>NC_134475.1:32828581-33123704 GCF_964194025.1 Convolutriloba macropyga
CTATTTTTGTTATTTCTAGTGTTTTTTTCGATATTCTGATTTTGTCCAAATTAGGGTTGATAAAATTTTGCACAACGATTCGAGTCGTTTCCGGTATTTTACCGGCTATGTTTGTAAATGTGTGTTTTTTTATGCAAAATTTTTGCTTGACAATTTTAACTTTTCGAGTGATTTTTACGCCCTTGACTTTTTTGCGTTTCGCGCGATCTAAAATTCTCTCTGAATCACAATTTTAAGCTCTAATGTGGTTATTTGAAGCCCACTATTGAACTTCTTAGTCCCATTTAGGCTCCCCTCCCTCCCTCCTCCCACCCCCCCCCCCCCCCGACTGAAGCAGGCTGCAATTCATTAGAGCTCCCACTAGTCGTTCGAGAGCAATTCTTCCGACATTTAGTCGGTTATATTTTTCTGCTACACCATCCTCCCAATCTTGCCTGAGGCTCTCAATAAAACTTACTAAGGCGTGAATAGTGATCTTTTTTGTCCTAAATCCAAATTGATTTTTGCTTATTATTTAAGTTTTTCCAGAAAATTTAGCGCCCTTTGTCTATGTGATAGATTTTTACTTGTCCCCAATATACCGGGCGAATTGGCGGATTTCTCAAGCTCATTTCACCCAAATGATTTTCCAAGCATTTCACCCAAATGGGTAATTGGCAAAAACAGTTTTTTAAAGTAACATTAGTTTAAACTCGACGTTCGTGTGAACGGAAAATAGCCTAAAAATAGTTTTTCAATAAATAGTTTTTAAATAAATTTTGAAAAAAAATTATTAATAAAAAAATAAGATTTTGCCGATCTTATGAAATTTAAGTCAATCTCAGGACATTTGATACAACAGAAAGTTACCCTCTGTTAAGCTGTACGTGTAAAGCACTGGGCAGTAAAATTAGCACCTGCCATCAAATCAGTTGATGACTTAAAACTCAAGTGCTGTGCAGCTTTTTTCCCAAGGCCAAAACGATTTGACAATGATTTTTTGTTCGATAAGTATGTGCCATCTTTATGTGCGATAAGTAGACTTAAATATTGATTTTTCTTTATTTGTCTGATTATCATGTTTTTGCCATTTTTTGCAGAAAACAGCGACAAGTGCCGGTATATTGATTTGGCAGAAGAATCTGAATCTTTATTCGTCCTCCATGAGACACGATGACTAGATATAATCATCCATGATATCAAAATTACTTAGCAATCTGTCGTGAAATTTTGTTAAGAAACGCTGTTTTCTTCATTTTGTATGACTAATTTTTTAATCAAAAATGAAGTAAGATATGGATTATCTCAGTTAGAGTATTGTAACAGTAGAAATACTAGATGTGCTCCTCCAACCAATCATAGACTGCGAAGACACCATTCTCTTTTATATAGCAGTAACTCCACTGACTGTAGTCAGTCCATTAGAGTAGTTGCACGATGTGTATAACTCTGGCTCCGGTGTTCACTCTTTTATACATCGTTATAATCGAAGTATACCTTCAGTGTTTTACAGAGTTGTTTAGTCTGAGAGATATAGGTAAGCCTACTTCGCGCGCAGAAAGAAATAACTAGCCCTAGCTCTTACACCTTAAGGCTGTAAAAGGAGCCCACCTTGGGTCTAACTTCACTGTTGCGACCAGTGAATTAACAAACTCTAACCGTAAAAAGAACTCACGAAAAACACACTATTCGCTTTTGAGAAAGAAACTTAGAACTAGTTTATATAATTTTATAATTTTCTTACATTTAAATTTCAGAAAACGGGGAACACAACCCCAAAAAATAATCCAGAAAATAACAAAAATATGGATGCACATACCGATGAATTACAGTTAGTTGTTCTTAAACAACGGAGCAAAGCTCATACACGAAATCTCACCATTTAAAACTGCACAAAATTAACACCAAGATGAACTAAAATTACTCTTAAACACAGCAAAACAACTAAAATACCACTATTTTGCAGTAGAGCAACAGCCTCTTCTCACTTTACCAGATAAAGCTTCACAAATATCACGTAGAGCTTTCTCTCATAATTGAAATTTATGGAGCTGAAATCACAAAGGGTTCAATTCTTTTTTATCTGTGATCCTTTAAACACAAAGTATGTTTCACTCATATATGATGCATTATTTAATCCACTATCAGACACACTTTATGAAATTCTCAATGTAGTTTAGACAGAGTTACAAGCTTCAGACAGAGCTGGTGCGTTTACGCAATCGTCCTTCGAATTTATAAAATACCTAGCGCCAGCACTAAATACCGACGTTTTACTATCACGAAAAGAAAGCGTGCATAATATTGCTAGACAAGAAATAAAAGGTTTCATTCACTTTATAAAAACAAACATAAGCTCTGCAAAAGACGCACATTTGTCACAAGAAGAGATAATAGATTCTCTTAGACTTTATCTTGGTACACACAAGGATTTTGCAAAAGCCTAGTAAGACTTATTTTTCAGTCTACAAAACTGATAGCCGACACTTGATGGAAAAATTGCCAGAAACTGATGGATAATTGATGGACAATTGGTCCTGCACAACAAGGGTACTCACGTTTACCATTTAAAAATAAGAAAAATAGGCAAGCGTTTTGCCGAGAATTTCAAAAGACCTCTGATAACCAACAATCGCAAACACAAGCGAAACTAAATTCTTATTAGAAAGCATAACACGTGCTTTTGGAGAACAAATAAAAACATTAACAGTTAGAAATGAATAAATGGCTCGAAAAGCATATGCAAATAATGCTCCAGATATGAGAAATGCACAAATGAGAGACGCACATTTCAAAGCACTTGATTCACAATTAGCACGAATAGCTCTTAAAAACATCGCAAATAACAAATCAACTGCATTGGAACAGCAACTGCTTTTTGCTCAATTAGTTGAGAAAAAACATCAGGAAGATATTACTAGAACACACACACAGATAGACATAAAATAAACAAAATAAACACAAATTTCACTCTTTCCTCGTCCATAAATAATGTATCTTTAGACACCGATAATCTCAAAGTAGATGATATACGCAAAATGGAACAGGATATAGCCTCTGGGATCAACGTAGTACGACACAAGTACTCAAATGATCCAATTGTTAAGGGAAAACTACTCTTCATCCAATTTTGTAAAAAAAAATGTCCACGATCAGGACATATTATTTCCACTTGCCCTGACAAAATATACGCCAAATCACTTGATAAACCTAATTTTCAAAAGCAAACTTTCAATCAAGCGATGAAAAGGAACCAAGACCTCCCGAACAAACAAGTAACGTCAAACAATAGTGACCGGTAAACCACTACCATTTTCTTAATGCTCTTGAAGACACAGTAGGGACAACTGAGACACCTCTAGAAACATAAGTCCCAATACATCTGACTTAACTGGCGCAACCAGTGAATTAACAAACCCTAACCGTAGAAAGAAATCACGAAAAACACACTTCTCTTGCGAGAAGATGACCGGTAAACCATTACCATTTCCATATCGCTCTAGAAGCAACAGTAGGAACAACCGAGACATTTCTAGACACAGAAGTCCCAATACATCGTAAATTACAAACTCAAAACCTTATTATGGGTATAATAATTTTAAACTACCAAGTAGGTCGGGTTCACCTTACCCAAGACCATCAAACTCTCAGAAAAAACCACATAAAGTAATAATAATAATATTTACTCTAATAACTCTAGACCACACTCATCTAATTAAAATAGAGATGGCAATCGTTCACGAAAACCCTTCTCACGTAATCGCCTTAGAAACGTACAAAACTACATTAATTCACTTCTATACCAAGAGCAAACAGACGATACAACGTCTAACACATTACATACGGAAACACAAAACGTTTCAGAAGAACAACTTCTAGAACAACAATTTAATGATTTAGTTTTAGAACTAAATAAAGATACACAAGACGAATACTGTAATTTTCAGGAACAATGTAATACTCTCACAGAAGAATACATCCTTTCTACATTGTGAAAGTAATATTTGGGTATTACCACTTAAGATATATACACAACAAACACCCGATCATACAAAGACAATTTCTCCACCACATTTTGAAATTGATTTCCTCTGAAAGGAACACAGGAATTTTTTGTAATACAAAGTTCAAAATCACTTTTCACTTTTCAAGCTTGAAATATAATATTCTAGGGACACCATTTCGAGAGAAATAAGTTGAATGCACAAAATGTTCATCTCACACGTTAGAAATGAAACACAATAATGATTCAAATCCTTAAAAATCTATGATTCCTCAACAAAATCACCGCCATGCTATTCACGATTATTTTTTGTTATTGGTGATCGCTCACTCTTTTTTCAACCTTTTGAACAGACAATTTTAATATATTCACTCTCTGCATACGAATGCAAAAATAAATATGCAACTGGAACCATAATTCATAAATGTGATTTTTCATTTATACCACTGCGTAGAAATATGTTCTTTTCTAAAATGGATATCAATAATCTCGGATATGCCTACCAATCCTTCATTCAAATTCTTATACAAAATCCTTTAGATCACCCACTAACACTTACTAAAGGATTAATCGGATACGCACAACAAGATACTTCGCTCATAGATTTTCAAACAACGAAATACCGCGTCAATGAACTTATAGAATTCATTGACGCCTACACTTCGAATTACTTTACACACGGCACATCGTAATCACTAAAGAAACTGTAGTGCTTAAAAGTCACCAAGCAACAAGAACGTGAACACAAAACGCAATAGAAAACGGTCCACAATATTAAATATCTCTAAGTTCACAGAAACAGACAAAAATTTTCTCAGATGGTTCAATTTTGACCACACTAAACTAACACAAACACAATTTGAACAACTAGCACACTTTTTTAGAAAGTTTAGACATTGCTATGCTACATCTAAATTTGATGTAGGAAAAACCAAAGTCGAATTAAAGCAGCCTTTGAAGGAAACAGCAGTTTTTAAAAAACAACGAGCTACTCGTATGCCCTTACAATTACAAGAAAGAGTACAACACCTACTCGACATAATAACACATTTTGACATTATTGCACCTGTAAACACGGATTCCCTCACTGCAGGGAACACTTTTATTAACCCGGTAATTATTCTAAAAAAGGAGATTCGCTTCAAATTGTTCTAGACGCTTGTCAATTGAAAACAATGATTGACAAAAACCAAAAGTAGCTGGCCAATAGAGCCGATACAGATAATACTAACCCAAACCAAAGGCCCGGTTTTCTCCATGGAGGACATGAATAGTGCATACAATCAAATGCCTCTCAATAAACCATCACATCGACTCACAAATATAGCCGGACAACAATATTTCTTTAAACGCTTATTTAATGGTATTTCTGTCGGCCCATTTGCCTGTTCTTCCTTTATGAGTTGGAAATTCAAACCACTCATTCGCAAAAGTAAAATTATCACATATTTTGATGATGGTTTTATACAAGATATCACGACAGACACAACGTTGCAAACACTTGATACAAAACAAAATCACAAAATTCTCAAAAATGAAGATCTCAAAGCTGCTCCAGATAAATCCTTTTTTCCTAGAATCAGTCAAATTTTTAGGACATCAAATACAAAATAATCACTTATACCCGTTGAAATCAAAAATTGACGGATTCCTAAAATTTCAACCACCAAAAAATAAAAAACAAAAAACAAAACTATTTGGGTTTTCTCCTTTTTATCTCAAAATATGTTTATAATCTACAAGTTATTTTGAAATTGTTCGACCTTGAACTCCGAGATACGATAGATTTTAAAAGGACTCCAGAACTCCAACAAACATTTGATAGAGTAAAAAGGAACTTAAAGACGACACTCCACGCCTAGCAATTTCTAATTGAGATAAACCATTTTGTATCCTATATGATGCATCGAACTATAGCATCGGAGCTGCACTTCTCCAAAGAAACCAATTTGGGAAAATAGAATTAATTTCAGCAAACTCCCCTTCATTTTTCACCACCGATATTAGACTCTCAACTATTCTTTGTGAAATTTATGCAATCAATTACGCACTCTCTGAATATGAATTTTTCATCCAAGGGTCACAACATCCTATTATTCTAAACACCGATCACAAAACCATTCTCTTTTTGTTTACACAAAAGAACAAACCAAATCACAGAGTTTGATAAATTCCAGTTGATCATACTTAAATTTCTAAACATACACATAAATTGGACGGAAAACAAAAACCTTTCACTTCTGGATCTATTAAGTCCTTCACTTACAACGACAACACAAGTCGAACAACATCTACGAACAGTAAAAATTCCTGATACAATCAAATTCTTTGTGACACATAACCCACAAACACAACCGATACAGTGCCACTATGCTGTATCAAAAGAATACTTTTACACAGTGACTAAAGACACTGCTGTAGAATCACCACACTTTTCAATATAACTACAAATTAAAGATAATTATTTTAAAGTACCTATTTTACAGTACAATTAGAGAACAGTGTTTTTAGTCCCGTTTCATACCACGAATGTAAAACAAAAGCACAACCTTTAGAGCATGTGCATTATCACAAAACTCAGCAGTTGAAACAAAGTAACACTTAGAAACTTATCCTATTGTATAACACACAGATGTTAAACTAAATACAAATAAAACAACCATTCACTCCAGATACTCAGAATGCAAATTATGCAGATTTAATAAATAGCATAAAAATTTCATCATCGCCAATGGATGATTTATTACCTAAGTCGCCAGTAATATACAATGATTTCGATAACAAACAGACAGAATTAAATGATACACTATTACACGAAACACAACAGCACGATCCTGTCTAAGACAACTTTGTCTCTGGTAAAAATATAAAAGCCTCCCTCGTTAACAGTCTGAGAAAATAAGGGACTGTTACACTATTATAGACGTTTCCAGAACTTAAGCATAAATGAAACCAATCAACTTTAATACTATATCCAAGAAAAACACTCACCCTAAAAATATGTTTCCTACTTTCTCTCCTTTTTAACCGTATTTCATATCGCACATTCAGTTGATCTCTCAGGTCATCCCGGCCGTGAAGAAACCCATTCGACAATAACAGAAAATTACTACTTTACAAATTTTAAAACCTGGATGGCAATCCTTACACAAGATTACTTAAATTGCCAAACAAGCAAAACCATGCCAAATCTGCTTATAGCTCCACAACAGCCATTTTTAGAAGTATTACCATTCTTCAACCACCGTATTTCTATAGACATGAAATGTCCAATCTCTCCATCCTCAAATGGAAATTCTTATGTGTATGTAATTGTCGACGCTTTCACGCATTATATTGTCCTCCATCCCTCTCCGAAAAATTATGCAGCAAATGCATTAATTGTATTATTCGATCATTGGATCGTTAAATTTGGAATACCTGATATTCTAGTAACTGATGAATTCTTTAACGGCGGATTTACAGATTTTTGCCGTATATACAACGTGCAATTTAAACCAGAAACACCGTATGCAACAACGTGCAGTGGAGTAGTAGAAAATAGTAATCGCCAACTGATTAAATTTCACGCACAGTTTTAGATTCACAATACGACACATGGCCGCAAAGCATTCCAAACTTTTCCCTTCATTGTAAACTCACAAGTTAGAACAAATATGAACCTTTCGCCATAAGAACTCATCTTTGGCAGAAAACCTAAAAAGCCTATAATGTTTAGTCTATATTCTACTTCAGATAGTTTCGGCAAATTTCAGCCTTCACAAAGCTCACCATGCCACTCCTTCAGAACATACACTTACCGATCATCTTAATCACCATCCCCAAATTAAGAAGTTACAAAAAGGAACCTTTGAACACTGGTTTCTAAATCGTGAAAAAATACACTCAGACGTGTATAATGAATTTCACAATTTTTTAAACCAAAATAAAAACTTACTAACATTTATAAATCGTCGTTTTGGAATGGCTCAGCCACTTAAATTTAACACTTATGTTCTCGTTGTAATTATAGCTCCAAAAATTGGTATTTTAAAGAAGATCCAACCACAAAAGATTTGACCCTACAAAATAATTGATACTCCCACGTTGGTCACATATAAACTAGAGAATTTTCAGGAAAACAAATAATCCTTCACCGAAGTAATCTTGTACCATATTATCCCAAGGAACTCTTCGTTCAAGAACAAATAGAAAAATACTTTTCCGACAACTCGTTAGTACGACTTTATCCCACAAAACAGACTATCACAAAATCGAAATATGTCTCGTTTAGTCTAGACAGCCCACACATACTATTAAATATGAACCTTTCCCCACCACCTTGTAGTTTGTCTGAAGTACCCGAAAGAAATTCGGAAAACTACAATACAAGAGATGCTTTTTTACGAAAACAACCGACAAAAGATTACAGTCTTTTTACCACCGTCGAAAATTTCGGCTTCACGAACAATGCTTTTATAAAACATATATATACCACTATTGCAACACACAGAATTTCTTTTCTTTTTTCTTTTTAGCCGAATTTCAGTTAGCATAACACAATAAATACCCTTAAATGGATACACTAAAAATACAATTCCCCAGTTCTCCTGTACGGGAGCAATAATTCGGATTGTTCTTTCGCCCCTCTCCCCACCTAATACAATATCTTTTACTGGGAAAATAACAAAGCCACTCCACAAAACTAAAAAAGCACAGGGACTTTCTTTCCACCTGCTACACTAGCAGCACCCCAAAAACCCTAATCAGGAAATGAGAAAGAGGGAATTACAGGCCATTCCCCTCGACTATAAAAGAAAGTAAAGTAGTAGCCGACCCACAGATCGGTCTGCGAATAATTCCCCAATCTAACTAACCTAACGAGATATGATTCGGTAAAATTTTTTTCTCCCCGGAAAACAGTAGTGGTCAGGCTCAACCGTATCGTCTAAAATCACTCCACAGCCCACCCAGCTTGCAACTCTTTCCTCTCCTCTCTTCTCTTTAATCAAAAACTCTACTTGATCAACTTCTCTCTTGCTCTCTCACTCTATCTCACTTTTTAACTTCGCAAATTTTCTAAGTTTTCAAACACTATTCTCTCTAGCTAAGGTTTTCTCCCTCCTTCTCTCTCTCTCTCTCTCTCGACAAATAAGAACTGTCCCATAGCACAGTTCTTAATTGAAACAAGCGCTACAAGAAAGCAGTGTCAAACCCGCTCACAGCATGCCACACTTTAATACAATCAACAACTTTCAGTCTCACTGAAAGTCCAAATCGTCCTTCATACAACAGACAGGTATGCAAATTACTTCACAACACAGACTTGAATGGTTATTTCGTAGAATCTCATACGCTGATACTATTCGATATATTCAAGGTTTCAAAACAAAACAAATATGTTTCCAAGATATTTTTTATAATCTAGATCACATATTATGTTCTCACACCTGTTGTGAATGGGTCCTCTATATCAAAGACTTCAATAACGAACATATTGCTCTCTTCTATCTTCCGATTTTTCCATCACAATCAATATCGAAAATATTTGAACTTCTTTATAAAGATATCGAATACAACCCAAAACTAGGCCAATCAGTACCGAAAATATTTGAACTTCTTCATAAAGATATCGAATACAGCCCAAAACCAGGCGCTATCCCAGCTTCTTACGATATAAAATACATTTAAAAACTTCTTAAGTTTGATGAACAACACCAACTTGCAAAACAACAACTCGCAAAGTAAAATCACGCAACCACACTCTTTTTTTTCTTTTGCTCGTAAGGATTACACAATTGAAGAGTTGCTGACTGTTTGTTCTACTGATTATTTAGATAGCATCTATCAACACAATGCCCTCCCACCAGAGTCACCCATCGCAGCAATCCAAGTTGGTATACCTACTCTAAATTTATTGATAATTGTTATTCCATCTTTCACTCATTATAAGATATTCTTGTGGTAGTTGCTTTACTCTGGGCCATAGATTACCGTCGCAATTGCGTCCTCTTATCAGCAACCCAACACTGATCCAAATAATCCCCCGTCTCAGAATCACCAAGTTGCTCATACAGTGACACTACCAAACAATCCGCCCCTAAAAAGTCATCTTTTAAACTCTTTTATATAAAGTCACTATACAAGAGACCGAAGAACACCCATACTCAGTCATTACTGCTGCCAAATCTACAGATAGACCTCGTCCTACTGGACACTCCCCCATTTTACCACTAAGTCAGTAATCCGATATCCACCTATCAACGTCTAGCGCAAATACACCGAGCGCAAACACAACATCAACAACAAATAAACACACAAACATTATTGCGATACTCAGGTTTTCTCACAGACGCACTTTTACAACATCAGACACCACTTATACCTACTCCACCACAAGCACCACAACCAGAACTACTTAGCTATTCAAATACACCACAATTTTCGACTCAACCGGTTCATTTTGCTAACACAGATAAAACTATTAGTTCTGAATTGCCACAGCCAATTCACACTGTTTCTACTACAAAGGCTGTTCCACAAGATATCAGCCTTATCTCTGATATTCATAACTCTGATCCACTTTGCTCTCAATTTTCCTCTTCTACTCCATCACAAATTGCAAATAATCATTTTAATTTGCCACAGAAACCAGTATCTAATATTGAACGTTTGCTTTCACACGCTCACTGGAATCACTCATTTAATATAGTCAACTCATCCTGCTTCTTTCAAAATTCACTATCACTCAGTTTCCAAGGTACTCTACCTATAATCACTCTTAGCTCGAATTTGCCTACACCAGACCCAGATCACCATTCTTACCATTGCATTGGGGAACAACCAGATACAACCAGAACTTATCCAACTTTACCATTGATACTTGATCCAAAATTTATAGTTCCCCCACGCGCCCTTTTGGTGACCATAATAACGGTGAACAATTACACAATTAGGCGAAACAACGAATTTCTAAATCATATAAGATTACAACAGTACAAAAGAAACAAGCACACGATTTATTGAAACAATCTAAGATTACTTTCTCTGTTGAGATTGAAGTCGAACAAAATCAATTAGTTTCCCTCCCACAAGCCTCTGCTCTGCCGATATTCAGGATAAAAACAAACCCATCACCCGTTATTTGCCAAGGAACTCACTATAAAATTGACTGATACACAAAAACACTGCAGGATATTTTGTCTTTTAGAATCCATACTCTGGACTTTCTTTCACATGTCCATTACAAATATGTTTCTATTTCTCATTAATTTATTCTTTTCATTAGCACTTCCCATAAAACAACCAATTAAAATTGATAATCGCAAAATTTTTAAACCTAAGTCACGAGTTTCAAATATAAATAATGCACAATATGATCGCGCCCCACAGCATATCACAAAAATGCAGTATTATAAGCTCAATTAGATTGGTGAATGTAAGATCAAACCGGCTGACTTTCAAATCCTCCCTGCCTCCCTCTGTCATCTCGCAAATTTAACACTTCATGTACGCGCATACGCCATATATGAAAAATTTAGTGACAAAGAAAGTTTATGCCAAAAAATCTCACTTAAAAGAGGCTTCCGGTTTGATCACGCTAATTAGTATGTTAACAATATGGAAAAAAATTTCTTTCCCACAGAAGTTGAAGCTCGTAGAGAACTGACACGCGTTGTTCTTGTAAGTAAACATCACTATCACGCACAGATGATAAAATGTAATGTGCTTAACGATCAACGCTGGCAAACGAACATTGCAGCCAAACAAGGCCATTTTCAACTCGATCGCTACCGACCAATTGCTTTCCAACAAAGAAACACGGTTTATAATCTACGGGACCTTGAATGGATCCCTAACGCCACAGATAATTCCTGGGCTAATTGACCCAGAAAAAAAAACCCAGAACAAGAATATCATGTCATCCACACTCTAGGATGGTCACTTCAAAGAACTAACATCACGCTTAGTTTTGAAATTAAATCGGAAAGTTTTTACTATGACAAAACATGTATTAAACGTGATCTCGATAGAGGCTACTGCCCACCCAATCACGCTGTTAAAGCTACATTCATTTGGGAACCCAATAATCACTCGAAATTTTGATGTGGGTAGTTCTCACGCACGCATGATAAAATTTCAAAAACGTTACCTTATTGAAACACGAGCAAATAACGAAGCAAATCAAGGACGCCAACACAACACACAAATGTTGTTTTCAAGACCACTTTTTGATGAATCAGCCTTCTCTTGTTTTGAAGTACTAACTAATTATATTCATAAATGTAATGAGGATCGCCCTTTTTATGCAACACAATATCAAGATATTTCTATACAATATCAAGTAGGTTTTAATTTTGTCACCGGAAAACAATCACACGACTTTAAAGATATCCACTTAACTGTACCAAATAAAGCATCTTCAATAACACCGTATACTAAAGCAGATACCCGTAACGGATACGTAATTCCACAAAAATTATCAGTATACCGTAAATCTGAAAACAATATGAAATTTTTCGCAAACAAAAAGGTTTGGCGCTGTACATCCTAATGTACAGATTGACGCTAAACTCGACTATATTATCAGCAGAGTACTACTCGAAATGGATCACACCAGTCTATTCATTAACAAAAAACTTTGCGATCTGGACCGCGATCTAAAATAGACCGCCTTTATTTTCTTAACACAAAAATTTCCTGTAGTAGGATATGTTATTACAGGATAGCGAAAGACGTTCGTCACACTTCAAAGTTCAAATATTATCTCTGTCATTTTGTAAATCTGTTTCCTCACAACTTTATTTTCTATAAAACCAATGTTTTGATTTTATTCCCATATTTTACCAAAATAAATTTCAATTTGTAGATCAAGTATCACGCAAGACCTTTACTTCCAAATATCATTCGATCCAGTTGGCGATGAGTCATATCGCTTAACGCCTTACCCAATTAAAGCGCGAAACCAGGTTGAAACTTTCACGCCTGACGAAGTTGAAAACCGCTTCACCCACGCGAACTTTACTGCACAACAACTTGCATATACAGTCAAAAAGACTGGACAAATTCAATAAATAAAATGAAACTTAACCAAATAATAGACGACGCATCCGGAAAGAATTTGAAGTAGCACAAGCAGTAAATTTTGCAGACCTTGCAAAACCAGCACAATAACAAGCACAATTCTCACAGTTACAAAGTCAGTACAATAATGATTTTAACAAACTCTTTATCAATGAAAAAAATTTACACTTCGCCGTCTCGATTAGCGTGACTTAATCAACAGCAACTATTCAAAAGAATCCTTATAGGAATCTTTGGATAGCCTTAGTATGTTTTAAAAGAGTGCCTTTTTGGATAGTTCCTTTTTGGACTATTTTACAGTGTCTTTTTGGACTATTTCGTAGCGAAGTTAACGCGTATAATCTTAAATCACTCTTAGGCCCTAATATCACACTAGCTAAGATTACACAATATAAACCACAGTCACCCAAGAAAAGACGTGAACAATGTTGATAGGAGCACTCCGTATTCTCAAAATGCATTGAATTTGTTAAACAGAAAATTTGAGAATTTCTATAAGAAATTTTCGTCTCCAGTAAACAAAAACTCTAACAAGCATAGAGCCTCTACTCTCCCCACATCTATTTATGAATGCTACGAATTACCGATAGAATCACATCGAAAACCTGATTTTCAATCGTTGCATTTAAACACTTTCCAATCTAGTAAACGTAAACGTACGTGCAATATCACTTTCTAAAGATTCTTATGATAATGATCCTGATTATCAGGAAATCCCAGAAGAACTGATCTTAAACTTACCAAGTACTCGAATTTAACACTTTTATTTGTTTTAGCGACACCACAACTGTCACTCCCGGAACACAAGAGGGAGGGTCACCCATCCCCCAAATGTCGACCCTACGGCATATGATCTCATTATGTTGGATGTCAATGACATCCTGTCATCTCCTCTCACGCCTTTGGTACTGCCTCCTTCAGTGCCAGTACCTGTGCGCGAGATGCAAACGCCGGCCTTCTTCATAATAGCCCAATCATCTCCAGGGCCACATTCTGTGGACTTGGCAACCCACGCACTGTGGGATCCACTGCCTTCACCCGCCACTTCCTCTTCATTGTTAGGGGAATTACATCTCTATATAGAGAGCGACACAAGTCCTCTAACACAATAGGGACCTATAGGTTTGTCTCAGAAACTTCTTTTGTGCTCTCAGTGGGTGCCACAGTCACCACCACAATTGGTCTCCCTGGCGTCACAGCCGCCATTTTCAGTATCCCAGCCACCAACTCAACCCTCGCACAGCTCTTCTTGGGCTGATGAAGTCGCTGCCTCACAATCGGGTTAGTCAACACTCGAGACAGTAGTTCCTAATTGGGCCTACTCTGGTCGGGTTTGTCGCCAACGACCACGTAGCCAGCCACTGACCTAACGAGCGCCAGTGATGCCTACACCGTTGTCATTTTTAGCTACCACCCCACCATCGCACAGATATGGACCGACAATCCCTCTAGTTTGAACTCAACCGACCTTTCCCCAACCTCCTTCTTACGATCGGCCAACATCTACCAATAATTTTTCCTGCGCGGATCTTTCTCCTAGGAGACTCCCCAGACCCATGAAGCATGAGATCTACCCGGTTCGCTCTTCCCATTTCAGAACTCACAGTCATCTGCAAGGCATACTGCCAGCCCTTATCTTTAAAGGGTCGAGTAAATGCATTCGCCCCTACACAAGGTCTGCTACATAGAGCAACGGGGCCAAACTTTAGCCTCCACCAGTTCACAAAACCTCTGGGCACCAACACGGATCACGTTGTTTATGTCCCTGAGAGGATTAATTATGTTTCAACTCTACCACACCATTCACTGAAACCAACGGCAAGCTCATGTTCCTTAGGCCAGTTGGAAAACGAACATGTAAAAGAAGGACGTAATAAGAAACTCCCACTAGAGTGCCTCCACTTCCCGATAAATCCTCGCTTTACAGAACGATTTTTGCACTTTTTAAAATACTTCTTCGCCTTAGCAGATCGTCAAATTGATAATCTCAATACCCTCTTCACGAGAGATGTCGTCCCCTACTGCATGTATCAGAAGTAGGAACCTTTTTTAGTTTGGTTTTTTGCATCCCACGCAGATGGATCTAAACAACCAGACTCACAAAGTCAACAGGACGCAAATGTTACACACAATTCACAATTATCTTTTCCGCCAACACCACTTTCAGCGGACTAACTCACTTGTACATATGAATTCCTGCCTCTTGTACGCAAACACTAAATTTACGTCACCTTATTGTTTAAACTCTAAATATATAATAAATCCCACTTATTGCGAGGGAACACTCAGAAACTTCGATACCATAAAGAATTATTTCTTGTTTTCGCCACTCTATGCAAAAACACATCGCCCCATTCTTGTCCCCGTTGAATAGTTCCAGTGTGTAGAGGGAGGTTCAACGAAGTGCATGTACGGGCACACATTCAACTTCCTCTACAGGGACTGGATGGTGGACGAGCTGGTCAATTGAGCCGACAACAGAGGAGACGAAGATCTTCAACCACCTTCTAGCGTTGTAACCACACTAAAATGTCAACCTCTACCCTCGTGCACTTGCCGCCTGTCTCGCTCGAGACAAGGACTTCCTTGAATTCTTCAGGGATCCGGACAATCGGGCCCCTGATTTCGAATTCGAATTTCGGACGCGAGCCACAGTCCTACCACTTCGGCTCACTGACACACAAAACCCGTGACTCATTGTTCTCAAAACTCACTTTAGATTAACTTTTCTATTCTTTCTATGTATCTTCTTATTTCTTACTGTATTTAATCTTCTATATTCTTTTCTTCTTTGCCACAATTGAAGATTAGGTTCAGTTCTTTTCTTCTTTTCTCCGGTCGGAGCTTACTCAGCAGGCACTCAACTTCACCAAAACTTTAAAAGGATAAATAGCTCACACAGTAGCTAAAAGATGGATTTGCACAAGAAGTTAAGCTGGTAAATCTGACCGGTAAAACCCTGTACCAGATGGAGATAAACAGAAATCTCCTTGTACAACCAGACGGAGACTACAGACTTACAAGCGATCCTCCAACTGGGAATAAATCCTCATTACTGGACAGTGAGAGACGGTTGGGTACTCTTGACAGGACTGACGTTACTGCCCAGCACACCCTGTAACTGGCACTTCTACTAACCCCACCTCTGAAGTGGACAACTGACTGACGACATTAGTCAACACTCTACTCACAGGGACAATAGGCGACGGCACAAGTCACAACTTCACTTCAACGACAACACGACTCTTCGCTCCCTCTTACAACGAGGATCACTCATCCGACTTAATTCTGCTACAACTCAGAGACCCGGATTTAAAACTCTTAACCCCGGATGGATGTAGCAGTAGAAATACTGGATGTGCTCCTCCAACCAATCAAAGACTGCGAAGACACTATTCTCTTTTATATAGCAGTAACTCCACTGACTGTAGTCAGTCTATTAGAGTAGTTGCACGATGTGTATACCTCTGACTCTGGTGTTAACTCTTTTATACATCGTTATAATCGAAGTATACCTTCAGTGTTTTACAGAGTCGGTTAGTCTGAGAGATATAGGTAAGCCTACTTCGCGCGCAGAAATAAGTAGCCCTTGCTCTTTATACCTTAAGGCTGTAAAAGGAGCCCACCTTGGGTCTGCCTTAGTGTCTTGATCTACTCTGTTGGTATGCAAAATGGACTTCCTGTTTTAGATGCAGGAAGTAGCCACGGACAACAATTTCAAGTGCGGTTGGAACAACCTCCTCCTTCTCTTATATTGACTGAATAGTGCCTCAGCCCTTCAAGTTAACACGAGTGTGTAATATGGATATGGAAATTTACCCTTTTCAAATTAAACCCCGCCAAGAGACTTACCGGAAACAAGCGACCTAAAAGGGGGGTCAATTCACCAAACAAGTCAGATCGTTTTCCCCCAATCCCCTGAGACCCAGAAAGCAGAAACAGGAGTAGATTTGGGCAAATTTACCCTTCGCCCGCCTACCCTCTTAACGCTGAGCTTATTAGCCGCCACTTCGGATTTTGTCCCTAATCAATAAACTCTGTGAAAGTGTTTACCTCTTTTTGCCCAAAAAACGTATTGACGATCGCAATTGTAAAATTAGCAAAGTTGCAACCAATTCAATTACATCGAAAAACGACTCATTTTTCACTAGGTTTAATTAATTGGCAATTCTACCGAGTTACTCTTTTTTTCTTTCCTTGATATCCAATTCTTCATTCAACTATTGAGCTTCGCAATTTAATTGAAATTATTTGATCATTACTATTCATTAATAACAAAAAAACCTTGTTTTCGCTCTTAACTATTTCACCATCCATATCTAATAACGATTATTTTCTAATAGTTTTTAATAGGCTAAAATAAGGAAAACAGGCCAAATGATTATTCATAATGTTTGTACACTGATCGAGCGGGCAATAGGGCGGTCGTTTGCTAATTAATGGACCTCTTTTACTACAATTTGTGTTATTTGCACCTGTTGATTTAGTTCAACAATTACCAGGGTCCCATTAGACTGTAGTGTGTTTTGTTACCATTGCTGATTGATCAGGCGCGTAATTGAAGGCGAAAGCTATGCGAAACGACAAATCAAAAGAATTTAAAACAAAATTCGTGTCTTGAGGAAAAGATTTCACGTGCGGCATAAAAGAAACAGTGGATAAAAGAGTGAAAAACGCGCTCTCCTTTGTTTTCTAGCTGAGTAAATCTTAAAAGAAGCTTTAACGTATTAAACTAGATCGCTCTCACGAGGAGACAGACCATTATAGCAAAAGCTGGCGATTCATGTACGTAATACTTAGAAGGTATTGTTGAAACTGTTGGTTTTCATGACAATGTGCCGTGTTCGCATTTATAAACGTGGATGCTGCGTATACAAACCCAATATAGACGCCGGCCAAGGTAACTTGATCTAATTATAACACCCCGGAGATATCAACAAGGAGTACATGTAAAACTACATCCACAATAGAGTGCAATCAAAAAGACGGTGTTGGGAAATGGCGAAAGAGGAACTGCGGAAGCAAATTTGATACGGTCCACCGAGAAAATTGAA
Organism: Convolutriloba macropyga; assembly: GCF_964194025.1. Classification (NCBI taxonomy): domain Eukaryota; kingdom Metazoa; phylum Xenacoelomorpha; order Acoela; family Convolutidae; genus Convolutriloba; species Convolutriloba macropyga. Next base: position 32,846,681 of record NC_134475.1, read on the forward strand.
AAGTGACAAATGAAGAAAATGAAGCAGCCTTTTCCTTGAAACTGTATCGCGCCCAATTCCACAGACTTCGCGGCAAATTGTGACTTATAGCTGCGAGTTATTACAAATGAAAACATTCAGCCAAAATTCGATTATTTGTTTTTTTACGAGCTTTACTTTGTGTGTCATCAACATAAAACGGGCAACATCGTAAAGTTACTGATTATTCATAATAAGTTTATTTTGAGATTGTGCCATTTATCGGCTGACTTATTTTTAACGATATGCTAAAAGTAGGATCACATTCTCTAGCGAGATAAAATTGTATCGTTATCCGCCTAATTTTTTCCATTCAGTTTTGAGATAATTCTCAATTTGGTGTCCTCTGAATACGAACTAAGCTGTTTGTGTTCAAGCTACGCGTAATTAAAGCAAAAAAAAACAAACCAGACGATGCCCGACTCTGAAAATGATTTACTCGATGAGTGAAAGAAGCAGTTATTTGATAGGTAGTTGCTGAGTTTAAATTAGCTCAAATCGAAATTTACAGAGTGAAAAGCAGAGTAAATATCAATGAAATTGGTATAAAATATCCTGTTCCTTGAGTGACAGCAACAGCAACAACAGAGATCGCAAAAGCAAAAGCAATATGAATCGAAATGAACGTTGTTGATGTATCAAGCAATAATCCTGTTTCTGGCAACAGGTCACCCTTAACATTCTCTCAAAATCCTCACATGGCTAAATTTGAAAACTCAACCACTTCCGAACTCTTTTCACAATTCGGTAATCATTTGCATAATCACGTCAACGTTTCGAAGTTGCCCAACAGTCGATCGCTAAGTCCTTATCGAGGTAATCAAAACTCAAATACCAGCAATCATAATAATAATTATACAAGGAAAATTAGCGTTGAAAGCGATCATAATGTACCACCAAATAAAAACCAACAAAATTTACAGTCGATGCCGTTAGATCATACAATACAGTACAACATTACTAATGCCCGGAAACACGAGCAGAACAAATTTGAGTACCTTGACTTTGTCACCCAGAACAGATCAAGTATTGCCCCCATAATCTCAATCAATGGTGGGGTGGTGGGAGGAAGAAGCTATCATGGCACGCCTTCCAAACTTCAGGTACAAAATTCAGGGTTGCAGGATGACTTGACCCGGCAAAGTGTGAACAAAAGACGAAGTATGCCAAATGGGTACGTTAACACGGGGGGTAACAACAGTCATCGCCACAGCAACCCAGTGGAGTCGTTAATTGATGGAACAGCTAGAGAAAATGACGGTGGCAGTCCGGTTTTTCTAAACTTGGCAGACCCAACATCATTCGGAACGACTGTTGTAAATAATGGAAGCTTGGACTTATCCCGGGGATATCGTCAACAACGCCATTCCTTCTCCAGTTCTGATGTGAGTCATATTTGATCAGCAATTATTTGTCAATACGCCACAATTTCCAAAATCAAGAAGTTCACTGTATAGAAATCTTACAAAGTCTGGCATTTAGTTAGAAGCTATTTTTTGTCTCAGTAATATTTTGTGGCGAAAATGACAGAATTTTTGGCCCCACCCCTCACCCGCCAAAGTCTACTGTCAAGGTGTAATTTCATGGTTTAAGTAGTTTGGACCCTTCATACTAATGCCCCGCCCCAATTTTGTCCTATCCCCTAGTCAGGGTAGCCTGCCTAAACTTCAAGTAGCTGCAACAATCAAACGAAGCTCCACGCAAGTCATTTGAGATCACTCCTTTCCATGAATCGGTTTAGTGAAAATTTCTAGAGTTTCAGGAAAAGAAGTTACTCTCCATTGCTGGTTATTTGTCATTCGAGAAAGACATTCACTTATAAAGTTGTTAAATGTCGAATCAGAATTGACAAAATTTCATTTCTCAAACTGACTTTTACAGTGTTCCCCGCTTGTGAGTTGCCTCAAGCACATAGCCATGCAGTTTGTTTGACTAGTTCAATGATGTGACCTTTTTTTTATCTCACAGATAATTTTAAAACATGGGGATAGTGAAAAATTTCTAATTTTTAGCAAAAACGGAGAAAAGGTGTCAGCGTTATTATTCTTACTCTGTGACGTTTTGATGTACAAAATTGTAATGTGACTTACATAAAATAGAATTTAAAAAAATTGAGTGAAAGTTTTAGCAGTGTACAAGTCTAGCATTCACCGTTTAGATTGAAATTATTCCGGTAAATTTATATCTGAATGGCGCATTGATGTGACTATTTTGTCTCTTTGACACGATTAGTCACATGAGGATCGAGGAAGGCAATTTTTTTTATCATTTTAGCGAAAATTGAGAGACATTGTCGGTATTGTTCTTTCTTTGTGCCTTTTTACATTATAAAATTGTGATCTAATTGCGTTTGCATAATGGTGAAAAAAGTTCAAGGCTGGCATTCACCGTACTGATCGAGAAAATTACATCTACGACCATGTTTAGGTCACAATGAAGAAATCATTACCCACTATTATTTTCTTTTTATATTCTTAAATAAATTGAGTTGTTTACTGTCTCTTTTGATACCTAATGTTAAAGGAAAAGGCCTTGTTGATAGTAGAGAAGGCAAAAAAAATGCTGAGTTTGCAATTTTTACAATTCAATTAAAATAGAATAAAGATAAACAAAACATTTTGCATTTGTTACTTGTGACTTGTAAGTTTTCTTCAGCAAACTTGATAAAGTTGGCTTATAATCTAATATGACAAAACTAGGTGCAGAAACCAGATCACTCGATTTGTTTGGTAGTTTAACTATGTTTAAGCTTTTTTGGAATACCATTTGCTTATACGACAAATTTTTTCGTTTGTTTAACTTTGTTGAACAATTGAAATAATGCTGCATTATTAGATATCTTGAGAATTTTTTACTCTATGGACAATTTGGTTAATTGTTTATCTGGGTCAACTATTTGTTTTTTTTTCTTATTCTTTAATAGCCACAAAGCTATGGCGATGCTGTTACTGGGTTTCATCGTGTTTTTTTTTTCAATTTGTCGTTCTGTTCTTGTTGCGGAAATTTGATTGCTTGTGTTTTTATATTACAATTAAGGACTTTCTTGCTGACTTCTACCACTTTGAAACTAAATTTGCGTGGATGACTTCTTTTCTTACTCTTTTAGTGTGAGGTTCTAGGTCAATCACGTCGCATATTTCCTGAGCATATATCACTTACGTCACATGAAAAAGTCTTCTGATTTCTGTAAAAAAAAGTACTAGAGAATGCAGCTGTTAAGTTATAATGTATGGTACCGGAAAAATCAGTGAGTGGCGCGCAGAGGGTTTTCGCTCGCGTAATGAACAGAAACATTGCACTTTTGTTCTGCTCGGTCTCTCGGTAAAAGTTTTTTGTGAAACCGACGATTTAAATTAAGAGATATTTAATAGAATTTTGGACGACGGGAAGACCAGCAAAAGTTCAGATACTGCTTTTTTTCAGGTTGAGATTTTCTATAGAAACTGACCTAGAACAGAATCTCCTCACATAGGGGCAAATCACATGGTGAAAACAGGCTTTTGTTTATTTCATCAATATTTTGATTATTATTTTAATTAATGAAACGTACGAAATTGATCGATAACTGATTAAGTAGCCCAGAGAATTTGCATCCCTTATTTGCCAATTGAAACCCAAGTTGAGCTAAAGACGCAAATTGAGCTATGAGCAGTCGCAGTGGAACGCGCACCCGTGCTTTACCAGACCGAAATTACAGGGCCTGGACAGCAGTTCGGGCGCATAAGTCTGAACCATGGTCGGGGTTCGGTCTGATCAGAGATCATTTTGGTCTGGAAAGTCTGATCATAGCCTGTTAATAGTTTGGACAATTGTCTGAATTTTACTCTGATCATAGCGCACTATAGTCTGGAGCTGGGTCTGGTTTCGGTCTGATCAGAGGTAATTGGAGTCTGGAAAGTCTGATCATAGCTCAATTTGGGTCTGGACGCCAACCTGGGAAGTACTTCGTTTTGAAAAGCCTTATGCCCTTTTGCTCTTTTAATCCGCAATAATCGAGCTCAGTTTAGCTAAATATTTTAGGTTTCATAATAGAAGCATATTGCTCAATGACCGTCTATTTTAAAATCCGTATTTAGACCATTAGATTAAGTAAAATGTGTTCTTTAATGCAGCAGGCATATTGTTTTCACCCTTCAAAAGGGGCTGCGGAGGCTTTCGCAGTCTATGACGTAATTAATACTGGCACCACCGATAATACTGGCACTACTGGTAAGCGATATGATAAGTGAGGCAAAGAAGGGGGGTTTTGAAAAGAGCCGCGCTGGCTTCCTTAAGGCCTATTTGGTGGTTCTCTTTAATCAGCACATAACAGTGACAGTTAATCAGATTTAGATCAATTGAGTCTTTGAAACAGGAGCAACAATGCCACCAATTCCAGCTCGATTTCCTTTTGATATAAATGCAATGGAGCCACTGGAAAGTGCGAGAGCTTTTTTGTGGAACATTTTTAAAATCATAACCAAGCCGCCCACCATCAAAACTGTGTGCTGATGGAATTAAGGTATAAGCATATCAGCTTAGAGTCAATTTTGGGTGACTGTCATGAGACCAGACGAAAGATGAAATTTATGAGCTTGAAGAAATTTTGTTTAGCATATATACAGCTAAAATGAAACTTCAAAATATATATCAGCTTTTCAACGATCCTAACAAAATCGGATTTTTCAGAATTGCCACTCAGTTACGGTGTTTCATTATCCGACGGGCGATCGGAAAAAAACTGTTCTTTTCAAGTATCATTAGTAGTATGAATCAGTCTCGTTTTGTATGTACTGCTGTCTAAAATGAAATTTAATGCCGTTAGTTTTTCTGGAGCCACGGAGTCTAAACTTTTGAAGAGAAATTTTAAAAGCGAAGGCGCAGGACAATCATCTTGTCGAATGTTGATCGAAATAGTTATGGAACCGTGCCTGTATTCTAAATATTTGCCGAAACAAATCAACGGAGTTTTTGAAATAGAGCAAATGTTGAGCTATGAAACTCTTGAAGAAGGAACATCGTCCTAAATTTGGTTAGCAAAAATTGAATCTGCGAGCTTAGTTTTTTGTGAAACCCTAAAGTATGACTAGTTAAAGCTGGTTATTTTTCCCAGAAACTTGCTTTATGCCTTTATCATAACAATTTTAAAAATTGCAGTATTTAATTTCCTAAAGCAAACTTTTTAGTGAGTTCAGTTGTACTTCAATATGCTAACAAAAAGAGCAGGCAAAATAAGCTACACAAATGTTGCGTTCAAGGAACTTTTTGGTAATTGAAGCGATAAAACTGCAAAACTTTAATTCAAATTGTACTCAAGCTACAACACTTTTTCGACAACGCTAGTTTTCAGCAGAACAAACTAGGAGCTTTTATAAGAAAAAAAATTGGAGTCCTCATATAAGCACAGTTGACAGTTTTCTGGAGGAATGTTCATTTTCTTCACTTTGAAGCGATTTCAGTTCGATAAGTATCACTTTGATTTTATTCCTTAAATCAATTTGTTGTTCGAGGCATTATACCAAACATTACTTAACAACCTAAAATATTTTTTTGAGCAATTAACTTAGTCAGGTTGGTCTTTTTAATAGCCGCACAGCGATAGCTGAGGCTATTATTGGCCTTCTCTTGGTTTTTTTTTTATTTCGTCGTCATGATTTTTGTTACGACCATATGACGTCACAGCCACTTTTTGTTCATTCGTTCATGCAATTTCAACTGAATTGCATGTGTGACGTCATTTTTCGCTCTTAGTGGAGCGAGTTTTTTTGTTCATGCGCGTGATTAAATTTTTGGTCACACTTGACTTACCTCACTCTCAAAAATGACTTCCTCAATTTGAAATTGACTTTTATTTACTATAATTCAAAGAGATAAGGTCAAATGTGCGTGTGTCACTCTAAATGAAGGTTATTTGAGATCAGCTAATAGAGGCAGCAATAACTTATACAGATTTTTAATCAAAATATAACAGATCGGCCTTCAATGAAAAGACAAATTTTTTTTGGTCTGTCTTTTTTACTGTTTTTAGACTGCCGATCTACGAATCTACTGCGGCTATTTTCTGGCAATCTGCCAGCTATGTTTATTAGTTTTGTTTGTGCTGCCAAATTTAGTCTCATTATGTTTCTACCTGACAGAAAAATATTATGACATCTGGTGATGAAAAACGGGACAAACTGGTAATTTTTTTTCTGAGCAGTGCGTTAACAACCGTGTTATACTCGATTACGACAGATTGTTCCAATCGAGTCGCGAATGCTTATAGTTCAAATCAGTTTCGGCAGTTGCGCCACGAATGGCAATTCAATGACTACAATTAGATTTTCTAATTGTCAACTTGGTCAATCGCGGTGCGATTGGCGCTATTCTATTCGACTGAGTCCTTTTGAACAGCGGATTACTTGATTTAAATTAGAACCGATTTTCAGCAGTTCAAATTAGAGAATGATTAAAATAAAATACAATTTAGGAAATGAAAGTTTTGTTCATAACATAATCACAAGACAGGAAAGAACTGCAAAATTTGTTTATAGGCTGAACAGACAGTTTCCTGCACAGACTGCATGAACAGACAAGAAGTGATGAAGATTTGGATGAACTGAAAATAAACCAAATAACACAAGCGCTTGCCCTTCAAATGGGTAAAACTGAACTAAATACGGTTATGGATATATGATGATTTATCCATACCGTATGACATTTCCCCTTGTTGGGAGAAAAGAAAATTACTATATAAAATCGAAAAAATTAATAAGGATCCACCGGTTACATAAGTAATAAAATATTAAATAGTATTTGAAATATAAAGAGTTCATAAAGTTTTTAATGAGTTTTTAATCAGATTCTGAGTTCTCTTCATTTTCTGCCTGCAAGACCGTCATTTTTCTTGGGTGATTTGGGTTTGGGTCTTCTGTCCACTTTTCGTTAGGGTTTCGTGGCGAAACCTGTCCAATAAAGTCAGTATTAGACTCAGGAATTTCCGTTGAGTACCCTTCTGTATTTCTAATTTTCTCCACTAACGACTGTGATGACTTCTTTTGTCTAAGAGTCGTTTTGTTCTTTCTCACGGAAGACGTATCAGAGTTAGATGTATCACTTATAGTTAGCTGTCGTTTGCTTGTTTTTCGTAAAATTGTAGTGGGTATTTGCGGAGTGGCCATTTGTACCACGGATGGCCCTGCTCCAGTTGGATTAGGTGGTGGCGGCGCAATTGGAGCAGATGGGTTGAAATATAGTGTTCGAGTAAGGTCAGTTCTATTGATGAAAGCTTCGTCATGTTTGGGATTGCGCTTCGGAATTCTCATTTTTAGAGCGCTCCACGTTACTAGCTGAAGAGATACAAGATCTTCCTGAAGATACCACACTAATGTCATCAGTCTGTTTTCTATTTCTCTTGATCTTTTTGTCCGGGAGCAAGCACTTCATAAAGTCCATCGAGGTTCTTCTTTTGTCGCTGGCTTTCGTGTATTTTTCTGGCTAATTTTACTTGGTTGCTTCTTTCCGAACATGGAATTGGCCTGCAAACTCCTTCTGACTTGATCAATCGTTGCTCTCCGTCTTTCATTTTCTGTTCTTTTTTTCTTGCGCGGGCATTTGCGGCACAGATGACTTTCTCGATCTCAGTGTCCGAACAGAAGGCTGTATCTGCCCATTGTTCCTCCGTTAAATACGCACGGCCTGGTATCGTGTCTTCATCTAAATAATGTTTGATTACTTTATTATAATTTAAATTTTTGTTGTTAGGTTTAGTGGTGATATTAGAAATAGTTGTATTACATTTTCTACCAAAGTGTGCTTCGAATGGTGTGATGTCTATTGTTTTTTGTTTTGAAATTCTCAGTCGTTTTATGATTGCATATAGTGAATGTTCTAAGTTAAATTTTTTGTTTAGTTGTGTTTTCATGCAATATAATTGTCGTTTAATTGTTTGAATAAGACGTTCTACTAGACCAATTGCTCTATGGTCGTTTGCTGGTGCAAATATAGGTGTAATGTTATTTTCTATACAGAATGTTTTGAACTTTTTTCCTGTAAAACATCTTGCTTGATCCAATCTAATTGTTCTAGGTACTCCGTGATTATATAAATATTTATTGAGAAATTTGATTACATTTGTACCGGAGGCGTCATTTACGATTTCTGCTGTGGGATATTTTGAGTATCTATCTACACTCGTAATAAAATATTGTTCTATACCTTTTTCATTAAATATTGGTCCACCAAAATCTATTTGTTTTTCGTCATTCGGTTCGACGCATTTTGGGAAAGGTGCCCATTTGCGGTGCGGAATCACTGATTTAAGATTCTTACCTATTTCCGTGCAAGCTTTGCCCTCACTGGCTTTTGCCAGTATATCCCGATGGATATACGGCCACCAAATGTTCTGCGCAAGTGAAAGCATGGCAAAATTCCCGGGATGTGTCGAATGTATGTCCTCAAGTACTGCGTCCTTTATAGCTTTCGGGATTGCTATTCGCTCGTCAAGACAGACACAGAAATGCTTTACACTAAGATCTCGCCATTAGGAGGAAAGGTGGGGACTTATTTCTCGAAGCCTGTCGGCTTCGTCTTGAATTACGCAGTCTCTCACCTCCTTGAGAATAGCGTCTTTCCCAGCTAGTATAGCCAAAAGTTTTTTGCTAAATATCTTATTTAGCGCTTCGGTGAAGTAGATGTCGTCTGCTTCCCCAATCAAGCTGCCTGATGGGGTCTCGGTGTTAGAGGAGGTATATGTGCCGGATGTAGAAGGTGTTGTATCAGAGAATGTTACTCTTGCCTTCGTTGGGGTAGATTTCGATCGAGTAGCTTTAGTTTTTGGCATTTTGTTGATATGGATGACTGACTTACTTTCGTGAAGCGGTTTTATAGAATTATTCAAGGTGAAGTGAGTTGTGGATCTATTTTGGGCAAAAAACGAGCGATTCTTTTGCGAGTGGTATTTATACTTTGGAAAATGTGTTTTCGCGCTTAATTTAGCGATTTTAGGTGGATTATTTGACTTAATACCATTAATTGGCTTTATTGGGTATAGTTGTTCAGAGTGTTCACAATATTTACTGTCTGACATTTGCACCTCTTTTGCAGCAAATTCGTTGATGGAATGTGAATTATTCACTTTACAGTTATTTTGTACAAATTGTGATTTTCTAACTTTAAGATGTATTTGCGATGCGGATGGAGGAGTTAAATGCGGATTAGCTATTGAATTTGAAAGTGTTAATTGCGACGCGATTGGTACTTTCTTTTGAGAAAGCAGTAATTGTGATGCAAGTGGTTTAGTACTAATTTGTGATTTAGTATTTAGTGATGTATGCATTTGCGGTGCAAATGACTGTTTTAAATGAAATGAAGGCGAGTGTAACTTTAATATGCTATTAAATTTTTGTAATGCGTTCTGTTTATTTTTAATTAGATTTTTCATTGGGTTGCAAATTTTAGATATTGTCGCTACTACAAAGTGTTCGTCATATGTAGATATTTTTTAGCTCTTGCGAATGGGTTTCTAGATATGTAGTCTACTAAACCCATTTTGGCTCCCAGCATGTGTTCAATTGTGAAGTTGTAGGGAAGTAACCTATCTATCCATCTAGATAGTCGACTATTGTACGATTTGTTCGATCTGTGCTCTTTTAGAATAGACAATAGTGCTCGATGGTCCGTTACTACAGTAAACTTTTTTCATATAGGTAGTATTTGAAATAGTCAATGGACCAGACTATTCCCAATAGTTCAAGTTCGTTAACACTGTAACGTTCTTCCGTTGAGTTGAGGAATCGTGACGCAAATGCTATTTGGTTTCCAACCTTCGGGTGTATGTGCTGCACCCAATCCAAAACGTTAGGCGTCACACTTAACTCGAACATCGAATTTTGGATTGTAATGGCTATTTTCTGTGCTGTTGGCAATTTTTTCTTTTAATAAATTAAAGTGTTAGGTGTGTTCCTCCGTCCAAACAAACTTTATGGATTTTTTGAGAAGTGGTCTAAGTGGATGGCATAACTGTGCTAAGTGTGGTTTGAACAAACCTATATAATGTACTTACCCGAGAAAGGATCGGAGACGTTTGAGTGTCGTTGGTGGTGGTATTGTTAATATTGCTGCGGTTTTGCTTTCTAATGGTGCTATTCCAGCTTGTGTAAACTTATATCCTAACCATTCAATTTCCATTTTTGCAAAATGGCATTTTTGGAGATTTACTCTTAATTTATCTTTGTCTAACTTTTTTAAGCATTTTGTAACATATGCCAAATGGTCTGTTTCAGTTCCGGTACTAACGATTATGATGTCGTCTAAAAAGCAATAGGTGTTTTGTAAACCTACTAAAGTGTAGTCCATTGCTTTCTGAAATTCTGCCGGCATGTCAGTAAGACCGTAGAATCCAATTTTAAATCTATAAGTGCCGGTGGATTCCCCACAGATAATGTTGAAATTACAGTGTTTTGCGGTGTCATGGTGCAGTTTTAATTGACTATATGCATAATTTAAGTCTAACGTGGTGAAATACGCCTGTTGGCTATTTTGGGTGTTAATAAGGTGTTGTGATATTGTATCGATTAACATGTCAATGTTGGGCATTTGACATTTGTTTTTGTGTATTGCTTTGTTTAGTACTTTAGAATCTAACGCCAGTTTTATAGATTGATCTTGCTTTACTGTAATTACGATCGGCGATATGAAATGTTCGTCAGAGCAACCAGATAGTTTTTCAATTCGACCTTCATTCTGTAAACGTTTTAATTCTGCCGTGACTCTAGGTTGTAGATTTATTGGAACGCGCCGACCTTTTTGATGCTTTGCTGTGAACTTTTGATGAAATTTTGATTTCACTACATGTGTTTTGGACAGACCAATTCTTGATACTAAATAAGGAAATTGCGCCGCGATTGTCTCTTTAATTTTGTATGCGGGATTATTAATGTTATTAACACATTTACCGTTCTCTGATTGTTGTTGTTGTACCACTGCGAGGCCAAGGCTTGGAAAAAGGTCTCTTCCAATGATGATCTTGTGACCGTCTTCCACCACTGTCAGAATGGCTTCTCTATCAATCCAGTTATTGTATGCAACTGTTGTCTCCATATGTCCAAGAACTTTAATCGGTTCGTTTGAAAATGTTTTGAGATCCCGCTTTTCTTTCTTGATGATCCCTTTCGCAGATTGTGTAGTTCGAATTATTTGATTTGCTAGTGTTTTCGGTATGAAACTAACCGCGCTCCCAGAGTCAATCATAGCGTTTGCTTTTACTTTTCCAAATTGTACTTTTACGTTTAGAGGTTCGAGCTGATTTGCCGAATCATACGAGGTTGCCGCAACGTAGTCGTCAGAGTCACTGTCATAATTCGAATCGTATACTTGATCGTATAGTTGCTATTAACTAGTTATATTCTTAACGGATTCGAGAGACATATCAATTTGATTGATGTTTGTTTGCGGAGCTTTATGTGTTTGTCCCTGTGATCGTTTTGGCTTTCGACATTTTCTCTCAAAGTGGCCAATTAATCCACAATTATTACACTTTTTGCTATTTGCGGGACAGATTTGTCGATGATTTTGGCTCCATCGTGGGCCGCAATCCATACAGATGCTGCTGTATTGGTAGTTTTGGGGCACAGTTGGGTATCGCGTGAAATCTCGTTTGAGTTGTTGAGCATTAGCGTTGCTATTGCGTGTCTGGTAATTGTTGACTACCTTTACCGAGTTTGTAGTTGACATCAAATTCTGATTAATCTTTTGCTGGTTTTGTGCCCCCATCTCCATCTGGATTGCTATTTCAAGCGCTTTCGATGTTTCAACTGTTTCCTTTAACAACTCCTTTTGTGTTTCATGATCTATCATGTTTAGTATGAAAGCATCTCGAATTAGGCTAGTTTCCTCACATCCGAGACTACAGTTCTCGGCTTGTTCTACTAAACGACCATAGAAACTTTCAACAGATTCACCTTTCTGTTCTTTACAAGAGTAGAAGACAAAGCGGTCGTAAATTATGTTTCTTACTTTTGTGAAGGAATCCTCCATTGCTTGCCATAGTTCTTTAAATGACTGTTTTTCTATTTGAAAATGAGTATGTTTGCTTTTAAAGATACGTCATCCCTCCGTTCCAATGCTCAAATACAACAAAGATATCGACTTCTGCTTACAGGTCCCCTAAGGTTTATCACCGCATAAGATACCTATTTCCTCAATTTTTGTGCAACGATTTTGCCCATTTACCTTGAGTTGTTGGTTACGGATTTTTCTATCTCTTTCCGTCGCTTGCGTGCGATTTTCCACTGGTTCCTCGTAAATTGGCTCGGGTGGGTGCGTTACTGCTGTTGGTGGATCGTTTAGTTGAATTCCCTCTTTTGCTAGCAATGCTAGCTTCCACTGTTGAGTCCATTTATCCCACGTCAATGGAGGGGTGGCAGAATGCTTCTCTCAAAATGCATCTACATGAAGGGGTGACTTCTTTGATTCAGCTGCTGACTGCGCCATATACTCGATTACGACAGATTGCTCCAATCGAGTCGCGAATGCTTATATTTCAAATCAATTTCGGCAGTTGCGCCACGAATGGCAATTCAATGACTACAATTAGATTTTCTAATTGTCAACTTGGTCAATCGCCGTGCGATTGGCGCTATTCTATTCGACTGAGTCCGATTGAACAGCGGATTACTAGATTTAAATTAGAATTGATTTTCAATAGTGCAAATTAGAGAATGATTAAATTAAAGTACAATTTAGGAAATGAAAGTTTTGTTCATAACATAATCACAAGACAGGAAGGAACTGCAAGATTTGTTTATAGGCTGAACAGACAGTTTCCTGCACAGACTGCATGAACAGACAAGAAGTGATGAAGATTTGGATGAACTGAAAATAAACCAAATAACACAAGCACTTGCCCTTCAAATGGGTAAAACTGAACTAAATACGGTTATGGATATATGATGATTTATCGATACCGTATGACAAACCGTACCAATCTCTGAGTATACGATTAAAACTGGCGAGGAGACTCCTGGTAAAAGTGTGGAGCGCCATTCGACAATACTAAGAAAAGAGGCGTTTTTAGTGGGCGGAAAAACTTTTTTTTAGTTAGTCCAAGCAGTATGCTCATCCTTTCGCTACACCCTGCTGACAACTCTCGTTTTTTTAAAACAAAATACATTTGTTTCTGACATTTTGGTGTACTTTTTTTGATTATTTACTTCAAGAACTAAGAATAGTAAGCAAGAAATTTTTTTGAGATTGGCAACTGGAAACTTTTCTTAAACCTTGAGTGCCGTTTACAGAAAACGTCCCTAGTCATGATTTTAATCAGTTAGTGAGAATTGTTTTTTTTGTTGCTTTTCTCTGCTCGAATTGTTTTCCAGGACTAGTTTTGTAATGTTTACAATTTGCTCAAACATATTGATTCGTTTCACGTGTTTTTGGCGCTCGTTTTAGCAACTGCTTACATTCATTTTGACATTTGCATACTATTTAGATCATTTGTTTTACAAAACCACCATTTAATTCGTGTCGGAAGAAAAACCTTGAGAGAAATCGAGACAGTTTGGTCCCGTTGATATTGTAAGCCACATAATGGAAAAAAATTATGACAATTACTAGAAATAAATTGTTTCAGTTCCCGGACGCTGGCATATCTGAAACAAAGTACAATGGCTACGAAACTTTTCAGATGAGAACAGTTTCACTGAATACACGTGTCGAGGAACTGCTGTTTCGTAATGATTTTTGGCTCGTTTTCGATTATCTATTTAAAACATCAAAGCGTTAACGTTTTATTAAATTACTGTAGCTTCTTCAGCCACATTTATCGAGGTTGTTGACTAAAACGTTCTTGCTGAGCAATCTAGAGAGTACAAAAAATTTGAAATCAGAAGCAAGGATTTGACTTTTGATTTGTTTGGAAAAATCTTTAATTTCTCAAAGTATTATAGAAGAAGACTGTTCAAGCTCAATCGAAATAACGTCAATATTGCAAAATAACTCAAATTTAAATGGTTCGTGTGTAGGTACAACACGTTTCAGGAAAACTTTGGATTATATTTATAATAATTTAAGTGCTGCTAAGTTTTGGTAATTAAAAGTTTCTCGGGTGTTCTGGTTCTTCTGAAAATTCAATACTTTTCCTTGTTGTTTCTGTTTTAAATTTCTTCTTAATAACTTTAGCTTTTTTCGTAGCAGCTTGATAGAAGCAATGTTTGGTGGTAAAACAAACGTTTCTGAAACGTCATTTTCGTTGTATTGATTTGATATGGTATTCTTTCAAACGCTAATGTGGGAACATTTTGTGCCTTGTACAGAACACGTGAGCCTCCTAATTTGTTTTATGTGGTGTTTGAGATGGGTCAACTCGGGGAAGTTATTGAATTGTGATTTTAATACAGGAGGTCGTCTTAGAAAAAGGGTATCGTGGTATTGGTGGATAATAATGTCCAGCTCATTCACTTGAAAGATAAGGTTTTTTTTTTATTGAGTGCCATTGGTAATTTTTCTGGCAATTTTCAAAATGATCAACCAGAGAAAAAATTACCTTTGCTGTTTTTAGCTGAAATTTTTACATCAAGTTCTGTGATGCGCAAGGGCAGAAACTCAGCTGGGACAGCAAAAATATATATTGAAATAATTTTATTTTGAGTTTCAAATGATGCTTTTTAAAACAAATTCTTGGTGAAAGGCACCAAATGAGTTTGGTTCCTAAAAACGCGCTAGTAAAAATAGGAATTTTTTCTGATGAGCCTTTTTTGTGCAGGTTAACCGAGAGCATGGAATTCGTCAATTTCTTGTTTCTCTAAATGTCGTCGCTGTGAAAATTTTATAGCACTTCACAGAGTGGGCAACCCCTCAGAACTTTGTTTACCTCACTCCATGTTGGTTAAGGTTTACTCTTGAAATACAAACAGAATAGGAGAGATCTACAGATCTGCTAATTTGGAATCTAATCTTGGATTTAAGCGATTAGTTTCTGAGTATCTCTAGGCAACCACAACTACACCAAATTAAAATTTGTTCAATTTAATTTTCCATTTGTACCTTTGGCTTTTTCTTTAGCGTTCGGTTGTAAGACATGCTCAGTTTTTAATGACAACTTGATCGCTCTGAACATCAAAAGTCTATATGATTCTTCACCTCTCAAGTCAATAATTCGCCACTAGTATAATGAACATTTTAAACTAATAATATAAAGGAACTTTTTGGAGGAACAGAACTTACAGCAATTAACAAGCTTTGAAATTTATAATAACGACAAAAATGGAAAACATTAACACTTTTAAACACATTTTTATGGTTAATAAGTTTTGTCAACACGCCTAATTTCGACAGTACTGGAGTACACATGTTTTGGGCTTGAATATCACTTTTGCATAAGGGCTAAGTTTGTTTGGATATTTTTTTGTTGTTTGAACTCGCTTTTTCCTCATCATTGTGTCTGGTTGAAGCGTTTCCAGCTTGAAACTTTTAGTCTCTCAGGTTTTAGGATGTGCTTCTTAAATTCCTAAGAACTGTTTTTGTGCTTAAATGACACTAGTAGACAGCTTGCATGCCCAAAAAGGCTAGCGTGGTGGGAATTTAATTGAGCGCTGATGGAATTTTTATTAAATTCCACTCGGAGAAAATTTATTAATTTTATTGTTTTATAATGTCGTCCCCTTTTCTGTTGCAAACACGCGCTACTCTTTAGTGATATAAAGTACTGACTATCTCTAATGTGTGATGTTTCAGCAAATTACTGTTAGCGGTATTCAGCGCAACAGGAGTGCAAGAAATAGCGATGATATGACTTCCTTTTGCTCGCGCGCAACGGGGGGCGGGGTGACTACAATTGATCACGTGACGTCAGTTGACCAGTTTCAAACTGTCGCAAACAATAACAGTAAAAACAGCAATACTCACGTAGTGAACAAAAACAACAACATGAACAATGAGAATCATCATCATCATCAATTTCATCATCAGAAATTTCATCACAATTCTCACAGCATTTTCAACTCGTCAAACATGAACAATATCATCAACCGAAATGAATTCAAACCGGTGGATAAATTAGCCCATAAATTGGGCGAAACAGTCGGGGGTCTGCCACCTAGACCACCCCCCACTCTGCCTTTGCATTCACAAAACTATTTGCAGCCTGCGAATTCTGTTCACATGGGTGATATCACCAGAAGAGACATCAGTCCAATAAGCCGCGGAAGAAGACAACCTGAAAACAATAACAATTGCAATCAATTAGTGAACAAACAAACTCAACCTCCACTTTCACCCCCTCCCCTCTGGAGCCCAAAAACACAGCAAGACTTCAGCAATAATAACCAGAGGGGATCGGTCAGTTCTACTTATAACAATCATCATTTTCATCTCACCAAAAGTTCTCGAAATGAACACCAAATTTTCACTCTTATTCCAAACGGATCTGCCTTACAAAACAATTTAGACCTCTCAACTTCCAATAATACTAATTCAATAAGCAATTGGCAACGGCAATCAAACAGTCGTAACTCTCAAAACCGACATCGCCACCGAAGCAGCTCTCCGTTCCGACATTCTCCGGTGAGCAACTTGAGCAAAGCTGAGTTAAACATGTTCCCAGCTGTTAGGCTAAACGAACATCTGACAGTAGCCACAAATATGAATGATGGCATTCAAGCGAACACAGCTCATAACTTACTTTACGAGCTAACACACGACTTCAGGAAGTCGTCGGATCCCAATGGAGCGTTTGCGAACCCTGATCAACAACTCAGTACCTCAACAACCTCCTACACGGCGAGAACAGGCAACTCAAATACTGCTGGTGCTATCTTTAATCGTGCGACTGAGCCATTCTGTCGAACAGCAGACGAGCAAGACGAAGAAGAGGCGCTTTCGGATCAGTTGACCAGGTCTCTCAACTGTTCCGTGGACTCATCGGCAGCTCAGACATCTGGCAACCCTCTTCCCCACCTCAGAGGAGTTGCCACCGAGTTTTCGCCTCTGGTTCGGAAGTGTTTTGGTGATCAGCACCTGATTGAACACGTGTCTCCTGTTGATAAACATGAGGGTACACATTTAGAAATAAACATTTAATTTAGCTTGTAGATAGATGTAGTAGTGAGGATTTTGAGAGAACTCATTGGTATATACAATGGCAATTAAAAGACAGCCAGAATTAATTACAAAAATTTCAAAGATCTAATATGACATTAGAATTATCTGGTTCATTATTAGCTGCGATAACAATATTTAGGAGCCACCTTTAGGCTTCTCCTGTTTTTTTAGAATAAGGCTGTTTCTTGGTAAGACTTGTTGACACTTTGATAATTTTTGAAGTCATTCAAAGGCAAATTTTGATTGAATACCTTAGTGTCATCGAAAGAGCAAAAGGTGCAAAAAAGCAACTAGTTTTGAGTGTGAAATTTTAACATTTTTTTTAAAAAATTACAGTGTGGTTCATTTATGAAGTTTATTTTCAAAATAGCAAAATGACTGTTTGGACAAGTTTTGTTTCAGTCTGAGTTTCAGAAATGCTATTTAAAATTTACACATATACCCTAATGATGCATAGTTGCAATTGTTTGAATGTTTCAACGAGGCCATTTTTATCTTGACAGTTTTATCAAAGTTTTTGATTCTGTCTCTTCAATGGCTGCGGTCATCTACTCAAATGATTTTTTGGGGCGTTTTATTTTCACTTAGTTTTTTTGCTTTGCTCACGTCTTCTTCTCTCACACAATACAAAGTTTCAGGTGAATGGATCAGCTGAAAGTCAATTGAAAGAAGATACTGCTCATTAAAACTTAGTGCATTAAGTTATCAAACATTTAATAGAGTAAGTGCTAAAAACATTATGCATTAAACATTTTAATGTGGCACATTTTATTGTCTGTAAAGATTTCAAAATCAGTCAACATTTTCAAGTGGTTTTTCTTTTTGAGAAAGTTTTGAACTTAGTGGTATGCTTTGTTTCGAAGTTATCGATATGTTAATAATTTGTATGAATGTTATATTTGTTATATCGATCACTTCTATTTTTAATAGTATTATTTTGTAGGCTCCTAGGTTCTGTCGTATTTCAGGAAACTCGCTTGTATTCATCGCAATTTTCATTCAATTCTTCATACTATAGTTAAGGACTTGTCCTGGTACATTTAATAATTTGGTTCACACGATTTACGTTACTAATCTGACCTTATGCTGGCTTACAATACGTTTATGTTCATTCTTCCATGTTTTTTTTTCTGAATTTATATGCGGTCGCGTCATTTTTCATTTTTATTGGACAGTTTTTCATTTTTATTGGACAGTTTTTTATTGGACATTTTTATTGGACAGTTTTTATTGGACAGTGCAACGATACAAAAATTTGGATTGTATCGTTGCACTGTATTATTTTTAAGATATTTTTTTTTAATTTTTCATATCAATCGGAGGTCAAATTAGAGTAGTGACTATAATCACTCTGGAGTAGCAAGGGGAGCAAAAAATGAGTAAATTGGGAGCGTACGTTTTCTTCAAAACATTTTTAAAGTGAAGTGAGAAATTGGTGTTTGAATAAATGTTCGGTCTAATGTCTTAACTAAGGTCGTACATGTGTTCACGTAATGCTTAGTTAATTTTTCAAATTCATCAGAGCCCAGTTAATTGTATATATGGTTTCGACACAGTTTGTTTTTAATTAAAATATTACTGAGATCTGTAGTTTTTGTCGTCTTTTTTTATTCTCATCAATGACTGGCCTCGTTTGCACATTAGTGAAGTGTAATAAGAGCTATGTGA
Organism: Convolutriloba macropyga; assembly: GCF_964194025.1. NCBI lineage: Eukaryota > Metazoa > Xenacoelomorpha > Acoela > Convolutidae > Convolutriloba > Convolutriloba macropyga. The sequence continues at coordinate 32,865,422 of NC_134475.1, forward strand.
TAGTCGCAATTTATATGTAATGTTTCAACTTCTTTGTTGCAACTTGTTTTCATAAAATATCAACGACTCTTGGTGTTTTGCACCGTGTCCGGACAAAACAGTCCCAGACAAAACAGTCCCAGACAAAACAGTCCCAAATTGCAAAATCTTCCCAGACAAAACAGTCCCAGACAAAATAGTCCCAAGAAACCAGACAAAACAGTCCCAGACAAAATAGTCCCAACTAAAATGTACCCAATGCCATTATACCCAATGTACTTTGAAATGTTCGTTCAATAATCCGACAACAAATTAGCAGTCGCTATTACCCGCATGTTTTAACATACTTAATGGCCATGGCCATGCCTCAGCGGCCCGTGGGACTTGATATGAAACTATCACAACCGAACATGGGATTAAATTATCCGCTTGTTAAATCATACGTGTGAGAGCTATTATAATGGCCTTGGGACTATTTTGTCTGGGACTGTTTTGTCTGGTTTCTGGGACTATTTTGTCTGGGACTGTTTTGTCTGGGAATATTTTGCTATTTGGGACTGTTTTGTCCGGGACTGTTTTGTCTGGGACTGTTTTGTCTGTTCACCGTTTTGCACAGTTTTGTTGTTTTTTTTTTATTTTTATCACTTAGTCTTCTTAGTGACGATTCTCATCTTTCAACAACGAGGCATGCATTTATCTAATTAATGATTTGATTGTTTGAGTTCATAGACAATTGTTTTGTCATGACTTAATTGACAAAATTTAATTCTGAAAACTATTAACTGTCTTTGTTGTATTTGTTGTAAATGAGGTTGTCTCATTTTATGGTGTGTTTAAGCTTTCTGATAATTTAGTACCATCAATGACAAATTTCATGGTCAATGAGGCATAAATGAATTAATGACTTGAGTTCATAGCGGTGGTTATTGTAACTTTTAAACTGTTTCTTTTCGTTTCTAGTTACTTTCTAGTGCGGCGTAACCAATTTATCATTTAGTGCGTAGTTTTGTATTTTCTTTTTACTTTTAAGCCGCTAATTTTAAAACAAAGATTCTGGTTTTTGCCAAATTTCTGTTTTTGCTTTTTTTGCTTTTTCCAATTGAATTTTACAAATTTGTTGTATTGTGAGCTGGATGTTTTTGAAACTCTATTTTTTGGAGACATGAATTTTTAAATAGCTTTCATGACTTTTTGTTTGCTTTTGAGCATATAGGGTCATGTGTTTTGTTGACTGTCATAGTTTTATGTTGCTGGGAAGATAATGATTTTCAGTTTATCAGTAATTCAATTCTTAGGGTTGTACTTCAAGAGTTGTCTTTTTTCTTTTGTGAATTATTCCCTCAGACATGGCCTGCTTTATTTTCACAATTTTAAATGATGTGCTTTAATTGGAGTTTTCTTGAAGTCAACTGATTATGCCTGACTTTAATTGAAGACTGTATGAGGGCACTTCTTAGAACTATGTTAAGATATCAAACAATTAGTAGGAAAATTGATTTTGGTTTTGCTCTAAGATTTAAAATCTCGAGAGTTAGTCGTAGCTATTTTCTGGAAGATTGGAGCTATGTTATTTTTTGGAAATATCTACTCAATATTATTGGTGCTTTCATATATTATCCCGTGTTAATTATCCATAGCTCCGCTAATTGAGAGGACCATTTGAGAAAAGACCGTGGTTGACGATACTATAGAATAGATATGAAAAGACGGTGGTTCGACGTCTAAAAGGACTTGGAGTCCAACTTACTTGTAGTCTTGATCATTTAATTATGGTAGCAGAGAAATTACCACCACATCAACGTTGTTACTCTTTTCTTATGGTCGACCTCTCAAACTGGATATTTATCACTCGAACTTAACGAAGTGTTTCAATTGTCATTTTTACAGACTTACGACCATTCGACGCTGACATTGTGCCTACAGTACCCCCGAATATGGAGAATAAGGAGACAATGGGGGAGGAGGAGGGAGGAGAGGATGGGGATGACGAGGTGATTAGAGTATCTGTGTTTGGGTGCGGGGGAGTGGGCAAATCAGCACTCATCCTCCGATTCATCAGACGCAAATTCAGACCACACTATCTGCCCACAATTGAAGACACATATCAGAAGGTATATCAGAAGGCGTCAGGGTTCACCACCTTTCATCAATGCGCCCAAAAAAGTTACAGAACTACACATTCGTAGTAGGGATTCAGGGAAATCTTTTCTTTTAGATATCTAACAAATCAAGTGGAGATTTAAAAAGCCAATTTTATATAGTGGAGATCTGTTCCAACTTGCCTCACTCACTGATTCTTCCGAATGCATTTTAAATTCATTCGCTCAATGATTTACACACTATGTAAGTCATAGTACATTAGGTTGTCCCAGCTCATTAGAGTGATAAATTTATGGTTTAAATGTTAAGCTTAATAAACTTCAGTTTAAAATCCGAATTTGGTAGAGTGTGTATTCTAACTTAAACTGCACAGAACATTCGAACACTCTTCCACATTGAGAAAATAGCCTGTCAAATTGTTTTTTTTCTGATTCAATCCCGATAGTCTCAAAGGGAGATAACTGTCGCTAGCATGCGGCAACAAATGACGTCAAGAACACAAGCTCCGCAGCAGAGTGTTAGAGATCAATAAAACGTAGCTCTGTGACTTCTTAACGCATAATCGTATGGTCAACCTAAAAAGAAAATTCATTACAAAGACATAAACGCGGATGTCCCAAACTAAAATCTAAAAAAACTAATATCCCAACAATGTTACGGTAAACTCAGGCTAGGACAGTGAGCAAAACATATAAAGCAAAAGACGTCAAAAATAAACAGAAACACACCTGTACTAAGGAAAGTTTCAATTAATTTTTGAAATAAAATGATGTTACTCAAACGAATTGAATTATTTTCAATAGCCGCACAGCAATAGCTTGGGCTATTATTGGTCTTCTCTTGGTTTTTGACAATTCAAAGAATTTGAATTGTATTGGGGCGCTGTCCTTTTTTTAAGATCTGCTCACACATTTTTATGATTTTTGAAGTCAAATTGGAGTAGTGCTTTTGGTCACGTCGAAACAGGAAGTGGAGCGAAAAAGCGAGTGATTTTGCGGCGTGAAATTTTTTCTCTCAAATTTTAAAGTAGAGTGACATAACGGAGTTTGAACAAAAATTCGCTTTCTCGCTTGTGGTTTTTTGTTCACATGCGGCAATTTCACTTTGATTTTTAACTGTTTTTTCAATTTTTTGCGTCAGATTTTTCTCTTAGTAGTTTTCCCAAGCCATCCATAGCTCATTCTAGGTCTATTTTTTGTTTAGTCAATGAAAATTCTTTGAATTGTACTTCAGGACTTGTCCTGCTATGTTTTTTTTTATTTCGTCGTCGCGATTTTTGTTACGATCATATATGACGTCACAGCCTCTTCAAATCTACTTTTTGTTCCTGCATTCATGCAAATTCAATTGAAGTGCGTGCGTGACGTCATTTTTCGCTGTTAGTGGAGCAAGTTTTTGTTCATTTGCGTTATTAAATTTTTGGTCACACTTGAATTACCTCACTCTCTAAATCTAAATGAAGATTATTAGAGAGCAGCTAATAGAGGCAGCAAAAACTTATACAGCTTTTTAATCAAAATATAACATATCAGCCTTCAATGAAAAGACGAATTTTTTTGGCCTGTCTTTTTTACTGTTTTTTGAGACTGCACATCTTCAAAGCTATTGCGCCTATTTTCTGGCAATCTGACAGCCATTTTCATCAAATTAGCAAAAGGTCAATTTTTGCCAAAATTTAGGTAGAAAAATTAACAAAATTGACAAAAAGCAGAAATTTTGTGAAACTCAACATCTTTTGAAAATCCTTGGTATAAACTTAAGAGCCTGTAACTTCAAATTGAGCCACGAAACGTAAGTTAAGTTAATAATATTTGAATCAAGTTTAGTATTTTAAAATATAAACCTCGTTTCCTAAATGCTTATAGCAACAAACACTGGGAAAACAAGAACCCAATTAATAACATCGAATTTTGGCCAGATTCAAATGTTCACTGAAAGTTTTTAGAAGCCAATGATGTCATAGTCAAAAATCTAAGCTACGAAAAAGAAATTACCGGGCTATTAAGTTTCAATGAGAAAACTGGGCAGAACTGCTGTTAATGATAATATTAACGAAGAAAACAGAAAAAAAAGAAAGAGGAAGAAAATTATCGTTTTTTTTTGAAACCTAGTAACGATGTAAAAAATTACCTAGGAAATTTAAAACTGCTAAACAGTATTGTTCAAACTCACTAGAAGAAAAAAGCTTGTGGCTGTCATTTTTGAGATAATTAAAGAAGTCGAAAGGAAAAAATCAAATTTTAATTACTGACTAGTTAAGGTCAAAATTCAAAATCACTAAATTTCACAAAAACATAAATTCAGAGCCTTAAAAACAAAAAGCTTTGACTGAAATTACAATAAACTTTCACCTATGCTTAATTACAGAGCGCAGTTCTTCTCATTAAAAAATATTGATCGGATATCATAAAGAACAGAATTTACTAACTGAATTCAAAAAATCCACAACATTTTCCAGAATGCTATTGTCAGAACCCTAGAAATAAATTGGTTTTGTTAAGAAAATAACATATCGGTTCACTCAAGTCTTTGTGACCTTCAACCGTCTATCAACGAAACTAGCGATAAAACAACAAAAATTACAGCAAAACCTGGGTAAGACTTAAAAATTTCAAATTTTTAAAACTTTCGCTCTCCATTAATCGATTCAAAAAGTCTATTAACCATTAGAAGACGACTATCAGCTTCAGAAGCATAGAAAAAGTGACTCTCCGGTCTAATCCAATTTTTTCTTTTGTAAAAACCACAATGAGAATATTACCAACCTCGCTATTACCAACCTCGCGGTTATTACTGTACTGACTTTTAATTAAACGCCTTTCTCATTTGATAAATCACAGCGAAGTCTTTGGTATCTTATTTGTAACATTTTAGATATAGCGTCGAAAGTTTTTGACAGATAGATATAATGTAACCGCAACGTCAAATAAGGCGATACCGATACGTTCGTATGTTAAAACGACAACAATGATGCTTCCGTATGATAAAAAGCAACTTCCGATTCTCCTTTATGTTAAATACTGATGAAAATTTAGGATAGCGACAAAAAACTCACATGGAACTTTGTCAGCCGTTTTTGTGTAAGAAAAACGACGACACTGACAATTTCCAACGTTTAAAAACTTAAGTATTTCTCAACATCGCAACCTTTAGGAGGTCCAGATGGCAAGTTCTAATGATCAGACTGCCGGATCAACTTCAGCGACAACTACAACAGCAACCACGACCACCCCAACTGCAGTACCTCAACAGAAGAACCCATACGACAGACACTCGAGTCGAAACAGCAGCAGGAGGGGCAAACGAGGAACAGGTCGCGTGATAGTGCGAATCACAGACACCAACGGATCTCATCAACAGTTCCCACTCATGCAAAGAAGGACAATGAACAACTCTGACGTCATTTTACTTGTATTCTCAGTCACCAGCAGACAATCACTCCAATATTTACATCGAGTTCACGAACAAGTGATGAAAAGCTGCAGTTGTTCATGCCAGCAACATCATCCGCAAAGAAGTAGTCACAGTAAAGCAAATAGTTACAATCACAACGATACCTCAAGCAGTAGAAATTCATCTCATCTTTCGAACAAACAGCACAAATTTCGAAGAAGAGCCAACGCTGAGAAACTTGTCATATTGGTGGGCAATAAATGTGACTCACCTGCTGACATCCGGGAGGTCTCTCAAAGTGTGGCACTCTCTCAGGCCAAACAATGGCATTGTCCATACGTTGAAACCTCAGCTCGCGATAGTACAAACGTTGATGATTTATTCTGTGGCGCTGCAAAGCTTTCCTACGCTTATTTACACAACACTCATATTTCAAATAACCAGCAGTGCTCTAATGGGGGCATCGCACAGTACAATAGCAATTTGACAACATTGGGTTCCATAGCATGTACTGGCGGGTTTTGCTGCCATGGGAAGAGAAGGGACAAGTTAAAACAATGTGCAGGCGATGGAGGGGGTGCTGGAATGGGCCCGTATGGCCATGGACCCCATCATAATGCCACCTGTTGCCATAATGCGTGTGCCATAAGCTGACCAAAATATGAACAACTCAAGTGTCATAAAAGAAGACCATGCGCATCTTAGAAATAGAGGACCTTCCCCGAAAGGCATCTTTTCAGATTCAGATTCAAACTTCATAACACGATTTCGCGGTTTGAAATGGTAAATTTAAACAAGTAATCATCCCGCATCGAGGATCAAGTGGGAGTCACTTCTGAACAACTTTGAAAGAACGTCCGTGTATCACATGACAAGAAAATAACAATGTATGCATCAGTTAAAGACACAACAGCTTTTATGACCTATTTCAAAAACGTCTCTTGAAACGGGGATTACAGCTGAATAACGACATTAATTCCTTGAAAAATGTTTTTCCCAGAAAACCGTCTGGATGAATGTCAATTTACTTATCCCAGACCAAATTTCGAAGGATCTCAAGGGACACTTTGCATAACAGTGGATAACTTGGAATCCCCAGCATCAAACATCCAGGGCATAAAAAACTCTCCCAGTGTTGAACCACTATCAAGCTCAGGTTGCCAAATTTGTCTCTTTTATTTCCAAATTAACAATTCAACTGCTCCATACAATCGGTAATTCTCTCTGCGAAACAGAAGTAGAAATATGGTTGTGAGCGGTGGTGTAATTTGTAATTTGTAGTCTTTCAGTTATAGAGCAGTAGAGCGTAGTGATTTCCAATTGATAATTACTTCTACTATTGTAAGCTAATGTCCAATTAACATTAATTCAAATTAGAATTATAATGATATCGACTTCCAAGCTGGTAAAGGCCGGAAATAATTATTGAAAATCAAAGAAAGAAGCCATGATTGTTGTTTATTACATCTTGAAAAAAGAATTCTAGATTACAACGAATTGGCTAAATGCAAAATTGTCTAAATACAAGAACACAAATATAAAAATCAGAAAGGCATCAGAATTTATAAATCCAACAAATAGGAAATCAAGCTTGTGCTTGAACACTCTGGGCCGAGTGCATGAGGGTAAAACTGCACACTCTTTTTATATTTTACAAATAAAATTTTTGAAATCAAGTTCACAATGATCTTTTGCTGCTGTTCTGTAATGTCACAAAATTTGTAGGACTGCCAAAAGTTCTAACAAAATTGAAAATCTTTTGGCTTCATGGAGGTGTTTTTATGAATTGTCCTACAAATCGGAACTTCTGAATTCGGAGGTGATTATTCTGTAAATTTAAACGTTATATCATCTGGCTGCTGATCGCTTCAATACTCCTATTGTCTTTATCTGAAACGATCGTGCTTGTCCGCCTGTTCCATTGCTGCATTTTGGAACTCGTCCCATGGGACATATAACTTTGGGGTCGAACTCGTGTGATAACAAGACGAAATCTTAATCCCTTCATTCATCTGATTCCTTTCTCCCATTTCGGCGGCTTCTAAGTTCTTAGGTGTACTCATATTTCAAAAGTTTTCAAAACTGACCAAAACGTTTTTGCGTACGAGAACTAATTCTTATTTATTTTTTTATTTATTGAAGGTAGTGGTGCTAAGAGACCGCAGGGGCGTCTTAAAAAAGTATTCTGGAGTTATTGCTTCTTTATTCTTTTTGTCTTATGCTTTGCCACATGCTTGATTTTTCTTGAGTTGAGAAGTCTTTCAGTCTCTAATACATCGGGTTGCAGTTTTTGGCTTTCAATTGTTGGCTTCTTAAAATAATTAGCAACATTCCTTTGTCAAACTGAATGAGCCTATCACAAATCGCAATAAAATGAAGAACAAGAGGATGATTCAGTTTATATGTAATGTTTTGCTGCTGTAATTTGGACTTAATATGTTCTCAGCCAACTGTGATTTCCCTGAAATTTAAATTTATCTCACTGATGTTGAATTCGGTTCCTTGTAAAGAAGGATCAACTCAGAATGACCTCAAATCTGCTGATGGCTAATAAGCATTTATCTGTGTTCAAGGTCTGATGAAATTCCAGATGAACAGCTCTGGTTACAAGACAGGTTAAAAATTATACATATTTTTTATCCTCATTGTGATTCTCGTGATCAATGGAAAAAGACCAAATGGATCCGGAAAAAACCACTCCAACGCATAAAAATTGATATTGCTTCTCCTAGTCTATGAATCTGAAACTGAAGATGTCGGTGACCAGGGGTTCATAATCTAATCCCTCCATCTTTGCTTAAAAAAAGCATATTTTGCTAAGAAATCGTTTAAGTCCTATAATAATGAACTCCTGTCGCGGGTGGGATCGGACAAGCACAAATTGTGCCGATGTGTCTTCGGTCCTTGTGGGCCTGCTCCACTTTTAATTAAGTTATGTAATCCATTTTACCAAGAATAACCGGTCTCTATTTGTAGTCTTTTCAACGCGTTCAAGTTTTCCTTCTACTGGTTTTAACTAAAACCTTCTTTGTCCAAGAAAGTTGTGAGTCTCCTTTGTCTGGATCCATTCCTTAAAGATTTTTGAGAAGAAATTTTTTTATAGTTGTTCTGTTGCCTCACAAATTGCGAAGTATCCAGGAACAGTTTAGTAAGGAACACGCAAAAAAATATGACTGATTGTCATGTCATGACTGGTTTATACAAAAACAGCTAGATAATTGATTGCAAGAGCTTCGAAAACTCCTCGTTGTCAGCTATGTGATGTTGTATAAAAACTCGGCAAAATGTTTTTTAACTTCTAATTATTCGTTTGTAAAACTTTGTTTACAAAGGAAGGATCAAGAAAGACCAAGAGATTCAACATTTATCGAATCTTAGACCCCAATCGGTGTGTCGCTTTTTTAATTATCGCAATCCCACTTTTGTCCTATTTCTTCTATTGACAATTCATCTTGTTGGATGTTTTATTTTCGGTCAATCAATGAACAATCTTGCAAGAAGGGAATTTTCATAAATCAGAACGCTACATTGCAGTAACGGTTAAACATAGCTTTGTCCAAAAAATTTGTGAACTGTAAGAGTTCGTCTTCTTTGTCTGTATCCGTTCCTTAATGATTTTTAGAGGAAATTATTGGCGATAGTCTCAACAACTAGCGTCGTGCATACCCATAGCTCTTTGTGTCTGATGGTTTCTGGAATTTTTTGACAGCATTCACAGTCCCTCCTGTTCGTTGGGTATCTTTCAGCTGTTTTGTTTCTTTCAGCTGGAGCATACTTTGGTTTCAATTAGGGTATTCGATTATTGTGTTTATAGAACTCTTGTTGCTGCAGTTTGATGCTGACTTTGTATTTTCCTAGAACAATTTTAATGTTAACAGCTTTTTTAACCTGTTAAAACTGGTAATTTTGTTCTTTGTCATGTCGGGTTGTTTTACTGAGTGCAAAATTCCTTTGTTCTGACTGGGACTGTTCTTAAAAAATTTAAAACAGTAATAGATACCAAAAGTCTTGTTTTTCGCCGATTCGATCCAGCTTAAATGTATTGTCGACCCAGACTAAATTTTGTCAATTTTTGCTGTCAATTCGCTGCAAAAAAGAGGCAAACTCTTCCCAAATAGCTGTTCTCAATTTAATCTTGGGGGATGAATGTTCTTTTAGCGGCCACAACCCTTGGTCTTCTAACCACATTTTGTGTTGTTGTTTCTTCTTGAGCACCGATTGTTCTGATGTCAATTGTGACTGCACTTTGTTTGCTTATCGATTGCAAATTTTAACGTATCCGAAAAATATAATGATGTAACGATTCCTGGGGAACAAGCAACGAATGATGGTCACATATGCCTTCATAGCAGCATAAAAGCTTAACGCTTGCTGATTGATCGTGCGAACTTCAATAACATGAAAAAGGACTATGCGTGTTCTTTTCGTGGGCTGCTTTGAAGCAAGCTGTTGTTCAATCTGGCATTTGAAGTTTGTCAATTCTACTGACCCAATCCGAAACATCTCTATTTTTAAGTTACTGTTGAAAGCTGACTTTTCGTGCGCACTGGATAACGGTGATCGAAAATGCTATTTTTTAATGCTGTTCTGTTCCCTTTGCGCGCTAGCTCACGTTTCACTTCCAGTAGTAGATGCTTTGGTTCCGTTTGCGTATCTAGCTTTTATCTAGCGTTTACTGTTCAAACTGTGCCTGTTCTAGTGGCATTTTTGTTTCGAAATGGATGTCAAATTTCTTAATCGTTCTTCACGCCTTCTTTTTACATGCTGTTATTGTACAGACGCCGCTGACTAACTTTGAAATGCTTGGTTGCTGTCGGCTTTTGCTTTGCTTATTTCTCTTAAGCTGGGTTTGCACCTAAGTATTTTTCATTGTTTTGCACTTTCCAATTCTCCTCGCTGGTGTTTCGTTGTTGATTCTTTCGTTTTTTGCTGATTGGTGCCTTTGGCTCTTTTTTCATCAGATTGGACAGCAGTTTGGTTTACACTGTCCGGGTTGTAAGACCAATGACAACTCTCCTATCAATGAAAAATGATTTTTTTATACAGTCCAGTTTATTTCAGGGGTTTAAATTCTATCCCGATGTTACGTTTTCGCGGTAAAATTTTGGCGATCATTATTATCTGCTATTCTGTAAACTATCATTACATTACTTGAAAATCACCTATTCCCAATAACTATTCGTTAAATCTTGCTGTTCAATTACTTTTTCTCACTCAATATTTCAAAAAAATCAAGGTAAACCAATCAAAAATGAATGAGTTACAAAACAAAAGTAACAAAACAATTTTTGATTTTCTAATAGCGAGAAAATCAGCCGTTTAATTGGCCATAGCTATGCAAAGGTTTAACTTTCTAATACAAAAATTATCAAAACAGTTTGTTTTACTGTAAATAGAACTGAACGACAGTACTAAATTTTCTAACTCTGGTGTTTGCAAGTATCTTTGCTAGATTCAAAAGCGCCAATGTCGATCTAGAGTAAGCTTTGTTCAGCCAGTAAGAGCAACTGATTTTATTATTTGAAATAAAAATTCTCTTAAGTTTGAGAGTATCAAAATTAACTCCTTTTTTTACAAAACAAAGTTAAAATATGCTCTACAATCACTAAGATGGTTTACAGCAACAAGACACAGTTTCAAATAATTTACGGCTCAAGGATTAGTGCTTCAATTTGCAAAGTGTGACATTTTAGTAGGTTAAAATTATTGCGTCTTAACTCATTTTGGATGGTTTTCAAGCTCTTTTTTTCTGTTAGCTGCTATTCATGAGGTTTTTCATTACAAACCTGAATCTTTGATTGTTTTTATAGAACAATGTCGACAGAAGAGGAAAATTTTCGCATAACGTCACATTTTCACAGTAAATTTAGGGTATGTTTATTGCTCAGATAAGTGGTGCCAGGATACGGCCAGGATAAGTGGTGCTTTCGGCCGCTAAGAAGTTTATTTTTATTGTACAAAATTACGTATAGTGAAGAAGCACAAAATTAGATCATCAGTTGATTCGTTTTCCGTTGCTCAACAATAAATGAAATATCCAGGAATAGTTTGGTAAGGAACACGAAAAAAAACTGTAAATGGTTACCATGATTGGTTTGAACAAAAAGCAGCTAGATAATGGAGTGCAGGGGCTACAAAAATTCCTGGTTGTCAACGATGTAATTTTGTATAAACACTCGGCAAAATCTTTTTTAACTTCTGATTAGTCTTTTCTAAAATTTTGTTTTCAAAGGAAGGATCAAGAAAGACCAACAGATTCAACATTTATCGACTCTTAATCCCCAATCGGCTTGTCATATTTTTAAATTATCGCAATCCTAATTTTTCTTCTATTTCTCACATTGAAAAATTTTCTTGTCGGATGTTTTATTTTCAGTCTATCAATGGACAATATTGCAAGAAGGAAATTTCTATAAATCAGAACGCTATATTGCATTATTGGTTGAACATAGCTTTTGAAAACTGGATTCACCTGAGAAACTTGAAAATTTGAGTTTTTTTGAGAATTTTTCTCAGTCTATAGAGCTGTTCACTGAGCTTTATTAGTTTTTGCTCAACAACAGTTTTTGACTAATTTTATTTTTGAAAGATAAATTATTGTCTTCTGTTGTTCCTAGATAATGTATGGTAACAAAATTTTCAATTATTTCTTATTGATTTTCTCTTTTGAGATAATAGTTTTTTCTGTGAGATTTCTGTTTCCAAAAACCCCTGTTTTTTTAGTATTAATTCTTAATTTATTTTTATTTTGCCATTGGTTTCATTTTTAAACTTGATTTCGATGTCCCATCACAACATCCTCGGCTCTAGCAGCATCTTCAGATCATGTATCGCCTGCAATGTGAGATTAAATTCGCAGAAAGTTTTGAATTTGTCGACGTCCTGCATGTTGCTGACATCAGTCACTAAAATAAAAGCAGAGGATCGAGTACCGAGCCCTAAGGGACGTCATAATCAACAAAACATTACTTGAAACAACTCCTACAAACCAAATAAACTGAATGCAGTGAGTTAGGTATGGATTAAGCATATTAAAAATTTGACATCTAAATCAATTGTTGTAACATTTGCCTAAAGGAATTGTACCTTTGAACGTATCCAATTTTTTGAGATGCAAGAAGGGTGAAAATATTGATAAAGCATTTACCATATAATTTTATAGCAAAAAATTTTTATTCTAAGCCTTCAGGGTATTCAACTTTGACCGATGAAATCATCTAAAAAGATGGGTAACGAAATTGTAGTTAAGTAAAATCCTAAAGTTATAAAATAAAAAAAAATGCTTTCTGTATTTTTACTGTCATGTTGAACAAATGTAACATAAAAAGAGGACGGAAGTCACTTCACAGATTGACTGGTGAGTGTCATAGTGGAAGTTACTTTTTTTCTAATGTAAAAATGTAAACTGAATACTTGTTGAAATAGACTTTCCGTTGCCTCACAAAAAATGAAATATCCAGGAACAGTTTAGTAAGGAACACGCAAAAAAAAATGACTGATTGTCATCACTGGTTTAAACAAAAAAAGCAAGATAATTGATTGCAACAGCTTCGAAAACTCCTCGTTGTCGGCTATGTAATGTTGTAAAAACACTCGGCAAAATGTTTTTTAACTTCTAATTATTCGTTTGTAAAACTTTTTATACAAAGGAAGGATCAAGAAAGACCAAGAGATTCAACATTCATCGAATCTTAGACCCCAATTGGTGTGTCACTTCTTTTATATCGCAATCCCATTTTTTTTCCTATTTTTCCTATTGAAAATTCTTATTGTCGGATGTTTTATTTTCAGTCTATCAATGAACAATATTGCAAAAAGGAAATTTCCATAAATCAGAACGCTATATTGCAGTAGTGGTTGAAACTAGCTTTTGAAAACTGGATTCAACTGAGAATTTTGAAAGTTTGAGTTTTGCTGACAAATTTTCTCAGTCTATGGAACTGTTCACAAGTTTTATTAGTTTTTGCTCAACAACAGTTTTTGACTAATTTGAGTTTTGAAAGATAAATTATTGTCTTCTGTTGTTCCTAGATAATTTTTTTTATCGATATTCTTTTTTTGAACTGTTAGTTTTTTTCTGTGATTTAAATTTCCAAAAAAAACACTGCTTTTATTTTTTAATTTAAATGAATTCCTAATTTTTTTTTACCTTTAATAGCATTTTGATAATTGAGTTTGATGTACCCTCACGACATCCTAAGCTCTAGCAGCATTTTCAATCCATGTAGAGATTTTGGGATTAAATTCAAGAGTTGTGAATTTGCCGACGTCTTGCGTGTTGCTGAAATCATCCATTATTATGAAAAATAGAGGATCAAGTACCGAGCCCGAAGGAAGGCTATGATCAACAAAAGCATTACTTGAAACAACTTATACATACTAAATAATCTGAGAGCCGTGATTTAGGTTTTAGTTAAGTATTTTACTAAAGATGACATCTAAAACAATTATTATAACAATTGCGTAACAAAATTGTCTGGTTGACCGCATCCAATATTTTTTGAGATCCAAGTTTGTGAAAATACCAATGAAGCTTATACCGTATAGTTTTTGATCTGAAACAGAACAGCGTAAACGGTACTTTGGCCCTGAAACCAAACTGAGATCTTGAGAGCAGTTTAATAATCCCTCAATTTGAAAGACATTTCTGAAGCAATTTGCTAAGAAGTTTTGGAATTGTTGGTATTACATAAATTGGCCAAAATTCATAGTAATACTCCTATCTCCAGATTTGTTAATGGAAAAGATTTGCAATTCAAAAACAATCAGGTTACACGCCCGGTTGAAACATTCATTGAACCATTTTGACAGAATTGGACTTAGCACAATAGAAAGTTTCTTGATGAGAAACAATTATGCTCATAACCTTCCCCACTGTACTTATTCGTAGCATTGTTTATGATATCAAAAAATCCATGTCATTATTTAGTCTAAGAAACATAGATCGTTCTGTTTCATTGGTTGTTCTCGTAAATCAAATTTGTGTTAAATGTGCATTCACTTTTCTTCCCATTCGTTTAAATAATTCGTTCAGTTATTTGAATTCTCCTTGAGATGGTTTCTCCTGGGTTCTCAGTTTGTTTGCCTCGTGGTACACTGTAAGCTTCAAATAAGTTTTTGTTTTTATTTGCTGCACTCTTTTCAAGTCGATTCTGATTAACTCCTTTCATTTTAATTTGTTATCAAAATTTTCAATTTCCCGCACCGTTTTTTTATTAGTTTTTTGCCGACTTTGGTTGAATATGCGACAATTACTTCCGCACTGGTTTTTCATTGCTGCAGCATTTTTGACTTTGATTTCATCCCGATTATTCCCCTCATTTTGCTTGCATAGGTAAATAGTAATCGACCGCACGTTAAAAAAAATCTTCCTGATATTATGATGTATTTTTTTGGTCGTATCAATTTGTTTTGATCGCTGGCATAGAACAAAACTAAATTTTCCCTTATTAAATAGTTTTCAGTTTGCCACAATTTGCGGATTGAATGAGACTTAATCTATATCCGTTTGTTATTCACTTCCAGGAAAAATGAGAAGTGATCAGTTAGTTTTGTTTATCGTAGTTATATCTGATGTAACGTTTGAAAAAAAACTGATCAATTTAGGCACTTGATTTTTGGTTTTCCGTTTAATGAAGTTTTCATTTCAAAGTTTTAAATCAGAAGCAGATTTCTCTGTTCTCTTTGTATAGATAATTCACATTAAAGTCACCGCCCAGCACATGCGCGCTTTGTGAATCACAAAAATGTTCAAAGGATGCACCAAAGACGTCACGAGTATGAATATCAACCATGATGGAAATAGGTGGTATATGTTCTCTTGCCAATAAAATTTAAATACTAAAGCAATTACTCACCGCTTTTATATTACTGATGTTTATTGACACCCAAGTATTGTGACATTAATTTTTATTGCACAGAAACTGCAACACCTATAGTCATTTTTTCTCTGTAGCTTGAATTTTTTCTTCATTTCACCTATGAGGAAAACGTTTGATGTTAACTTACCTTTAAGCCATCTCACTGTTAGGCATAATGCTGAAAGTAATTTTTCAGAGGCTTCATATACAAAGTAGGTTAATCAAAATTTTTTGTTTATGAACGTTCGCTCTGTAGCATGGTAACTTGTTTGATTTTGCCCTAATACATTTTGTTGAAGACTACCACAAGAGAAGTGTTTATTCTAAGCCTTCTGAGTATTCAACTTTGACCGATGAAATCATCTAAAACCATGCGTAACGAAATTGTAGTTAGGTAAAATCATTAAATTATAAATATAAAAAATGTTTTCTGTAATTTCATTGCCGTGTTGAACAAATATAACATAAAAAGAAGACGGAAGTCATTTTACAAATTGACTAGTTAGTCTTTTAGTGGAAATTACTTTTTCTTCTCATGTAAAAATGTAGACTGAATACTTGTTTAATTACATATCCAGGAACAGTTTAGTAAGGAACACGCGCAAAAATATGACTGATTGTCATGACTGGTTTAAACAAAAACAGCTAGATAATTGATTGCAAGAGCTTCAAAAACTCCTCGTTGTCAGCTATGTAATGTTGTATAAACACTCGGCAAAATCTATTTTAACTGCTGATGTGATTTGTAAAACTGTGTGTATAATGGAAGGATCACTAAAGACCAAGAGATTCAACATTCATCGAATCTTAGTCCCCAATCGGTCTGTCACTTCTTTTTTTTTATCGCAGTCCCGTTTTTTCCTATTTTTCCAATTGAAAATCCATATTGTTGGATGTTTTTTTCAGTCTATCAATGAACAATCTTGCAAAAGTGATTCGTTTTCCGTTGCTCCACAATAAATGAAATATCCAGGAGTAGTTTGGTAAGGAACACGAGAAAATACTGCTAATGATTATAATGATTGGTTTGAACAAAAAACTGCTAGAAAATTGAGTGCAGGGGCGACAAAAATTCCTGATTGTCAACAGTGTAATTTCGTATAAACACTCGGCAAAATCTTTTTTAACTTCTGATTAGTCATTTGTAAAACTTTGTTTACAAAAGAAGGATCAAGAAAGACCAACAGATTCAACGTTTATCGACTCTTAAGTCCCAATCGGCTTGTCACATTTTTTAATTATCGCAATCCTAATTTTTCTCCTATTTCTCACATTGAAAAATTTTTCTGTCGGATGTTTTATTTTCAGTCTATCAATGAACAATATTGCAAGAAAGAAATTTCTATAAATCAGAACGCTATATTGCATTATTGGTTGAACATAGCTTTTGAAAACTGGATTCACCTGAGAAACTTGAAAATTTGAGTTTTTTTGAGAATTTTTCTCAGTCTATAGAGCTGTTCACTAAGCTTTATTAGTTTTTGCTCAACAACAGTTTTTGACTAATTTGATTTTTGAAAAATAAATTATTGTCTTTAGTTGTTCCTAGATAATGTATGGTAACAAAATTTTCAATTATTTCTTATTGATTTTCTTTTTCGAGATATTAGTTTTTTCTGTGGAATTTCTGTATCCAAAAACCCCTGTTTTTTAGTATTGATTCTTAATTTATTTTTATTTTACCATTGGTTTCTTTTTTTAACTTGATTTCGATATCCCATCACAACATCCTCGGCTCTAGCATTATCTTCAGTTCATGTATCGGCTGCAATGAGTATGTGATTAAATTCGCAGAAAGTTTTGAATTTGTCGACGTCCTGCATGTTGCTGACATCAGTCACTAAAATAAAAGCAGAGGACCGAGTACCGAGCCCTAGGGGACGTCATAATCAACAAAACATTACTTGAAACAACTCCTACAAACCAAATAAACGGAAAGCAGTGAGTTAGGTATGGATTAAGCATATTAAACATTTGACATCTAAATCAATTGTTGTAACATTTGCCTAAAGGAATTGTACCTTTGAACGTATCCAAATTTTTTGCGATTCAAGAATGGTGAAAATATTAATAAAGCATTTACCATATAATTTTATAGCAAAAAGGGTTTATTCTAAGCCTTCTGGGTATTTAACTTTGACCAATGAAATCATCTAAAAAAATGCGTAACGAAATTGTAGTTAAGTAAAGTCCTAAAGTTATAAATTAAAAAAAATGCTTTCTGTATTTTTACTGTCATGTTGAACAAATGTAACATAAAAAGAGGACGGAATTCACTTTACAGATTGACTGGTGAGTGTCATAGTGGAAGTTACATTTTTTCTCATGTAAAAATGTAAACTACTGGTTGAAATACACTTTCAGTTGCCTCACAAAAAATGAAATATCCAGGAACAGTTTAGTAAGGAACACGCGAAAAAATATGACTGATTGTCATGACTGGTTTTAACAAAAACAGCAAGATAATTGATTGCAACAGCTTCGAAAACTCCTCGTTGTCGGCTATGTAATGTTGTAAAAACACTCGGCAAAACCTTGTTTAACTGCTGATTTGTGATTTGTAAAAATGAGTTTAAAAATGAAAGATCAAGAAAGACCAAGAGATTCAACATTTATCGAATCTTAGACCCCAATCGGTGTGTCACTTCTTTTTTATTGCAATCCCGTTTTTTTCCCTATTTTTCCTATTGAAAATTCTTATTGTCGGATGTTTCTCTCAGTCTATCAATGAAAAATCTTGCAAAATTGATTCGTTTTGCGTTGCTCAACATAAAATGAAACATCCAGGAACAGTTTGGTAAGGAACACGAGGAAAATACTGTGAATGATTATAATGATTGGTTTGAGAAAAAAATGCTAAAAAATTGAGTAAAGGGGCGACAAAAATTCTTGGTTGTCAACAGTGTAATTTCGTATAAACACTCGGCAAAATCTTTTTTAACTTCTGATTAGTCATTTGTAAAATTTTATTTACAGAGAAATTATCAAGAAAGACCAACAGATTCAACATTTATCGACTCTTAAGTCCCAATTGGCTTGTCACATTTATTAATAATCGCAATCCTAATTTTTCTACTATTTCTCACATTGAAAAATTTTCATGTCGGATGTTTTATTTTCAGTCTATCAATGAACAATATTGCAAGAAGGAAATTTCCATAAATCAGAACGCTATATTGCATTATTGGTTGAACAAAGCTTTTGAAAACTGGATTCACCTGAGAAACTTGCAAATTTGAGTTTTTCTGAGAGATTTTGTCAGTCTATGGAACTGTTCTCTAAGTTGTATTAGCTTTTCCTCAACAACAGTTTTTGACTAATACGATTTTTGAAAGATAATTTATCGTCTTTTGTTGTTCCTTGATAATGTATGGCAACAATTTTTTCAATTATTTCTTTATTGATATTCTCTTTTGAGATATTAGTTTTTTCTGTGAGATTTATGTTTCCAAAAACAACTGTTTTTACTTTTTAGTTTTGATTCTTATTTTATCTTTATTTTACCATTGGTTGCATTTTGATAATTGAGTTTTATGTCCCATCACAACATCCTGGGCTCTAGCAGCATCTTCAGTTCATGTATCAGCTGCAAAGAGTATGAGATAAAATTCGCCGAAAGTTTTGAATTTGCCGACGTCCTGCTTGTTGCTGAAATCAGTCACTAATATAAAAAGCAGAGGACCAAGTACCGAGCCCTAAGGAACGCCATAATCAACAAAACGTTACTTAAAACAACGCATACAAACCAAATAAAAGGAGAGCCGTGAGTTAGGTATGGATTAAGCATATTAAAAACTTGACCTCTAAAACAATTGTTGTAACATTTGCCTAAAGGAATTGTACCTTTGAACGTATCCAATTTTTTGCGATGCAAGAATGGTGAAAATATTGATAAAGCATTTCCCATTTATTTTTAGGGCAAAATTTCAATCTGAAACAAAACAGCGTAAACAGTAGTTCTTTTAGCCCTAAAACCAAACTGAGACACTGAGAGCATTTTAATTTTCCCTAAATTTGAAAGACGTTTCTGAAGCAATTTGCTAAAAAATTTTGGAATTGTTGATCTCACATAAATTGGCCAAAATTCATAGTAATACTCCTATCTCCAGATTTGTTAATGGAAAAGATTTGCAATTCAAAAACAATCAGGGAACACGCCCGGTTGAAACATTTATTGAACCATTTTGACAGAATTGGACTTAGCACAATAGAAAGTTTCTTGATGAGAAACAATTATGCTCATAAGCTTCCCCACTGTACTTATTCGTAGCATTGTTTATGATATCAAAAAATCCTTGTCATTATTTAGTCTAAGAAACATAGATCGTTCTGTTTCATTGGTTGTTCTCGTAAATCAAATTTGTGTTGAACGAATTCAATTTTCTTCCCATTCGTTTAAATTTTTCATTGAATAATTTGAATTCTCATTGAGATGATTTTTCCTCATTTTTCATATTGTTTGCCTCTTGGAACAATGTAACCTTTAAAAAAGTTTTTTTGTATCTGCTGCACTCTTTCCATGTCGATTCTGATTAATTTCTTTCTTTTAATTTTTAATCAAATTTTCTCAATTTCCCGCACAGATTTTCATTCCTTTTTTGCCGACTTTGATTGAATATACGGCAATCACTTCCGCAACGGTTTCTTTCATTGCTGCATCATTTTTGACTTTGGTTTTATTCCAATCTCTCCCCTCATTTTGCTTGCTTAGGTAAATAGTTGTCGAAGGCACGTTGAGAAAAATCTTCGTGAAAATATGATATATTTTTTTTGGTCATATCAATTTGTTTTGATCGCTGGCATAGAACAAAACTAAATTTTACCCTATTAAATATTTTTCAAATTGCCACATTTTGCTGATTGAATGAGACTTAATCTAGATCAATTTGAAACGAGTAGTGATCAGTTATTTTTGTTTATCTTGGTTATATCTGATGTAACATTTAAAAAACTTATAAATTAAAGTACTTGATTTTTTTGTTTTCCGATTAAAGAGGTTCTCGTTTCAAAATTCTAAATCAGAAGCAGGTCTCGTTGTTTCCTTTGTATAGAGAGTTTACATAAAGCCACCATCTAGCACATGCACGCTTTATGAATCACAAAAATGTTGTTCCAAGGAAGCACCAAGAACATCAAGAGTTTGAGATCAACCTTGGTGGAAATAGCTGGTATATTTTCACTTGTCAGGGATAAATTTTAAATACTAAAACCATTACTCTCTGCTTTTATATTATTGATGTTTATTGAGACCCAAGTATTGTAACTGTGAAAATGCTTGATGTGAACTTATCTTTAATGTCACTGTTAGGCAGAATGCTGAAAGTTTTTTTTCAGAGGCGCCTTATACAAATTGGGTTCATCAGAATTTTTTTGTTTATGAACGTCCGCTCTGTAGCATGATAACTTGTTTGATTTTGCCCTGATTCATTTTGTCTATGACTACCACGAGTAAAGTGGTTCTTCTAAACTTTCGGTTTATTCAACGATGAAATCATCTAAAGGTATGCGTAAAGAAATTGTAATTAAATAAAATTTTAAATATGTAAGTTAAAAAATTTGTTTTCTCTATTTTTATAGTCATTTCGAACACATGTGAAGAAAAAAGAAGACGGAACTCTTCTTAGAGATTGGCTGGCTAGTGACTCTTTTACCGGAAATTTTTTTCCTCATGTAAAAGTGTAAATTGAATACTAGTTGAAAGTTTCTTTGTTTAGTTTCTATCTTCCTTATGCAGTATTCTTTACTTCCACGGAAACAACAGAACATGTTTTTATCTCAATGCTCTTGCTTCAAACAGAAATACCGCAAAAATCACAGTTTATGTGAAAACTTGCTCGCAAAAATCAGAAGCAGAGAATCAAACTGAAACTATCATATGTGAGCTTGCTTCCCCCATTTCTTCTTCTTTTTGAAAACATGCTTTCATCCTCAAACATGCTTCATGCCTTGAAAGTTATTATAATTATAAGTCATGATTGAACTTCAGTTATTATCAAGTTTTGCGCTCGTCAGTGTTTACTCGTTGTGTGATTGGTTGTTTTGCTTCTTTGCAGATGAATGGAATTCATCGTCATCCCCATTGAAATCAAAGTATTTCTTGTCTGTTTCATGACGTTTATCCAATTAGTTATACAGCACTTCAATCTCGGTTAATCTGACAATGTCGGTAAATCTGGTAAATCTACGATTGTCTACAAGCATCGCATTTACCAGTTTATGTGTTGGCAATAAGGCTTCGTCACTTTGCTTCAGCATTCATAGCTGCCTTGCATTCCTGTAATGGCTCGTCTAAACGGAGGTTTTGCTTTTTTATTTGATGTTTTTCTGAGTTTTTTTTTGTAGATCAATGCTTTTTTTATAGATCCTTGCTTTGTCCACAAAAAACAAAAACTTACATATGACAGTTGTCATAATCTCGTTGTTGGCAGTATTTTGCACAACATGGCATGCTTTAATAGCACCATATTGAACTTTTTCGCCTCGGTAATTTGGAAAAAAATTGTGCGTTTCGCTTGTTACGTTCTCAACGCTTTTCGCATCGAAGGGTAGGTGATGGATCAAAAAGCTATCGCATCTTTTCTGTCTGGTCAACTGAGTACAATATGTGCTCCAACCTCAGTTGCAAGGCACGTGCCAGTACATAGCAAATCATTATGTAAAAGTATGGCACGTTCGTCGGGGGGTGCAAATAATATGCGCCAACTAAGTATGGGAGGGGGCACAAAAGGAAAAAATCCTGATTATCATTCCTGGATTACCTCTACAGTGAATGTAAGCGATTTATAGTGAATAAACAGACTTCTCACCCCTTCTTCATCGATACTCACAAGATTTGCAGATTTTGCACAAAGACTCGTTCCATAGCACACCATTTGTACATAACACACATCATAAAAGAAATCTGTGATGTATATGTAAACAGTAAAATGGGAGTAAGAAGAAACGATATCGTTAGATGTAAGAATTTTTATTGCCAAGGAAGCAAATGAAATAATTCCCAATTTTTCTGAGCAAGTGAGAAACTTTCTAAAATTCCTGGTTCACAAATGGGAAAAGTACGGTCTTAATTATATATCTTATTGTTCGAGACCTGTTTTCAGCGTAAACTAAATGTCACTTTGAACAGTTTTTTCAGAAATATGGCTCTGAGTGGTGCATCCGGTGCTCTGATATTTGCTAACTTGTGAAGCAAGTCGTCCAGGTAATTTAAAATTGTCTGAAATTGTCATTGACTAACAAAAAAAACAGATTAGACATGGCATTGATTGCCAACTTCAAAATAATTTCAAGAAGCAAAGGCGTTTAGTAACAACCCTGTAAAAATTGGTGTCATTGGAAGTGTGAACATATCAAAAGACACTTATTGAGAGAGGGAGGTTTTTGTTTCGTTTTACCAAAAAGCAGAACTTAACAACAGCGATAAGGATTATAAAAACTCTTCATCCGTTTTGTAGTTGAAGTAGTGATTATTGTCAAAGATGAATAGCTGAATAAAGCAGACAGTCTTTCACCATATTGAGATTGTTTTCTTTGAAAAAGAGAGCGAATTGGGTTTTCCGTCTTTTCTAGACATAAACATAAACCCTAATAGGAAGAGACAAATATTTTCGCCATTGTCGTCGGAAAACTTTGGGTGGCCTGACCTGTGGGTGGCGCGGACAGAATGAAGATACCATACCTAGGTTACTTAGAGGCAATATAATTTGGGACGCTTTGATGATGCATTAAAGAAAAATGAGAATAATTGGAAACGGATTCAATTATCAAAACGAGCAAAATTGATCAGTCAGAAAATCTATGGAAAGATGTTCTGAAAAATATCCATTCACAATCGATGCAACACTAAATACAGTTTTCTTGGCCACGATGAAAAAAGTGCGTTTCATCAAAATCTGTCATTTCTACCCTACAGTACTGTTTGGCATCATTTCGTACCAGTTTGGTATCAGTTTTCAGGTGCCCGGAGAACGTGGTTGAACATAATCCCGGAAATCGCGGCATGTTACAAAAATTTTTGCGATTCATAATTTTCACAAGAAAAATTTTGAAAAATTGGTTTTGGCTCGGGAATCAACTTCCAAGTGTCATCCAAGTCTGGGCTAAGACTTGCTAGAGTTGTAAGACTTGTTTTTAAACTTGCCCAGTACTGGGGAAAGAAATAAGACTTGGATTTGGACTTGCCTAGTACTGATATAAACTCGGAGTTCATGTAGGTGACAATTATGTGTATTTGAGGGATATTATAAAAAGTTGGGAGGAAACAGAATAGACCCGATTTATCAACTTTGGGTATTCGTTAAATTAGGAGGGTGATAATTGAAAATGAAACTGGATAATATTTAAAAATCTAAGTTTCAGCAGTTGGCTTTTGATTACAGAACTTTTCGAACTCAGATTGTGATTCGTACAGTTAATTTTTAAATCATTCAATGCCATTGCTCTTGTAAATAATATTTTTAGTTGTGAAAGCTAATTTTAAGATTCACGATAATCGGAATAGGACAAATACTATAAATGCAAATATAACTTTTGTTAGGGAAATATTTTTATATCAATGAAGACATTCTAATTCACAAAAATTAAAACAATTAGCTACTAAAACGTTAAAATTGGCAATGAAATAAAATCAAATTTAGATACGTAAAACATCCTATTTTGAGAAAAGTTTTAATTGCCAAAAAGTGACGTTTGGGGATGCCCGGGCCGAGGTTTTGCCTTTAATCCAACCCTAATTAGCGGTGATTAAATTGTAACACGTATTCCACTCATATTTATCGGGGCCACGTTCTCCGGGCACAAAACGAGTGTAAGAATGTAATTTCAAACAATTACACATTATTTACACTCTATCCTCAACTATTTTGACACTCCTTCCCAATTAGGCAGAACTGATATATTTAGGACGGACTGATAAAAAGATACACACGCACAATTACCATTATGTTATTGTCTTCTCTTGTTTTCGTTATCTAGTCTAATTTTTTGTTCCAGGCATATCACGTTAAAGTTAATTCAAATCCTTTTAGTTCATTCGTTTTATAATTTTTAAATTTTTCATTTTATCGGTAATTTTGTCGGAGTGTATTTGAAACAGTAACAGAGATGCTTGAAAACGAAGTATTTAGGTCAAATTGCTGAAATGCTGACTGAATAGAGCTTGTTGTTCTGTTCATGTAGGTGACAATTATGTGTATTTGAGGTATATTATAAAAATTGTCATTGACTAACAAAAAAAAACCGATGCGACATGGCATTGATTGCCAACTTCAAAATAATTTCAAGAAGCAAAGGCGTTTAGTAACAACCCTGTAAAAATTGGTGTCATTGGAAGTGTGAACATATCAAAAGACACTTATTGAGAGAGGGAGGTTTTTGTCTCGTTTT
This sequence comes from Convolutriloba macropyga, assembly GCF_964194025.1. Taxonomy (NCBI): domain Eukaryota; kingdom Metazoa; phylum Xenacoelomorpha; order Acoela; family Convolutidae; genus Convolutriloba; species Convolutriloba macropyga. The sequence continues at coordinate 32,890,138 of NC_134475.1, forward strand.
ACCAAAAAGCAGAACTTAACAACCGCGATAAGGATTATAAAAACTCTTCATCCGTTTTGGAGTTGAAGTAGTGATTATTGTCAAAGATGAATAGCTAAATAAAGCAGACAGTCTTTCACCATATTGAGATTGTTTTCTTTGAAAAAGAGAGCGAATTGGGTTTTCCGTCTTTTCTAGACATAAACATAAACCCTAATAGGAAGAGACAAATATTTTCGCCATTTTCGTCGGAAAACTTTGGGTGGCCTGACCTGTGGGTGGCGCGGACAGAATGAAGATACCATACCTAGGTTACTTGTTAGGGAAATATTTTTATATCAATGAAGACATTCTAATTCACAAAAATTAAAACAATAAGCTACTAAAACGCTAAAATTGGCAATGAAATAAAATCAAATTTAGATACGTAAAACATCCTATTTTGAGAAAAGTTTTAATTGCCAAAAAGTGACGTTTGGGGATGCCCGGGCCGAGGTTTTGCCTTTAATCCAACCCTAATTAGCGGTGATTAAATTGTAACACGTATTCCACTCTTATTTATTGGGGCCACGTTCTCCGGGCACAAAACGAGTGTAAGAATGTAATTTCAAACAATTACACATTATTTACACTCTATCCTCAACTATTTTGACACTCCTTCCCAATTAGGCAGAACTGATATATTTAGGACGGACTGATGAAAAGATACACACACACAATTACCATTATGTTATTGTCTTCTCTTGTTTTCGTTATCTAGTCTAATTTTTTGTTCCAGGCATATCACGTTAAAGTTAATTCAAATCCTTTTAGGTCATTCATTTTATAATTTTTAAATTTTTCATTTTATCGGTAATTTTGTTGGAGTGTATTTGAAACAGTAACAGAGATGCTTGAAAACGAAGTATTTAGGTCAAATTGCTGAAATGCTGACTGAATAGAGCTTGTTGTTCTGTTCATGTAGGTGACAATTATGTGTATTTGAGGGATGTTATAAAAAGTCGAGAGGAAACAGAATAGACCCGATTTATCAACTTTGGGTATTAGATAAATTAGGAGGGTGATAATTGAAAATGAAACGGGATAATATTTAAAATCTAAGTTTCAGCAGTTAGCTTTTGGTTACAGAAATTTTCGAACTCAGATTGTGATTCGTACAGTTAATTTTTAAATCATTCAATGCCATTGCTCTTGTAAATAATATTTATAGTTGTGAAAGCTAATTTTAAGACTCCCGATAATCGGAATACGAGAATTACTATAAATGCAAATATAACTTTTGTTAGGGAAATATTTTTGTATCAATGAAGACATTCTAATTCACAAAAATTAAAACAATTAGCTACTAAAACGCTAAAATTGGCAATGAAATAGAATCAAGTTTAGATACGTAAAACATCCTATTTTGAGAAAAGTTTTAATTGCCAAAAAGTGACGTTTGGGGATGCCCGGGCCGAGGTTTTGCCTTTAATCCAACCCTAATTAGCGGTGATTAAATTGTAACACGTATTCCACTCATATTTATCGGGGAAAAGAGTGTAAGAATGTAATTTCAAACAATTACACTTTATTTACACTCTATCCTCAACTATTTTGACACTCCTTCCAAATTAGGCACAACTGATATATTTAGGACGGACTGATAAAAAGATACACACACACACACACAATTACCATTATGTTATTGTCTTCTCTTGTTTTCGTTATATAGTCTAATTTTTTGTTCCAGGCATATCACGTTAAAGTTACTTCAAATCCTTTTAGTTCATTCATTTTATAATTTTTAATTTTTTCATTTTATCGGCAATTTTGTTGGAGTGTATTTGAAACAGTAACAGAGATGCTTGAAAACGAAGTATTTAGGTCAAATTGCTGAAATGCTGACTGAAAAGAGCGTGTTGTTCTGTTCATTTTGATCATTTGAGAGGGAGTGAGAAAAGTAGGTGTAAAACAGTTTTCGCTGAGCGAGAAGAATTCTTGGATCACATGCCGTGTTTGAAAGCAGTTTTCTTGTTTTAACTCCATTTTTTTCAGTCGAAGATGTTTCTCTGAATTACATAAAATGGCACTGGTTCGTTTTTGTATAACATCTGAAGTGAATTTTTACATTTTGTTGTCAATTTTTGGCTATTTTTAAACTATTTGTTCTGTTTTAAACTTTTCAGCTATTTTTATTATTATTCAGTTTTTGATAGCATTTGAGAAGTTTTATGGCTAAAAGCAGTTGTTTTAGCAGTTTTTGTTGCAACTCAATTTGATTACTAATTGTAGTTGATTCTATTTGATTACTAGAAGAAGCAGCAATAAATTATTCTCGATCTGAAAATAACATCTCAGAAATTAATAAATAGATGGGATGTGTCTTTCTTGGTCTTTTTGTTTTAATTACCAATTTGCGACTGCAGACCTACTGAGCTACGCTGCCTTTTTTCTTAGTTAATTACCTGCTATGCTTTTTTCATATCAGCAAAATTACATTTTGTAAGTTTAAACAAAATTATATCTATTACAATCAAAAGTAGTAGCCATTTCTGAAATTTGGATCTTTATAATTCTATTTCGTTTTTTTGCGTCGCTTGGCGTGCTCACACAACTGTATCCAGTATTCTTTCACTTTCTAGTTTTAACTCATATTCCTTAGCCAACGATTATAGTATTTTTGCGGTCCGGGGGCGGTGGCTAAACGTTATGTGGCCTCTAAAGGATATTTATTCGAATCAGTTGGGGAATGTTGGAGCCGTCGGGAATTACAAGAAAACAAGATTGACATTGGATTTTAACAGTAGCTTCGTTTGTAATGTAAAGTAATTAGGAACTCCTGGTAATGTTCAAGGAGAAGAGGTCATTTTGAGATTTTTTTGATCCTATATAAGTCACCACTAATTATCTAAACTACACAGCACAACCCCCCCCCCCACCTATCTATCCCCCCAACACCTATCTATCCCCCAACACCTACCTACCCCCCCCCCCCCCCCCCCACCACCACCGCCCCCCCCCCCAACTTACCCCCCACCTACACCTTTACCCTCCCTTCACCTAACTACCCCCACCTACCCCCCCCCCCAACTACCCCAGCACCCACCTCCCCAACCTATCTAGCCACGCACCCCACCTAGCTCCCCCGCACCTACAAAATTGTCGGCATTTTTAAAACACTTTAATGTTGTTTGTTGGGCTACTTTTGTTTTTTTTCTCTTGTCTATTTTGATGTTCTGATTTTGGTAAGGTTATAGGGGGGGGGAGAGATTTGGGAGATTTTGGGAGATTTGGGGTGGGGGAGATTATAATGCACGACGGTTCTGTTTCGGTTCTGCATTCTACCGGCTATGTTTTTTAATTCGTCATCTCCATCTTTGATTCTTACGACCTGACTTCTTCGAATCGACCTTTCAAAGACTTCAGGGAATTCTACTGTTTTCCAGTTAAAATTTGTGTTCGTGGCGTCATTTATGCTTTTAGGTCAAATGAGTGACTTACCTCACTCAAAACAATGACTTCTGAGCTCACTTAGGGAACTTTAAATTTTTTTAACAATATACTAATTAAAAACCATTATTGTGCATCTAAGTAGTGCTAATCTTATATGCCCTAATATTTGATTATTAGTCTTGAGTTTTTGATGTTTATTATCACTTTGGAAAAAACTCTTTTAGGCCTCTTTCTTTATAGATTGTATGTGTCAAAAAATTGACAGCCCGAATCTAACCCAAAAAGTCTAGTGGTCTATTAAAAGACTGATGGTAGATATGTCTATCTTTTTTGTTTAGTTGTTTCAATTCATGGAAGGCCACAAGCGTCTATCGCGGCTATTTTTCAGCAATCTGCCGGCTATGTTTTCTACTAGAGGGCAACAAAACAATTTGGTCAAATTAACTGCTGTGAAAAATGTTATTTGGAGACAAACTAACTATCGAATTTGAAATAGCGGAGTTTTTATATCAAACGTTTTCTAGTTTTGTTATTATGCTTGAAGACAAGAAAGAGGAAAGGTACACCCACGACATCTTAGCTAGGCTAAATGCAAAACTATTCAGTTTTCAATTGGTTACAGCAGAAATAATGCACGATCTTCTCAACGTGTTGAGTTCGCACTGGCCATTAGGACCGTGTACGGTTCCTGCCTGGGCTATAAATGATGGTCAAACAGTAATTCTAGTAATTTTACCACATAACACTTACAGTCTTAACGAAAGCAATAACCACAAAAACTTTTCTAGGTTGCATTAAGGAAGCTGACAACGGCCCTAGCTACGAAAATGACTCAAAAGATGTCATCAATACCTCCGCTTAAAATGAATCTGAAAAGCTTTCTGAAAGGTTTCGGAGCGAATTTTACATCCAGAAGTCAAAAGTCACAAAAATTCAAACTAAGGACACCACTTCAATTTAATTTTTGAGAAGGCGTTTCCACAGCGAAACCCTTTGTTTTTGTCCATACAATCAGTTCGTAAAGGTTTTGACTCAAACAATATTGTTCATACCGCATATTTAGGTCTCTCCAAAGCGTTTGATTCCGAGTGTCATGATATCGTGAAAGTCAATTTAAAGGTTATTGGCTGGGATAGTGATGTGCAAAACCTAATAAAAAGCAATTTCTAACAGTTCTGCCTGTTAAATTTTAATGAATTTACTCCAACTGAATAAATTTTCTGCCCCCAGGGAACCGTATTGGGACCAATCGAGTTCATTTTGTATGTAAATGAAATTTGTACAGCTAATAACAGTGATGTAGCGCTGATATAAGATGCCAATGACTGCCTAAGTGTTGCTTCTAGTGCAGTTGAAAAATACCAATTAAATATATGGAATCAGGCATAAATAAATTAGCCGCACTACTTCAGGGAACATCAGGGAAGTTTAAATTCTTCAAAAACAAAATAGTTTGTTTCAGCAAACCGAATGATCAACGAAAGGAGTCCCATGACACAATACCTTTTGATAACAAAGTAATCAAGTCTAACGAATTTGAATATTTAGGAAAAACAATTGATAGCAGTCTCAGTTTTCTGAATCAAGTTAAACAGTCCTTAAGAAATGTTACAAGGGATAAAAACTAAAGACTCTATTAGAGCTCATCTCCCGGCATCAAGATTGCAAATTTTATTTTTTTTCAGTTGTTTTGTCCTGTCTGAATTTCTTTATCTCTATTTTTTCAACACATTAAAAAACCTCTAATGATTATGCTAGAAAAGCAGCTGAAATGAGGTCACGAAAAATCTTCTTCTACTCGAATTGCATTTAATGTTGTCTGTCAAGTAAGAAAACAGATTGGTATTTTGAACAAAAAAATAACCAATTCTCTTTTTTGTTCCTCCGAAAACATATCCAGCAGGAAGAAAATGCATTCAATACGACACAGATTTGACAAAGCGCAAAATGTTGTATCAACGAAGTTACGGAAAGAGTAATTTACCGTGACCACAGACCAATTGCTTTTCTAGACAATTCTTTTTCCATGTCACATCAAAAAACTAGATTTTGCTACCAAATCAAATCAGAGTGTTGCGATGCAACATTAATTGAATCACTTGCTTAGAAATGCTTTATTATAACGCTTTATGCTTAAGAATCTCAAGCTCGAAAAGACCAAGTGAATGTGATAATATCGTAACACAGAGATTTCAAAACTAGCAACATGAGATTGTTCAAAATGTTAATAAAGCACTAAAAAGAGCAATTTTTTGATAATGTGAAACATTCTCTATGTTTTTCCTGACGTGAGTTTTGACACTTTTAATCTTTCTAAAAACGCACATTTTTTATTCAATAAAATTGTTCTGATTTCTAACTTTTTGTACACATTGATAGCTAAATTAAAGTGTCGTCTTCCTCTTTTATCATTTCTATTTGAAGTATTGGTTGAAAAGTAACTGCGTTGGCTATCGTGTAATAAATGCTCATTACTATAGTCTACTTCTTGTTGGAGTTGTTCGTTTTGAGAACCATAGCAATGGCTGTAGATATGCATCTTGACATATTATGACCAGACGTTGAGCTGACTTCGAAGTACTTCATTTTGTAATGATGTGCAATGTCCTTGTGCTTCCTGTCCAGCTCTTGCATTTCCCGTTTGTTCAGTTTCTCTATCTCGTTATCATTTACATTGTAGGAGCCGTTGCCAACTGCATCATAACGGCTCTTTTCCGCTGATTAAGAAGAAAAACTATGGAAAAGTTCAACCTAATTTTAGGTAACACATAAGAAATTCAAATCATTAACACTCAATACAAATACTACAGAAAAAACAGAAAAAAGCTGGCGCAAAAGTTTTCCTTTAAAAATTGCTAATTTTCCTCATCTTTGGTTCACGAGAGAAATTGTGTCTTTTTTCATCACACGAGGAAAACTTTCTTTTGTGAAATTACACGAGACGCATTTGTCACGCGAAAAATCTTGTGATGTTTCATCACACGAGAAAAAATCGCGTGATTTTACACGAGACACTTTTAGAGTGTAATGTCCCTTACGTAGTACTTTACTGAAAATTTTCATATGGAGGGAAATTTTCATATGCAGCGCATAGAAATAAACTGCTAAGACATCCAAACCTTTTTCTTGGTCTCTCATCTTATTGTGAGCCCAATATTGGATAAATGTGTAAACGAGACAATTCGTGCTCAGCGCAACATGTTCCAAACGCACCCGACGAATTTGTCAAAATGATTTTTTTTTCTTAGATTTTCTATACAACAAAAACAAAGCTCTCTTGAAATAGTTTCTTGTAGTCTCTTTTTATTAAAAAAAATTGGCTACAATCAAGACAAATAAAATCGTAAAACTTTTATCTTGACAAATAAAACTATCAATTTTCAGATCTCCTCTGCCACCACCGTTTTTATGGCCCTCATTGACATTTTTGTTTTGTTTATTTGCTCTCAAACAAAGTTTGTAGCAATTATATTAGTCCTATAGTTTTGTAATGCAATTTTTCGCTTGACTGATTCTTCGTCTGACCCATTTGACTTTTCGTCTTCGAAAAAGGGATAAACAGGTAACGCTCGGAGGGCAGTAAGTTCTCTTAGATCCTTACACCTAACCAGTTTCTAAAAATGCTATGCATTCAAACAATTTTGGGGAGACATTGCATTGAGTGAAGTACTTTTCAAAAATGCCGTAAGATTACATAAAATTCCGAGTGTATGGAAACAGGATGCTGTCTCGACCATTTTTAAATAGGAAAACCTGAGTAATACCAAAAATTACCAATCAGCGACACACTAAGTACTATATGCAAACTTTTAAAAACTGCTGTTCAAATCTTTTACAAAGCAATGTCCAAAATGCCGAATTTGGCTTTCTGCAATTGGATTGGTGGTTAATCAGCACATTGCAGGAATCCAGTCAAATAGATTTGAGAAACTGTATAATTGTAAAAAAATTGTTTCCTCTCCAATGGTTTTGTTTCTCCAAAGTGTTTGACAACATAAACAACAATTTTTGAAAATGACGTCAAATTTCAAAGCCCGTTTGTTCTAATAGAAGATTATTTAAGTGAATAAAAACAAAGCGTAAATGTTGACGACATTTTGTCGGAGAAATTACCGGTCGCTCTGAGGTCAGTCAAGGCTCAGCTTTGGACCTGAACTTTTTCGAATCTTTATTAACGATTTGTCGTATGCAGTTTTTACCCTAGCATTTCTCTTCGCATACTGTTAGATGGTTGAAGGAGAACAACCTAATGTAAATTGTGCAAGATCAGACCTAGTCTCTCAGCTTAACCACAAAAGAAAGTCGGGATAGTTATAAACTGTGAAAGTGATGATTGCAATTTAAGAGGGTATTGAGAGAGAACAACCTAATGCAAACTGTGCTCATGATAAACTGGACGTAACTTGAAAAGCAGCTCAGAAAGAAAAAACATGAGAATGGTTATAATAGATGCCCAAGTTCGAGAGCCTAACACCAGTTGGTGCAATGGTTAGCACACTAAGATTGCACGTAAGAGATGCTTATTCTAATCCAGTACTCAGCCATTTTCACAGAAGTTGCGCCTGCCTATACCGATTAGCACATACAACTTGAATATGATGCACAAATACAAAATTGAGGAGCTGTAGAATCTAAGTGTTGAACAACTTGCAATTTTGGAGTTTTCAGAACTGCCATTTCGACAGTTATATGAATTGATATGTTATGAATTGATCATATCATGTATCAAAACATAGTGAACCCAAATTCAGAAGTGCTTTCTTTTCAGTCTTTTTCAGATCACTTTCCGGTTGTTCTAACGTGGTCTTTCAAAACTGAATCATCACATAATCCAACTGTTTTTCGCGATTATTCGTTTCTTAAGTGCTCGGAATCGTTCGTTTGTTATGTAGAGGCTTTGAGCTGTGAACTCTCAAAAGACATGAAAGATATAAGTCTCGAAAATTGTGCCAATGATGCTTTCAATACTTTTAACTCTTGTTTCACCCGTGTTTTGAATCAATTTGCTCCTCTTATAAGTGCTTCAAATGCTGCAAAGTCTAATTCACCTATCTGGCTAAATAATCGGCTTAAGAATCTCCGCTCGAAAAAAAAAATCAAGTGCACAGACACTGGAAGAAAACAAGGGATCAAACATCGTTTAATAAATTCCAAAAACTCCGCTCGACGTTCGAAGCGGAATTGAAAAAATCGAAAAAGCATTTTTATATTAAAAAGTTTAAATATTGTATTGGGGACTCAGGGCAAGTTTATAAGCTACTGAACGATATTAAAGGCTCCAACAATAGTACAAAAGTCGCTGCTCTCAACAACTGTACAGACTCTAGTGAAATTGCCCATAAGTTTAATGAGTACTTCACTGGCATTGCCAACGAGCTTCGGAAGTCACTTCCCAATGCTCCATGTAGTACAGAACTGGAAACTGTACAGCATTCAATGTTCCTACGAAAGGTTTCTAGGGCAGAAGTACTGGAGATTTTGATATCGTTCGAGAATAAATCTTCGTCTGGCGACGATAATGTTAACATGATCATCGTACAAAAGTCCGCTTCCGTTATTGCTCCTTATTTAGAACTACTTATCAACTGTTCATTTGCACAAGGTGTGTTCCCTTCTGAATTAAAGCAAGCTAAGGTTATTCCTCTGCATAAAGGTGGATCTCGTTTAGATGAAAATAATTACAGACCAATTTCTCTCTTAAAAGTTTGGAGTAAAATCTTTGAGAGGGCAATGTTTGTGCAATTATATCAGTATTTTGAGAATTTTAAATTGCTTTATGAAAAGCAATATCGTTTCCGCAAAAAGCATAGTACAATTGATGTGCTGGTTAACTTTTCCGAAAAAGTAAGGCTCAATGAATTTAGAGGCCGTGTTACAAGTTTCTTTCTTGATTTAAAGAAAGCCTTTGACACTATTGGCCATGCGATCCTTCTTAATAAGTTAAGCGATTATGGCATTCGAGGCCACATTCATGCTTGGTTTGAGTCTTATCTGAGCAACCGCTCGCAAAAAGTAATTGTAAACGATAAATCGTCCGAATGGCTACCATTAAAGTTTGGAGTACCGCAAGGATCAGTTCTTGGGCCTCTTCTGTTTATAATATATGTGAACGACCTACCCAAGGTGTGCAGCAATGTTGATATCCTTCTTTTTGCTGATGACACAAACATCACTGCCATCGGTTGCTCAGACGCAGAAATTAGCATGGACCTTATTAAAATTGAAAAGTGGCTAATAGCCAATAAACTTGTGTTAAACTCTTCAAAAACTTATCAATTAGACTTTAGAAGTGCTTCCAAACAGTCATTTATGTTGAACAACACTGCTATCACTGTTGTTCCTATGTGTAAGTACTTAGGTGTATGTTTGGACTCAAAATTTTCTTTTCAGTCTCATATTGATTCAGTAAGGCAAAGACTCGGAAAGCAATGTAGCATTATATATAACTGCGTCATTGTGTTCCTCGTAAACAACTTTTGCGGTACTACGATAGTAACGTAAAACCATTATTCAGTATGGAATTTTGGTATACGGATGTTGTAGTTTTAGTAGTCTCGCTGCAGTTTTGGCTCTGCAGAAAAAGATATTGAAGTTTATCTTTTTCAGAAAACGGTGCGACCCCTCTACGGACCTGTTTGTTAATAATAGAATATTGACCGTGTACGAACTCCATTTGTATGAGCTACTAAAGTTTGTGCTGCGATCACTCTGGGGGTTACATTCGGAGTCGTATTTAAATGAAATGTTTGTTTTTGAAAAACCTAATATTACCAGGCGTTCTAATACGGGATTTTTGAAAGTGCCATCATACAGAAAAAAAATTGAAAGGAATTCTGTTAAGTGCCGTGCAATCAAAATATATAACCTTTTAGTATATTCAGTATATATCAGGTGTGTTTCCTAGCGATATTCGTTCGTACAATGCTTCAAATATTATTAATTTTTATCACAAATTGAAAAACAGTTTTTTGGTCGATAACCCTGCTTTCGTTCAACTTATATTCGCAACCTAAATTCCCATGGGAAAGTTAACCCCTTTGCCTGCATGCTACACGAGTACCCAAATGAAGTTGGCTTTCTGGTGAAAAAAATGACCCTCTGAAACTTTCTAGTTTTCGAGATATCGACGTTTTTGTGATTTTTTTCCGTTTTCAGTCAAAATGAGCCTCAACGACACTTAGAAATTTTTTTAAAATAAAAAGGGGAAAAAAATTGTCTCCCCTTTTCTTCTTGCCTTCACTTGCGCCAGAGTCTCGTGTGGTTTTCTATGTAGCGCTACTTGCTGCAATTTTTTTCATTGTTTTGAATTTTACCAAAAAACTTGGTATATAGTTATACATGAATTTTTTTTTGATTTAATACTATTTGGTTTAGTACCCCGTAGGGTAGGCTGTAAAGAGGATCTGTTGATCCCGTTGCCTGTCCTTTCCGAGTCTTATGCTTTAGCTTGTCATTCGTTTCTGTAGTGTCTTCAATATATTCTGCTAAATTTTCATTATATGTATTTGTTTTGTACTCGGAAAAATAAATTCTTCTTCTTCTTCTTCTAAAGACGTTAACCTTACTGAACTAAAGCCGTGACCAATTTACAGGATCGTGGTTAAACAATTAGAAGGAATCTGAGTTAGTGGGAAAATGCAGGAAACCGAGTTGCAAAGTCAATAAAAACCTAGCTTTTAATCAGAAGGAACACTGGACTAAGTCTTATGCGAGAAACCAAGTTGTATTTATACGATTTGTGATTGGCCCGACGTTTTTGTTTGAATTGGAATGTTTTGAACTGTAGAAGAGCGCATACGACTCGACAAAAGGTATGCGATTGATTTCAAGTTAAACAATCTACAAGGAGTCCGTAACGCGAAGTAATTTAATGCTGTCATTTTATTACAAAGTCCCGAGAGATCTTTATTGATTAGCAGCATTGTCTCAACACTATCTGATGTCAATCCGAGTAGCATTTATATCATTCAATGGAACAAACGGCTGAAGTGAGGAGAAAGTTTTTTGCTAAAAATACGTTACCAAGGCCAAAGACCCAGTTTTTGGCATCTAACGGGATTCATAGCCAACATTAATCAAAGAAAACGAATTTTATGAAAAGGACCGCCTTAATTTTCGATTAAAACTGGACTGGCAACTGGCATTGTACCTTGATTTTTTAATGCGAGGTGCTAACTGTCTGTTAAAATCCAGGAACAACATTCCGAGTGATAATAACAAGTTCTTATAATACCAATGAAACGAGTCTTCAGAACATACACAGTCTTCAATTGACATCCTGGCCCAGCAACAACATTGAACAGGCATTATAACAGCGAAATAATGAGGATAGCGACATCCAAGTAGCATGGACTACATTGTGGAGGGACCTCATGTAGAAAGCACACGTTGAAGAGAGAGACTGAAGAGAGACTGAAGAAAGACTGTAAAGAGGCTGAACAAAATTCTCTATTTTCTGAGCGGGGGAACATCACAGTGAAACCCTAAAAAACTGTGAAATCTGCTCACCCTGTAAGCATTCTCGCTTAAAAGTGCAACAATATCACAGAGCAGCTAGAGCGTTTACCAGAAAAATCAGTTAATGTGCCCAGCTATACGTTGAGTTATTCTGTTCATTGACACACTGATTTTTCGCCATAATTTCTCAAATTGCAGAAGTTGCTCTTCAGCTAAAAAAATGAATACTTTTTTCACTAGCGGTAATAGTTTTAAATAGACTATAAACAGGATAGACAACATTTAAATAATCGAAAAGGTCATTTTTTCAGAATTTAGAGTTTTAGTTTTTATTGAACTGATTATAGAGAAAATCGTAAATTTTTTTTCTATAATGACTTTTTTCTCAAAGAAACACATTCTGACCAAATTTTTTGTAGATTCTTAGTTTGCATAGACCCCCTAATTGCATCATAGAACCAGGTGCTCAGATATGCGGCAGATGTGAAAATGATCAGAATCATAGTTAATATTTATATTCTAAAAAGTGCAAAAAAACTCAAGATGCCTACTTTCATCACTGCTATTGTTGCAAAGACCTATTTCGGAGCCGTCTTTTTTGCACAATTTTGATTGTTTTTGCGCAATTTTGATTGATGCAGCGAAAAAGAGCCCTAAAAATAGGAGAGATCCGGTGTCGTCGTGGTGATGTCCATGAAGTATTGTGGTTGGTAATGCTGCATTCCATTTGTGACTTTGATCAATTGCATATTGCAAACTGTCCCAACAGCAAAGGTCAAAGAGGAAGAACACGGCATCAGATCTTGAGCGAATTAGCTGAAAACTATTCATTGTTATTTCTCATTCTATAGAAGGAGAAAGCAATGTCAATTTTGTTCTAACCGGGGTCAGGTGGTAGAAATGTGACTCGACAATTATTGTCTGGGGTGGGGTAACCTCTCAGACGTTAAATACGGTCTGATTACACTTTTTGTCGCGCTCTTTCCGGTAACAGTTCTCTTAATAAGTCTCTTATTTCTCTCGTGAACAAATCGGGTAGTTACAAGCGTCGGGTCTTTTATCAGATAGCCCACAATAGTAAACAAAAATGGATCCCTAAATGACTTAAGAATTGCTTGATAATTTTGCTATCCTTAAGGCTCTTTTATAAATGAGATCTTTATAAAGATTAAATGAATATGAAATTCAATTAAATTTACCGACACAATTCTACGCTAAGTCGCATTTATAGTTGAAATTATTTTAATCCTGTTGGTCTTGCCAAAAATCGCACGAAAATAGTAAAGGGTCCAAAATAATTACAACAAACTTGGCATACTACGATAAACTTGAAATATTCCGATACAATCTATTCGGATACAATACAATCCTTAGCAAGAAAACGGCTTTATTTAAAACTCTCCCGTTTTTGCATGAAATTGATCAATTAGGTATCTCACTTTAACGAGACGAAAAAAATGTCATGAAAACTTAGATGAACATGAAAGTCGCTAAGATATTCTAAGTTGCGTCGAAGAAAAAAAAGAAACTACTTGTGTCGGCAAAATGTTTCAGGTGTCTTCTCATTAGTAATTGAGTAAATAAAATCGTCCAAGCGGTTTTTTTCGTCTGCCCGACAAATTTTCGCGATTGTTCGTCAAGAGATTGTTTAACAATCGGATAAACTGACGAAGCCCGAGGTCAATAAGATTACTGAGCAAATCTTTTTTGTTTTTTGTTTGTATACACAATTCAATGAAACTTCCGCGAAAATAGGAGTTCAAAATTTACAGAGCAAGTCCTTTACCCCCCCCCACCCCCACCCCCTCGCTCTCTGTCCTCATTTACACCACGTCCCACCTTTATTCCCTCTTCCCGAACCGATTGAAGAGCCATAGCTCCAGTCAACCCCTCGAGGATGAAGTGCGCGACCCAAGCCAGCCCTGATCAGACCGACTTGGGTAACGCACGGGGGGTAAAGCGCGATCACTCCACAGAGTCTGGCATCACTCCCGGGCCGAGGATTTTACACCCTTATTCTCGCTTAATAACGGTGGAATACGGGTGTACACCTCGACCCGGGCTGTCTACAGTCTGGATACTCTGATGAGGACCCCATCCTGGGTTTCCAAGGTCAGATCAGGGCACTAATTACGGTCTGGTGAGTCTGATCAGAGCGTGGTCTAGAGTCTGGACATTTTTGTGGTATGGCCTGGATAGTCTGAACAGAGCTCTTTCTAGCGTCTGTACGGTCTGATCAGAAACCTTCCCAGAGTCTGGAAAGTCTGATCAGCACCAAGAGTTCCAGCCGAAAAGACGGTCAGTCCCCCGAAAAAATAAGCTGTAGTTAAACCTCGCGGGACTGTTTTTTGAAGAGAACTTCCAATTTTATTTGATGAATATCAGAGACCACACCAACTACAAAGTTTTGATGATTGTTGTTCAGCTGAAGACATTTCTTTGTTTCAAACTAATATTTTTTACTGAAAACCTCATAAACCATATCCATAAAATGACTTAAAATTTCTGAAAAAAAACATTATTTTACCAATGATTACTGCTACTTCAACAGTTAAAAGTGTCATTCAGGGTACCACCATTGCGCGACCAAATTGGGTCTGGTACCCCCGTGCGCAACCGAAGTGGGTCTGGCATCCAAGTGCGCGACTTAAGTTGGTCTGATCAGAGCGAATTTTTGTCTGGATCGGCTGATCAGAGCCGATTTTGGTCTGGATAGTCTGATCAGAGATGGCTTGGGTCGCGCACTTCAGCCTGGGCGGCTGTCGTTTGATATCGTTTCGTCCGACAATGTTTTGCTCAGGAATTGTGTATTTGATAAATTTTCCAGAAATATGGAACGTAAGTATTTGGCTTTTTTGACGGTACAAATTTCAATATACGTCTTCACTAAAAATTGCCGCATAACATACTGTCAAAAATATACTCTTGTGCATTTTTATCTATTCGCTTTGAACCTATTCGGCGATTTTCCATTTTTTTGCGCAAAACCTCTATAAGATTTAGATCAAGTCAATGAATTCTTTAATTTAAACATTTTCTATACATCTGTAGCTATAAGATGAGCGAAACTATATTGCGGTGTTCCTGTTTTTGATTGCTCTCGAATGAGAAACAATTATTGTAAACATGTATGTTTTTTGTAAGCAGATTTTCGCTTGAACATTTTTGCAATTTTTTTTCTAGAATAACCTTTGATTTATCAAATGACTTGTTCACGCACATCTTCTTGGTTTTTGAGTGACTTCAATTGCTCTCACTCCGAAATCAAGTTTGTTCAAGCAAAACCAATAGCTAGATTGACAATGACAAAACCCTGATAGTCGATTGGTTAGTGCCTCTTTCGAAATGAAGGAATCGCACTCATGAGTTTTGGGTTCCAAGCCATCCTTTGT
Organism: Convolutriloba macropyga; assembly: GCF_964194025.1. Lineage (NCBI taxonomy): Eukaryota > Metazoa > Xenacoelomorpha > Acoela > Convolutidae > Convolutriloba > Convolutriloba macropyga. Next base: position 32,905,398 of record NC_134475.1, read on the forward strand.
CTGATGTTTTTGCATCCAAAAAGAAATATTTATTTAGGCTACCGACACTGAATTAGGGCAGTGGAAATTTTTCCAACCTTATTTTGTTTACGTTTTTTGTTAGGCTGCTCTCTTTGTTTTTAAATTTTTTAAAAAATTTTCGTAAAATCTAATTAAAGTGGTAATTTTGGTCACTCCAAAACAGTGAACAGAGTGGAAAAGGGTATGAAAATGGTGTTTGAACAAAAATTCGCTTTCTTGTTCACGTCGGTAAGTTTACTTCTGCTTTTAATATATTTCATTGGTTTTGTGTTTAAAAGTCTTTTCCAAGTTAATTCCTAGTCATTTCTGTGTCTAGTTTTTGTTCAGTCAATGAAATTTAGTCGAATTGTTGTTCTGCATATGTCCTGCTATTACAATTGAAACCATTTGAATTGTTTTGGGGCGCCGTCTGTTTTTTTACGATCTATTCATTTCCTTTGGTTTTTTCTAGTCAATGAGAAGTCAAATTGGAGTAGTGATTTTAATTACGAGGTAGTAGTAAGAGAAGTTGTTAAAATGATTTTCTTTAAAACTTCTTCTTAAGTGAGGTAACTTGTTTAAAAAGACTTTTGATAATCGCTCTCAGATTCTCAGCTGGTTATTATAGCGCTGCTATATTTAAATCGAATTCACAGGAGTTTTATAGGGCGCAGTCTTTTTGCAAGATCTGTACAAGCATTTTCATAACCTTTGAATTCAAACAGGAGAAGTGATTTTGGTCACGCCGAAGTCACGCCGAAACAGAAAGTGGAACAAAAAGCGAGCGGTTTTGCGGCGTGAACTTATTCCAACGTATATTCAGAAAACGGTATTTGAACAATAAATCGCTTTCTCAATTGTAGTATTTTGCTCACATGCGGCAATTTGCGTTTAATTTTTGCTATTATTTAAATTCTCCTATCAGACTTTCTCTTAGTGGTTTTTCAGTTCATTTGCTGTCCATTCTAGATCTAGTCTTTTTTAGTCAATGAAAAAAAAATTGAATTGTGTCAGGACTTGTCCTGCTTTGTTTTTTAACAATACAAAGAAGTTGAATTGTATGGGGGCGCTGTCTTTTTTTAAGATCTGTTCACACATCTTCATGTTCTTTGAGGTCAAATTGCAGTAGTGAATTTGGTCACGCCGAAACAGGAAATGTAGCGAAAAAGCGAGTGGTTTGTGGCGTGAAATTTTTTCGTTCTAACCTTAAAGTAGAGTGAGAAAACGATGTTTGAACAAAACTTCGCTTTCTCGCTACTGGTTTTTTTGTTCAGCAATTTCACTTTGGTTTTTACTATTTTCAATTTTTGGATCGGAGTTTTTTATAAATGGTTTTCCCAATTCATTCATAGTTCATTCTAGGCCTAGTGTTTTGTTAGAATCAAATTTACATTTCTTGCTAGTGGTTTTTTTGTTCTCGCTAACGTCATTTTGACATTGATTTTCTGTTTTTTTGTTTTTTTGATTTTTTTAGAAATGGTTTTCCCAATTCACTCATAGTCCGTTCTAGATCTAGTTTGTTTATTCAATGAAAGTTCTTTGAATTGTACGTCACGAATTGTCGTGCTATGTTTTTTGTTTCGTGTGGCGTTCTTTTTTCGTTTTACTTTTAATCACACACCAAATCTGAAGGAGTTAAGTTTCTTGAATTACTTTATTCCTCTCACTGAAAGCATTTGTGAGCTTGACGTCATTTCGCGCTCTCTCCTTATCAAGGGCGTACACTCAGCAAAATAATTTCTTTGAAAATTAAACTTGAAACTTGTTGAAAGTTTGAATTGAATTTGTTTAAGGCCACGGAGAATCATATGGAATACGGTCCCCAATAAGAGGCTTCTGAAGAGGAAATTTTGGCAAGCAGTATTAATTTATCGGTAAGTTCTTCCGCGACGTCGATACATTACATTTTGCTGATTTTTTTCTACCCGTTTCTATCTTTATTCTACAGCACCCAGTTATTCAAGCAATTAGCCGACTAGGTTTCTTTCACAGTTTTCCAGCCAGAGTTCAGAAATTAGCTAGGGGACAGGGGAGGGTTAAAATGACCATCGATAAACTACGACAATGTTATTAAAATTTTGCCGAACTTTTATCACCTTTAAGCGCAAAGTGTACGCAAATTTTTCTCAGCCATAAGTGAAAACACAATTTTTGTCATCTCGGTGACATGGTTAAACAAAATTGATGAAGACATGAAGATACAGTTTTTGTTTTATCAGAAAAACACATTCTCTTCAGAATTGATCGCGATAAAAGTATCAGCTTTAAAGAGGTGGTGTTGCGTTTTGGTTCCAAAAAACTGTTAATGAAATCAAGTGAACTGAATTTGTTTAACAGAAAAAAACACGATCAATACTGGCGAATTGCAAAGAAGACTTCAACCGAAAAATCGAACAAAAAGTACAAAAAAGATATAAACAAAACTTACAACCCAAGCCCAAAGCAATCAAGAAAAGTTTAATGATATGTTGGCGTTATACTTTGATAATGCTATAAATCAATGCGACTCTGTTTGTCTCTTGGATAGTTATAATAATGACTATTTGAGGAAACTGTAAAATAATAATCTTGACAGAGTAAAAAAAAACCAACGTTCTCATTACAAGTTGCTCACAAATCCCAACTGGAATCTCTAAAACAACTGAAACCCATAAAATATTTTATCAATGATAAAAAACTAAATAAGAGAATTTTTAATTTTTTGACACAACGCTTAAAGCAGACCACCTGTGCTCAGTCGTGGTTACCAACTAAGAAATTGAAAAACTATTTTGTCGCTCGACAAAAACAATTATGAGCCCACAGTTTTTAAGAAAACGTTATCGACGCTACCCTGGCATCTTCTGTGTGCAAAATTTGATACTAACTATTAATTTTTTAATTTTTTTGGTTTATTAAATTGATTACTATTACACTGCGAAAGGACGTGTGAGTGTCACACGTATATACAAAAAATGACACAAGATTTATAGTTGTCAACAAAACAAAATAGACATTTCATCAGACACACCTCAGGCTACGAAAAAAATCAAAAAGATGATGTGCTGATATTTGGAGCTGACCAAAATTACGATTTTTTAATTTCATTGAACACCATTGCGTCCATCCGAGCTAAACACTCTATTGAATCCTAATGTAATTTATCAAAGTCATCTTCTGCAAAACGTACTTATTAATTTAACTTCTTCCATGTAATTTCACATATACTCCGTTCAATTAACTAAACAACATACATGATACATTACACGCGGAAAACTGCTATAGAGGCGACAGAGAATATAAGTGATTTGAAAACACACAACCAATTATACTGAGCTTGCGTTGTACTGATTTCCAATAAAAATCTATTTTTTTTTGCTTGAAAATCAATTTTTCACACGAGTTTGACGTTTTGAACATCACTACCTGCAAAAGTAATTGTGAACGGTTGTCAGGATTTGATCAGAAAACTGCCATCTTTGCAAGTAAAATACCCCGAAAATCTCGAATATCAGAAATTGCATCGTACATTTATTTTGTATTAAAAAAAATTTGCGATATTTCAATTAAAAGATTTGTAATTCCATTTGCTATATTTTGACAAAAAACCATTAAACCTCAAGAGTTTTTGTTTCTCATTGAGAAAAGCATGCACGGTCAGGAAGATTCGAAGTTAGCAACAAAAACGGTTCGGGTTTCGAATATAATTTAAATAAAACACGCATGACGCCGAACTCCTCAAAACGCTGTTATCGGAACTGTTTACGGATGAAATGAAATTGAAAGTTATGTCACACACTTTGACCTTTTTTAACAACTTCAAAGTTGTTAAAGAAAAGAAATAGTCAACGAAGCCGAGAAGGAGATTGATGAGTAATCGCATTATTTCGCTTTAAGATTATAAAAGTCGGCTATTGATTTCTGTCGTACTTTTTTGGAGCAAGATAGTTAGACATATGATGAGACCATAAAAGCTTTTAGACACCATTATAATGAGAAAACTGGTAGTGATCAGGGGAGGCAAGCCTGGTGAAATAAATCGCCAAATGTTCTCGGTGATTTGCAAACTTTAGCCTTGAAAGCGTACTTCAAAGAGTCTTCTGAGGTGAGAGAACATCTAATTTTGATGGAATTCCTCGAAAGCATAGTAAATAATTAGGTGCGATTTGACCTCAGAACAAACTTAGGAGACGCAGACATATCTTTGGAAAGAGCTCTAAAAATAAAAGCAGTCACGAGAATTGAGGTGGAGGACAGTGAGCCGCGTTTCTGCCATCCAATCACTTGAGAAGTCTCAATTAAATGAATTTATTAATGTCTTAGTTAGAACATTGCGAACGAGTCAACCTAACAGGCAAGATAATCATGTTTTCCTTGCAAGGAGTGCTGTCAAAACTGTTTCTTTACCTTAGTGAGCGAGGTTTGAAATAGTTGTTATATTAGCTATACCACAAGCAGCATTGAAAATAGACCTCGCTGATATTCAACTGCAGTGATAAGAATTAAGAGTGCAATCGCCAACACCAGAAGACAAAAACTCAGACTTTCGCACGAGAGTTGTGCCAATCAGCCAAAGCAGCGGTGAGCTCTTAGACAGTAAAATTTTTCTGTTGCGCTGTTAACGGAAGCGTTTATTTTGTTAAGGAATTTTTTGAAAGTGCTGCTACACACTTTGAGCTCCGTTAATCGGCGCTGTGCTCAAAACTGACGAACGACCGCATTATTTCACGTTAAGGTTACAAAATTTGTCTACTTTTTTGTATCGTTATTGTTTGGAGGACAATAGGAACAGATATGATGAGAGCGTTAAAGTTTTTAGACGGCATTATATATAGAAAGTAGTAGTCTTCTGGGGAGGATAGCTACGAGAATCTTGCGGCCTGGTGAAAAATTAACAGATTTTATCGGCTATTGGCAGTCTTTAGCCTCGAAATTGTACTCCCAAGAGACTACCGAGACAAGAGAACATCTCGTTTTGTGGGAATTCCTCGAAGACATAGGAAATAATCAGGTGCGGCTCAACCTCAGAAAGCACTTAGAAGACGCAGTCACAAGAAACGAAAACGAGGGCTATGAGCCGCGGGTTTCTTCAATCCAGTCACATGAGAATTCTCAATTAGTTATTTCGATCAATGATTTAGTGAGAACATTGGAGAACACCCAAACTAACATGCAAGATAATTAGAAATTTTCATCACAAGGAGTGCAACTGAAAGTATTTCTGCGCCTTAGTGGGCGAGGTATGAACTAGAATTTATAAGAACTATATGAGAAGCAGCGCTGATAATACACCGCGCTGATAGTAAACCGCGCTGATGAAAACTACGACCGCAATTGCCAGCATCAGAAGACCAAAACAGAGGTCCGGATTGTCGCAGGAGAGTTGTGTTGATCAGCCAATATCAGCAGTGAGCATTAGACAGAAAAATTGTTCTGTTGCGCTGTTAACGGAAGCGTTTATTTGGTTACGGCTGATTTTGAAAGTTCTGCAGCGGTGATCTTTTTTTAAAAAATGTTTTTGTTTCGGTCAAGGAAATCATGCATCAAGAAAACGCTAGAATAGTTTTCAATATGGGAGCCCAAATCATTTTATTTCATTCAAAAAGTTCCGACCCACCACAAAAACCTTCACCGTAACGTTTAACAATCGAACTTTTCAGCAACAAAATGGTTCGACGATGAATGAAAATAGTTTTTACAGAAAAAACAAAAAATTTTGGTAATTTTCAAAAAGAGAAAAAATATAATTTATACAAAATAGTGGAAATGACTTAGCCGCCGCATTTTCAAAAAACACGAAAATCATTCCGATGATGTATTTGCAACTCTCAGTAGTGAAAAAAAAACAGGAGGAATTTCATCAACTAAACAAGGGCTCGTAAACAAAACTTCTCACAACTAATTGGCAGAGAAATGCCTTTGGCGACACTCTAATAGATGGTTGAAAAAAGCAGAATACTTCAATCATTCGTTTGTTAACTTGGGTGTTTATACTGGTGACAATGTATAATTCTTCTATACAAAATCATCTACTGACCCAAGACCATTCGGTTTTGATAGCATAACCAAAAGTTACGTGCTTAAAACATAGGGAGCTGAATCCGCGTAAAGCACTTGAACAGTTTTCTCTGCGATCTTACTTAGTTTAAGACAGTGCAAACATTTCTTAGCCTCATCTCACAAAAGTGTTAAACGAAATTTAAAACCAAGATAATTGCAAAAAACAACTCTAGCTTCCAGAATTTTTACGGCTTTACAAAAAAGAATCATTAAATGTTACAAATTATTAGTCCAAATCTGTAGCAAGTGCTTTCTGTAAAACGGATGGCTCCCAAATCCTCATAAACGCTGTTACTAAAAGCGTTTAATTGTTCAACTGATTTAGAAAATGTGGTTACACTCTTTGAGCTCTTGTCACTCGACCCCAGAACGGACTTAGGAGACGCAGATATGTCTTTGAAAAGAGCTCTAAATATAAAAACAGTCACGAGAATTGAGGCGGAGGACAGTGAGCCGCGTTTCTGCCATCCATTCACATGAGAAGTTTCAATTAAATGAATTAATTAATGTCTTAGTGAGAAAATTGCGGACCAGTCAACCTAACATGCAGAATAATCATAAGTTTTTATTGCAAGCAGTGCAACGAAAGCGTTTCTGAGGTAAGTAAGAAAAAGAAATTATAACAGCTATACCAGAAGCAGCGCTGGTAAGAAACAAACCATTTACGGCCAATTACGAGCGCAAGCGCCAAAACCAGAGGACAGAAACGGAAGTCCAGACTGGTCGGACGAGAGCAGCCAAATGCAGCTTTGAGATTAAAAAATGTTGTCGTTGCAGTCACTCGGACCATTCATACAAAGAATGCAGGAAAGTTCTAAAGGTTTGTTTTAAAGGTGGGATCGTTAATCATTTCAAAAAAATTGAACAATCTCCCAGAAAAAACTTGTCCGTATTGTAAAACAAACAAATCTCTTAAAAATTAAATTATACGAGGATGAAAGCAAATAATTTTTACAGCAAGAGCATAAGATTTTGGTAACTTTAAGGAAAAACACAAAAGACAATATATACAATTTATACAAAAGAAGTAGGAATGATTTAGCCGCCGCATCTTCAAATAAATGAGAATCATTCCCATGAATGATTCTCTAAATAAGGGTATACCAGCCGCCCGTGCGCAATATTTTATATCCTTTGTTAATTGCGCGTGGTACTTGCTTAAAATTCAATTTTAGAAGTTAAATTTGTAATGAGATTAAAATGGAACAAAAATTTGTGTAAATAAATGAAGGTTCAAAAAAATGGTTAGCTCTGACGGTAGGGTTGGTGTTCAATGAACGAATTTAATCTTCCTTTTGGTCAGTACCCATTATCGGTTCTACCATCGTGCTATTTTAACCATTTTAAGTCAAAAATTATATGTCAATTTTGTCGATATTGCTCGAAGCACGAGCTTCTTCTAATCAGATGTCTATTTTGATTTCTTTAGACCTGTCAAACTCGTGTTAGATATAAATCAGGTAAAAAATTAAATTTTAAACTATGTCTTTGACCTTGAAACCCAAAGCTTTTAGTACATCTTTTTATATTCACTTGTGACACTAACACCACCCCCTCTTAATACGAATACTCACTCAAAAATAAAACAATATTTTCAATCACAGTTCTTGTTATTTGAATGTTTTACTATACGAAAAGTTTGTACTTTCATATCAAAACATTAATTATCAGTTTTCGTCGATTATAACTTTCTCTGCCTCGTCAAGCCCAAATATGTTGTAGGTTTATCGGGCAGCATCATTTGTCAGATTTTGATATGACCGAGTGCTGTTCTTGAAGAACTCTTTCATCAGGGTGCGTCTGCATCAGCATCAGGGTGCGTCAACAGGCTCATTTAGTAGTAGTTTTTTTTTGATCTGATCATATGAAGCAGAACTTTTCACCCACAAAATCTCATATAACGTAGCAGGCCGATTCAAACTGTTTTTGTGTCAAATCTAAAGCAGACTTTTCTCCGTGGCCTTTTTTGGTCTTCTAGATTTTAAAAGAAATCTTCTGTCGATCAATGACAGTATCTTTTCGGCATTCGTTGGCCAAGTAATGGCGGTAATTATCCATCTGCTGAAGCTCTGACCGCAATTGTCAATTGCCTCCTCCATTTTCTCGCCTTCTCCGTTTTAGTAGTATTGGCTTTTATATCGGCTAACTCTTGTTTCAATAGATCGGTGGGCTTCTCCTGTTAAGCATTTCTGGCTGTTGCTGCCAATAATTTATCTTGTAGCGCCTCAAACTCAGCGCTCCATCTGCCCAATGATTCCTTTGTTGTTTCCTTGGCTTTGTCACAATGGTTATCTAGTTTTGTCAAAGCTCGACGAGGTCTTTTTGAATTAAATAGTTTGTACTCTTCCAATTCTCTAATTGCGCGCCTTGGTTTTGCATTTCCACTTCAGTCTCCGGAACCCCGGACCGAATATTTGCGGGTTCCAGAAGTTTTAGTTTAGACACTTTCCGAGTCTGAGAAGGACAAAAATCCACTCGGTAGTCTCAGAGGAAATCTCGGAAACAATTTTTTGCAATTTTTCTATAGAGTACACATATTCACCAATTTCTGGAATCTGATAAAAAAAACCTACTTGATGCCAAGTTTCTTGATATTTTCAGGCTTGATCTCAAAACTTTTCCCTTTTTCAAAACTTCCTTTTGGTCTTGAAACCTAGAAAAGTTTTTTCATTTTCGTCATTTGGTATCAAACACGTTCCACTCTTTGGTCTCGAACTCGGGACGTTTCCATTTTTTTGTACATCAGACTCTTTTAAAAACTCTTTTTCTTCAATCATTTTTTTTGTTCTTGGCTTTCATTTATAATTTTTTGTAATTGATTATAAATAAGTGTCCGCGTTAAGGGGTCGACATTACGCAATAGTTGTTGCCAGGACACACCATTTAAAATTAATCCTAAATAGAGGAACAATTTAGTAAAAGTTTTTTTAAAATTTGAAAATTGAGGTAGACTGTTAAGACTGACACAGCAAGGTCTTTTGATTTTAACCAAATGTTTCAGCTTTCGTCTTTTAAATTCCGGATAAAATTTTTTCCGTTGGCTAGAGAGATTTGCTGCTGAAACTGGTTGTTCCGGTGAAAAAAGTTTTCATATGGCAAAATTTTTGTTCTAGCAATTGTTTCCACAATTTCCCTAGTTGAACGGATATTCTAATTTCAGTAGTCTTGATTTTTTTGTAACAAAAACGACATCGTAATCTACGTTGCTTTTTTAACTGCAGACACTACATATGCCGCTTCAGACATGCAGAATTTTGACTTAATCCCTGGTTCAGCCTGAGCATATACCAAACTACCGTTTTCTATTGCTATTTGGTACTCCATTTCTGTTATCACAATTTGTACTGGGATCCAGAGAAAAGATCTTTGTTGATACAATATTGTCAAAATCATAACCGTTTAATTTTTCAACAACGTTTTTTGATCTTTCAATCATTGTTTGAATTTTAGTCTCAAAAAACTTTGCGTTTTAGTAAAGAAAATTGAATTTAGAACTTTTTCCTCTGAAATTTTTAATGCAAAATTTTATATCTGTTTTTGCATAAAATTTCTCTGCTGATAATAGTGGTCTTTTTGTAAGCAAAAAATTTGCAGGGTCCTCCTTATTAAAATCTTTGACGGTTTGTCATGTTTTCTTGCCCTGATTTTCAACAAAGTAGTTGACTAATTTGTCATTAAATTATGTAATTTGGATGGAAACACTTTTCGAGAAGCCTAGGGGATCATTAAAATTTAATAGGCTTCTTTGTAGCAGCTTTCTCCAAATAGTTCCGATAAAAGGCATTGCATTAATTAACACATTTCCGATAAACTTTTCTCCTGTAGCTGGAACCCACTCTACAGACTCAGCATACATAGTGCCTTTTCGGTCATTTTTTCCCATGAAGCTTTGAATATGTTCCTCAAATAAGTGATTTCGCTCGCCAGTCGTAAAATGTTTTACGTTACCGACGTCTTGACTTCTAGAAGGTCCTATCTCCAAAACCTGCTATGGCAAACATTTTGTTCTACCAATTGTTTCTACAAATTCCCTAGTAGAAAAGATATATTAATTTCAATAGTCTTTATTTTTTTTGTGACAAAAACGACATCGTCATCTACGTTGCTTTTTTAAGTGCAGACACACCATATGCCCCCTCAGATATGCAGAATTTAAACTTAATCCCCGGCTGAACTTGAGCATATATCAAACTTTTCTATTGTTTTCGATACTCCATTTTTGTTATCACAATTTGTACTGTGATCCAGAGAAAAGATCTTTGTTGATACGATGTTGTTAAAATCATAATCGTATAATTTTTCAACAACGTTTTTTGATCTTTCAATCCTTTTTGATTTTTCAGTCTCGATAAATTTTGCGTTTTACTAAAGAAAATTGAATTTAGAACTTTTCCTCTGAAATTTTTAATTCTAATTTTTATATCCGTTTTTGCATAAAAATTTTTCTGCTGATAAAAGTGGTCTTTTGAAAGCAAAAAATCGGACAATACTTTCAATCAGAGTTCTTGTTATTTGAACGTTTTACTATACGAAAAGTTTATACTTTCATATCAAATTATTAATTATCAGTTTTCGTCGATGATAACTTTCTCTGCCTCGTCAAGCCCAAATATGTTGTAAGTTTACCGGGCCGCATCATTTGTCAGATTTTGATATGACCGAGTGCTGGTCTTGAAGAACTCTTTCATCAGGGTGCGTCATGGTGCGTCTCCATCAGCATCAGGGTGCGTCAACAGGCTCTTTTAGTAGAAGTGTTTTTGATCCGATCATATGAAGCAGAACTTTTCGCCCACAAAATCTCATATAACGTAGCAGGCCGATTCAAAATGTGTTTTTGTCGAATCTAAAGCAGACTTTTCTCCGTGGCCTTTTTTGGTCTTCTAGGTTTTAATAGAAATCTTCTGTCGATCAATGACAGTATCTTTTTGGCATTCGTTGGCCAAGTAATGGCGGTAATTTTCCATCTGCTGAAGCTCTGACCGCAATTGTCAATTGCCTCCTCCATTTTCTCGCCTTCTCCGTTTTAGGAGTATTGACTTTTAAATCGGCCAACTCTTGTTTCAATAGATCGGTGGGCTTCTCCTGTTAAGCATTTCTGGCTGTTGCTGCCATTACATTATCTTGTAGCGCCTCAAACTCAGCACTCCATCTGCCCAATGCTTCCTTTTTTGTATCGTTGGCCTCGCACAATGGTTATCTAGTTTTGTCAAATCTCGGCGAGGTCTTTTTGAAGTAAAGAGTTGGTACTCTTCATTTTCTCTAATTGCGCGACTTGGTTTTGCATTTCCACTTCAGTTTCCAGAGCACCGGACCGAATATTTGCGGGTTACAGAACTTTTAGCTTAGGCACTTTCCAAGTCTGAGAAGGACAAAAATCCACTCGGTAGTCTCAGAGGAAATCTCGGAAATATTTTTTTGCAATTGAGTACACATATTCACCAGTTTCTGGGATCTGACAAAAAAACCTTCTTGATGCCAAAGTTTCTCGATATTTTCAGGCTTCTTAATCTCAAAACTTTTCCTTTTTTAAAAACCTTTTTTGGTCTTGAAACCTAGAAAAGTTTTTTCATTTTCGTCATTTGGTGTAAAACACGTTCCATTCTTTGGTTTCGAACTCGGGACGTTTCCATCTTTTTATACATCAGACTCTTTTAAATAATCTTTTTCTTCAATCATTTTTTTGTTCTTGGCTTTCATTCATTAATTTGTGTAATTGATTATAAATACGTGTTCGCGTTGAGGGGTCAAAATTACGCAATAGTTGTTGCCAGGACACACCATTAGTAATTAATTCTAAATAGACGAACAATTTAGTAAAATTTTTTACAATTTGAAAGTTGAGTTAGACTGTTAAGACTGAAACAGCAATGTCTTTTTATTTTAACCAAATGTTTCAGCATTGGGTTTTTGGATTCCCGTAAAATATTATTCCGTTGGCTAGAGAAATGTCCTGCTGAAACTGATTTTTCTGGTGAACAAAATTTTCATATGGCAAAATTTTTGTTCTAGCAATTGTTTCTGCAATTTCCCTTGTTGAACGGATATTTTAATTTCAGTAGTCTTGATTTTTTTGTAACAAAAACGACATCGCTATCTACGTTGCTTTTTTAAGTGCAGAAACTTGTGCCGATTCAGACATGCAGAATTTTAACTTAATCCCAGGTTCAACCCAAGCATATACCAAACTACAGTTTTTTATTGCTTTTGATACTCCATTTCTGTTATCACAATTTGTACTGGGATCCAGAGAAAAGATTTTTGTTGATACGATATTGTCAAAATCATAACCGTTTAATTTTCAACAACGTTTTTTGATCTTTCAATCATTGTTTGACTTTTCAGTTTCAATAAACTTTGCGTTTTACTTAAAAAAATTGAATTTAGAACGTTTTCCTCTGAAATTTTTAATGCAAAATTTTATATCTGTTTTTGCATAAAATTTTTCTGCTGATAAAAGTGGTCTTTTGTAAGCAAAAAATTTTGCAGGGTCCTCCTTATTAAAATGTTTGTTCGTTTGACATGTTCTCTTGCCCTGATTTTTAACAAAGTAGTTGACTAAGTTGTCATTAAATTATGTAATTTGGATGAAAACACTTTTCGAGAAGCCTAGGGGATCATTAAAATTTAATAGGCTTCTTTGTAGCAGCTTTCTCCAAATAGTTCCGATAAAAGGCATTGCATTAATTAACACATTTCCGATAAACTTTTCTCCTGTAGCTGGAACCCACTCTACAGACTCAGCATACAGAGTGCCTTTTCGGTCATTTTTTCCCATGAAGCTTTGAATATGTTCCTCAAATAAGTGGTTTCGCTCGCCAGTCGTAAAATATTTTACGTTACCGACCTCTTGACTTCTAGAAGGTCGTATCTCCAAAACCTGTTATGGCAACATTTTGTTCTACCAATTGTTTCTACAATTTCCCTAGTTGAAAACATGTATTAATTTCAATAGTCTTAATTTCTTGTGACAAAAATGACATCGTCATCTACGTTTCTTTTTTAAGTGCAGAGAGCCCATATGCCGCTTCAGACATGCAGAATTTTAACATAATCCCCGGCTGAACCTGAGCATATATCAAACTTTACTATTGTTTTCGATACTCCTTTTCTGTTATCACAATTTGTACTGTGATCAAGAGAAAAAATCTTTGTTGATACGATATTGTCATAATCATAACCGTATAATTTCATACAAGTTGAAGGAGTTGTAATAATGGCTAGGAATGCCAGATACAAAATTAGTGATACTCCATCACACGATGCTCGGGACAAACTCTTCTTTCTTTTCTGTTCCACCGTTTCTTACCGAATTTTCCTGAAACAGAAACATCATCACCTTGCTGAATACAAAAGTACTCATCATCTGTGTTTTTTTTATCGCTTTGTTTGCCTTCTCGGGCCCTTTAGTGTTTTTTGCTTTGACTCTGTAGTTTCATTCTCAGAAGTGTCATTTGTAGCATTTAGTGAATTGTTGTCATTCTCAGCTTCATGTTGATTTTCTGAGTTTAGATTATTTTCACTGTCTTTGGGTTATTCTATTTCAATCATATAACTATGTCTGAGCTGTCCAAATTTATAATTTTCTTCTCCTCATCTGATGCTTTTCGTTTCACCAGAGGCTCAGGCGTGAACGGTTTTTTCTGGTCTTTTATTTTTTTCAGCCGGTCATAATGAACCTCAATTGCCTTTTTCATATTTTCATCTTCCACCTCGAACTTCAAATCGTTTTTAATATCAACTATTGTGTATGGTCCCCTATGGAAAGAAGTAAATTTTCGTGTTTCTCCTTTTTTAACGTTTGGTTGAAAACTAACACTTCTTCTCCTATTTTATAATTCGGTCCATACTTACTGCCATCATAGGTCTTCTGGCGTTCTTGCTTGATATCCCCAAAATTCTCGCATCAACTGATGTGTTTCCTGCAGTTTTTGCTTCCTTGTGAAAAAATAGTCACTTGGTGTTGCATATGTTGGGGTCTGTAGTGTGCCATAGAAGCAAACAATTGTTAGTGACAGTGGAAAACCCAGTACTGCTTACGCTTGACTGTTTTTGTCACGCTATGGATTGATGATCGATAAGCCGTCAGAGCTAGGGGCAGCAAATTGGTCTACTAATGTTGACGTTGGCCTATGTATTTGGTGAAGCATTCTTCTATTGTTCGATTTGTTTTGTCAATCCTCCTGTTCTCTTGTGGTTGATTGGATATTGTTGATGTCTTCTGAATTCCTAGTTCACAGCAAAAACTAAGTAATAATTGTGACATAGTTTTCAACCTTTGGTCCTTGTGTACGTTGACTGTAATGCCGAATCTCACTATCCAGTGTTCAACAAACGCCCTTGCCAATGCTTTTGCCTCTTGGTTGGGTAAAGCTACGGCTTCGTACCACTTACTGATCATGGATCATGGATAAGCAAATTGTGCTTTTTTCACTGACACTCGGAAAGTGGATCCATGATATTGAGAGTTCCTTGCCAAAATTGATGACTAGATTTTTATTTTGTGAGTGAATGTCGACATTTCTGCATACCGCTTTCTCTTTTAGGCACACATCACAGATTTGTATCCAATTCCTTAAGTCTCTTCTCATGCACGGCCAATAATACCCTTCACACGCCCTCTGGTATGTTTTTTCCAATCCAAAGAGACCTTGCGCTAGGAAAACCATAGAACAGCTCAAGCACATTGGTCACTCTCCTCCATGGTACCAGCATCTGTTAAACCGCTTCGAAATTATGTTCTTTTCGATATTTTCTAAAATAAAGCCCTTCTGTGAGACAAACATTTGTATACTGAACCCCAAACGTCCATAACTTTGATGCTCCTTTTTTCATTTGCCGTGGTTCTGGTTTGTTTTTTGTTTATTACTTAGGAGTATACCACTTTGAGTTGTACTTTGCTGTGAATCTCTCAGTTTTAGTTTTGAAGTTTGTGTAACTGCCAACCTCGACTATAATATTCAGTATTGGTTTGCTCGGTGTCCATTGCAATAGCGTTAACAAAAGCTGGTTGTCATTATTTTCTGTGTATATGCGCGCAGAAAGTCAGCGTTTGGTATTTTTTTCCTGCTCTAAGCTTGATCTCAAAATTAAAATGCCCATGTTTGTCAATCCATTTCGCGACTATACCGTCTAGTTCTTCAAAACTAGAGATTCAGACGAGGGCCCTGTGGTTCGTTATAAATAAAATAAGCTCACCAATTTAATAGTCTTCAAAATGTTGCGTGAAATTAACAATTACATAAAGTTTTTGGTTAGTCGTTGAATATTTTCTTTTACCTTTCAACAAAGCATCCATAGCTGATGTATACAGATCTCTAACATTTGATTGTTTTCAAACTGGGGCTTCCAAAAACTTCATCTTTAACTCGGTTTCCGCTTTTTTGCGCTCTGAACTCCACGTTTTTTTATTTTGCTGTTTAATTAATTACCTGTGAAAAAAATTTTTTGCTGTTTATCCGAAACCAGGAATAAAATATCAATAAGAGCCCCGAAGATAAGGCCCAGAAAGGCCCTGACGTCTTTCAGGAAGGATGATTCTTATATTGTTTCTACCGCTCTTACTTTCCCCTGGTCGACCTTGACTCCACTCTCGGTTTTAATGTGCCCCAAGAAGCTGACGACACGCTATTGGGGAAAACTGTGTTTTGATCCTTTAATCTGTAATTCATTCTCCGCTTAACGTTGGTAGGTTCTAATCATTTCAGAGACGCGTCAAAATTTCTTCCGCAAACGATAACGTCATCTAAATAAACAAGAACAGTTTCGTAAGAGAAGCCAGCAAAAAATTAATTCCATTAGGCTTTGAAATGCTCCCAGTGCAGACGCTAGTCCCATAGAAAGTTTTTGCCACTTATACAGGCCCAGAAGTGTTATAAATGCTGTTAAATTTTGACTCTCTTCCTCGAGCGCCATCTGACAATATCGAAAGACAAAAACTATATGGTCGACAACTACATGTTTTCCTGTAGTGAATCAAAAACCTCCAACATGTTTTCTCTATTTGTTTATTTAGACCACGATGGTCTACAACCAAGCGAGAGGTTCGTTTTGTGACTTTTCTTTTGTGACCTTTTTGTGACCTTTTTTGTGAATTTTCTTTTCTCAAAGCACATGCTGCCGTATATACCTCTGAATGGCACATCATGCTTTCTAAATTGTATTTTATAGTAAACTCCGTCACAAAATCCCATATTGTTTGAAATTCTCAAAAATTTTATCTCATATTTTGTGCAAAGTGTCCTCACTTCTGTTTTTTCCTCAGAAAACACTCAATGAACTTGCGTTCACAAGCTTCTCCAAATCAAGTTTATCTCTAGATTTTGTATGATTGTAAAGGTTGTTTAGCTGTATTCTTGTGAATTATTTTCAATGTTTTCCGCATATGCTATTCTCACCTTTTTGCAATTTTCCTATTTTCGAGTGTAGGCTTCAAAATTGGAACCCGTACGACATCATCAACCATGTCATTTAGTGATCTCGCTAATAATAAATGTGATTTGTCTTCACACTCTTTCATGGTTTCAACTGAAATTTCAGTTTGTTGTGTTTTGTTACTTTCTTCACCAACAATTTTGCATTCAATGAAACCTTCTCAGCAACGACGTAAATTGTAATCTGCATCAATTAAAAACAGGTTTTTCTTACTTGTTTGTGATTGGGAACAACTGTCATGTTTTTCCAATTTTTCCGCAACACAGTTCAAATTTTCTTGGATTTAAAATACAGACAAAATTGTATAAGAATTTCATGCCTAACAAACAAGGCTTTATCTCAAAATTGGTCACTAACTGTTATTTCAGATGCGAAACTTTGAAGCTGAACCTGATTAGCTGTTGACTCCTTTACAGGCATTTTTCCATTGTAGACAGCTATTATTTTTTGTTGCACACTCTGATCAAGCGGGGTTCTCTCAGTTGCTTGTAGAGTGTGTCGCTTAAAAGATGAACACTACTTCTACTATCAATTAAGACCATTTTCAGTTTGTCTTTTGTCATTATTTTGCAAACAAGGCCTCCAACTGGCTGTTTCTGCCACTCAAAACTTTTACGTAGCCTGCTGAAATTGGAACACTGACAACTTCAGCTAATTTTTGTTTAAAAACTGAAAATTTTGTTTGAAATGTTTTCGACTCCCACATTGAAAACATTTTTTGAATTCCTTAGATTTACGATTTAGCTATCTGCAACAGCAACATCTTTCCTTCTCGATGCTCACCGCTGTTTTTGACTGCTCGGCACGACCCTCGTGTAACCGATCTCATCTTCTGTTCTCGCCTTGTGGTGAATATTGCTCTACTGTTATAATTGTTTCGTCTATTATCTTCACTGCCTCTTGTATAGCTTTTATGGTTTCTATTCTATCTACGGTTTCTCTTGAACTTCGCTGAACTCCGCGCAGGAACCTTTTTGTCCTAGCTCCTTGCGATAAAAATTTTTGATTATCTTGCCAGTTAGATCAGTTAGTCTTCAATGTTAGCACTAAATCATTAATTTTAGTTGACTAGTGGAGATTTTTTATTTGACTGGATGGTAGAACCCCGCGGCTCATCGTCCTCCTCCTCAATTTTCGTGTTTGCTTCAATGTGTAGTGCTCTTTCGAAAGCTTTGTCTAAATTTATATCCGCATCTACCAAATTTTTTCAAAGGTGGAGTTGCACCTGACTATTTTCTATTCATTCGAGGAATCCCGTCAAAATGAGATGTTCTCCTATCTCAGAAAACTCCTTAAAATTACGCTTTCAACGCTAAAGTTTTCAAATCAACAAATTTGTAAGTTTTTCACCCTAATGCTATTTAGCTAAACTCCAACAGAAAACTACAGGTTTCTAACTAAAATATCGTTTGAAGGCTTTACGATCTCATCATAACTCTTCCTAATGTCCTCCAAAAAGTGTACAATAGAAATCAATGACCAACTTTTCTTCGATTTCGGTTTCGGTGC
The DNA here is from genome assembly GCF_964194025.1 of Convolutriloba macropyga. Taxonomy (NCBI): domain Eukaryota; kingdom Metazoa; phylum Xenacoelomorpha; order Acoela; family Convolutidae; genus Convolutriloba; species Convolutriloba macropyga. The sequence goes on from NC_134475.1 coordinate 32,923,377, forward strand.
CGTTTACCGTTTCTGCTATTTTTACACTTTTGAAGTTGTGACAAGAGCTCTCAGTGTGAAATAAGATTTTCAAAATCATCTAATTGCGTAAAAAGCTCAGCTATCAGCGTTTTTGAGGAGTGCCGCGCCATATCAAGTTCCAATGGTAAATTTTGACAAATAATGTTGGATTCAAATACGGACGATTTTGATGGCTATTTTGTTATCGAAAAAAACAGGTAACAGGTACGAACCAATTTCTACTATTCAAAATTTTAGGGAGTACTTACTTGAAATTTCGAAGATGGCAGTTTTTTGTCAAATCCCGACACCATTCAGATTTCTCCTTTCGGGTTGTGATGTTGAGATGTCACACTCGAGCTAAAGATCGGGTTTTCAAAAATAAACAGATTTCTCATGGAAATCAGTACAAATATAAATCAGATTTCTCACTCAAAAATAAATAGATTTCTCATGGAAATCAATGTGGTACTTGTTCGGAGCACGAAATTGGAAGTTAAATTAATAAGTGGTTTATTGTGGAAAAAAATTGGATCAAATAAACGAATTTTCAATGGAGTGGTTAAATGAATGAATTTAATCCTTCTTTGGTCAGTACCTAATAAGGGTTCTATTAACGTGGTGATTTTACCAAGTCAACAAAGAAATGTCAGTTTCGTTGATTTTGCTCGAAGCCCGAGGTTTGTCTAATCAAATGTCTATTTTGTTTGTTTGTACCCGTCAAGTTGTGTTAGCCATAAGTCAGGTAAAAATTAAATTTTAAACTAAATCTTTGACCTTGAAAGTTTTAAAACATCTTTTTTTATTTACGGGTGACTGCACTGAGACATTCGTGTGGCGAAATTCTAACATATGATTAGAAAATAGCTGAATGCTTCAATAATTTAATTGTTAACAAGAGGGTTTAAACTGGTGATAATGTGTAGTTGTCTCATAAAAAATCACCTGCTGACCCAAGACTGGTCAGCTTTGATAATATAACCGATGGTTTTGTGCTTAAAATTTAGGGAGCTGAATCCGAGTAAAGCGCTTGGACCTGAACTCTGTGGGTTTAATTTTTGTGCCTCTTTTCCAAACCTTTTCAGCGAAAGTTAAAAGCAACATATTTGCAAAAAACAACTGAAACTTGTCGTGGGGTGTTCCGACTTCTGTTAGTATTCAATCCGTGGTGTTGGTGGCGCTGTGGCCGGACATTAGTGAATCAAGCTAATCAAGCTTCACTGACGTTAGTGTAGGCGCTGTTTCAAAAAATACCTTTGAGTTATATTTCCTTTGGCACGATATGCCTGGGCTGCCTTTTGCCCACTCCTGAGGCTTGCCAACAATTGAAGCTTTCGTGAGATTTGGTTCACAAATCATCGAACGTACCTCCTGGTACACTCCGCCCACATTTTTGGGCACCAAAAAATTTGTTTTTGTTGAGGTCTCCTTGAAGTCGCTATTCTTCGTGTTGTTGTACTTTGCTCGGTTGTTGTTTTTGTTGTAGCCGAATTGGCTGTTCTTGCTTCAGCTGATGATGATTCCGTTGCAAATTTTGTATTGAGTTGTGTGCTTAATAAAACGCTGATCTTGAAGATATCGGCTCGTCCATATCTACAAGTATATCTGAATTGACTTTGACGACTGCTGTTTAAGAATGTGCTATCTGCTGTGCGAAAAAAACTGCTGCTTCTGCTCAAATGATTCTTGATGAAATGTTTGTTGTTTTTGTCAAAATTCTGTTAGGGTCTTTCGTTGGTGTCGTCGGTATATTGTCGCTGTCTACTGCTTATCAGCGTGCTGCTGGTAGTGTTATATAAAAATTGTATGCTTGAAAGTAGAATTGAGTTGCTGATTGTTTAGTTTTGTAAGTTGTTTATTGAAATCCCCCATTGTACCTTAAAGATACTTTAAGTTTCTCTGAATTGCTAGCTCACTTAAATAAACTTTAAAGCATTCACCTTTCGCCTTACCCTATATCCAAAACTGATATCAAGCTTGTGTTTCAGATTGTTTTTAAATTATTGTTCTCTATTAACTATTGATAACCCCTATGTTGATTTGTCGTTGATTGAACTTAGTTTAGGAGCTGGTTTAACAAACTTCTGTCTTGATTTTTTAACCAGGCAAGACCTTACCACATTATTCTTTCCTTTAATTACCTTTTGTACCCTTCCTTTCGGCCAAATAAGCCGGGGTGTGTTGTTTTCTACAATCCATACCATGTTCCCTATTTCTATCCCGTCTACTGTTGAAGGCCTTTTTTGATGTTTTCTGAGTGTTGGCAGATATTCCTCTAAGAGACGTGTCCCAAATTCGTTCATCATACTGTAAACATTGCTCCACAGTTTTCTTGTTCCCATGAGGTTGCTGCTAATTTTACTATTTGATGGCGGTGCTGTTTTCATTGGTGTCAAAAAATGTTCAATGGAGTTGGTTAAATGAATGAAATTAATCTCTCTTTTTGGTCAGTTCCTAATATGGGTTCTATCATCGTGGTAAATTTACCAAGTCAACAAAGATGTGTCAGTTTCGTTGATATTGCTAGAAGTTTGAGCTTTGTCTAATCAAATGTCTATTTTGTTTGTTTGTACCTGTCAAACTGTGTCAGCCATAGGTCAGGTAAAAATTAAATTTTAAACTAAATCTTTGACCTTGAAAGTTTTAAAACATCTTTTTTTATTTACGGGTGACTGCACTGAGACATTCGTGTGGCGAAATTCTAACATAATATTAGAAAACAGCTGAATAATTCAATAATTCAATTGTTAACATGCGGGTTTAAACTGGTGATAATGTGTAATTGTGCTATAAAAAATCACTTGCTGACCCCTGATGGTCAGTTTTTATAAAATAATCGAGGGTATCGTGCTTAAAATTTAGGGCGTTGAATCCTAGTAAAGCACTTAGACCTTGAACTCTGCGAGCTTAATTTTTGTGCCTCATCTCACATACCTTTTCAACAAACGTTAAAAGCAACATATTTGCAAAAAACAACTGAAACTTGTTGTGGGGTGGTCCGGCTTCTGTTAATATTGAATCTGTGGTGTTGGTGGCGCAGTGGCCGGACGTTAGTGAATCAAGATAACCAAGCCTCACTGACGTTAGTGTTGGTGCTGTTTCAAAAATACTTTGAGTTATATTTCCTTTGGCACGATATGCCTGGGCTGCCTTTTGCCCACTCCTGAGGCTTGCCAACAGTTGAAATTTTCGTGAGATTTGCTTCACAAATCATCTTCTGCTACCTTGAAAAATTCATCCATTTCATAACCATTGAATTACATCTGTATAATGAACATTATGACTTGGCGTTTCAAGTTTACAGTTTTTAGAACGTACCTCCTGGTACATAAAACGCTGATCTTGAAGATATCGACTCGTCCATATCTACAAGTGTTTCTGAATTGACTTTGACGACTGCTGTTGAAGAATGTGCTAGCTGCTGTGCGAAAAAATCTGCTGCTTCTGCTCAAATGATTCTTGATGAAACGTTTGTTATTTTTGTCAAAATTCTGTTAGGGTGTTTCGTCGGTGTCGTCGGTATATTGTCGCTGTCTACTGCTTATCAGCGTGCTGCTGGTAGTGTTATATAAAAATTGTATGCTTGAAAGTAGAATTGAGTTGCTGATTGTTTAGTTTTGTAAGTTGTTTATTGAAATCCCCCATTGTACCTTAAAGATACTTTAAGTTTCTCTGAATTGCTAGCTCACTTAAATAAACTTTAAAGTATTCACCTTTCGCCTTACCCTAAATCCAAAACTGATATCAGACTTGTTTTTCAGATTGTTCTTAATTTATTGTTCTCAATTTACTAATAATAAACCCTATGTTGATCTGTCGTTGATCAAACTCAATCTATTAGCTGTTTTAACAAATTTCTTTCTTGATATTTCCACCAGGCAAGACCTTACCACACCTTTATCCTTTCCTTTAATTACCTTTTGTATTCTACCTACCGGCCAACTACCCATGGGAGTGTTGTTTTCTAGTGTCCATGCCATGTCCCTCACTTCTATCCCGTCTACTGTTGTAGGCCTTTTTTGACGTTGTCTGAGTATTGGCAGATATTCCTCTAAGAGACGTGTCCAAAATTCGTTCATGATACTTCAAACATTGTTCCACAGTTTTCTTGTTCCCCTGAGGTTGCTGCTAATTATATTATCTGATGGCGGTCCTGTTTTTTTTTTGATGTCAAAAAATGTTCAATGGAGTGGTTAAATGAATGAATTTAATCCTTCTTTTTGGTCAGTACCTAATATGAGTTCTATCATCGTGGTAAATTTACCAAGTCAACAAAGATGTGTCAGTTTCGTTGATATTGCTAGAAGTTTGAGCTTTGTCTAATCAAATGTCCATTTCGTTTGTTTATACGTGTCAAAATGTGTCAGCCATAAATCAGGTAATAACTTAAATTTTAAATTAAATCTTTGACCTTGAAAATTTCAAAACATATTTTTTAAATACAGGTTACTGCACTGAGAATTTCATGTGGAGAAATTCTAACATAATATTAGAAAACAGCTGAATATTTCAATAATTCAATTGTTAACACGAGGGTTTAAACTGGTGATAATGTGTAGTTGTCCTATAAAGAATCACCTGCTGACCCCCGACTGGTCAGTTTATATAAAGTAACCGAGGGTATCGTGCTTAAAATCTAGGGAGTTCAATCCGAGTAAAGCACTTGGACCTTGAACTCTGCAAGCTTAATTTTTGTGCCTCATCTCACATACCTTTTCAACGAACGTTAAAAGCAACATTTTTGCAAAAAACAACTGAAACTTGTTGTGGGATGATACGACTTCTGTTAATATTGAATCTGTGGTGGTGGTGGCGCAGTGGCTGGACGTTAGTGAATCAAGATAACCAAGCCTCACTGACGTTAGTGTTGGCGCTGTTTCAAAAATACTTTGAGTTATATTTCCTTTGGCACGATATGCCTGGGCTGCCTTTTGCCCACTCCTGAGGCTTGCCAACAGTTGAAACTTTCGTGAGATTTGGTTCACAAATCATCTTCTGCTACCTTGAAAAAGTCATCCTTTTCCTTACCATTGAATTAAATCTCTATAATCAACATTATGACTTGGTGTTTCAAGTTTATAGTTTTTAGAACGTACCTCCTGGTACGCTCCGCTCACATTTTTGGGCACCAAAAATTTTGTTCTTGTTGAGGTATCTTTGAAGTCGCTATTCGTCGTGTTGTTGTACTTTGATCGGTTGTTGTTTTTGTTGTAGCCGAATTGGCTGTTCTTGCTTCAGCTGATGATGATTCCGTTGAAAACTTTGTATTGAGTTGTGTGCTTAATAAAACGCTGATCTTGAAGATATCGATTGTCCATATCTACAAGTATTTCTGAATTGAATTTGACGAGTGCTGTTGAAGATTGTGCTAGCTGCTGTTCGAAAAAATCTGTTGTTTCTGCTGAAATGATTCTTGATGAAATGTTTGTTGTTTTTGTCACATATCTGTTAATGTCTTTCTGCGGTGTTGTCGGTATATTGTTGTTGTCTACTGGTTATCAGCGTGCTGCTGGTAGTGTCGTATGAAAATTGTATGCTTAAAAGTAGAATTCCTTTTTATGGTTATTGCATTCGATTGCGTACAATTGTAGTTGTTACGAACCGGCTTTTGTATTGGCTGATTCGCGAATGTCAAAAATATATGATTTCTGAAAATATTGTTGTTGCTAAGTTGCTCCTTGAAAACTGCTGCCTGACCAACAGATGCTCCCCCTGTTCCCTACTTCACCTAAAACTACCATTATTATTTACCTCATATCTACCATTTACCTGTTCTTCCACAATTTCAGTTTGTTTGAATACCAAAAATTTTGTAACACTTTTGTACATCTGTTGTTTCGTTTTACCTAATCGAGTTATTGATATCTTCCTACTCAAAACACTTTTATCTTAATGCTACAACTCTCAATTGTGGTGCAATAAACTTATTGATCGTGTGTATGACTTTCAAAACTTACCTAATGTCTATCTACAGTTTGTCTTCTTTTCAAACATACCTACCTAAATTTTCATTTGAAATTGTTTCTCTAATTTACAATAAGCTTTGCTAATTGTTTAGCCTTGTAAGTTATTAATTGAAATCCCTCATTGTACCTGAAAGATTCATAAAGTTTCTTTGAATTGCTAGCTAACTTAATTAAACTTTAAAAGATTCACCTTTCAACTTACCCTAAATCCAAAAATGATATCAGACTTGTTTTTCAGATTGTTCTTAAATTATTGTTCTCAATTTACTAATAATAAACCCTATGTTGATCTGTCGTTGATCAAACTCAATCTATTAGCTGTTTTAACAAATTTCTTTCTTGATATTTTAAGCAGGCAAGACCTTACCACACCTTTATCCTTTCATTAATTACCTTTTGTACCCTACCTACTGGCCAACTACCCATGGGTGTGTTGTTTTCTAGTGTCCATGCCATGCCCCCTACTTCTTTCCCTTCTACTGTTGAAGGCCTTTTTTGACGTTGTCTGAGTGTTCGCAGATATTCCTCTAAAACACGTGTCCAAAATTCGTTCATGACACTGTAAACATTGTTCCACGGTTTTCCTGTTCCCCTCAGGTTGCTGCTAATTTTATAATCTGATTGCAGTCCTGTTGTCAATTGTGTCAAAAATTACCTGGTGTCAAGCTTTCAGCATCGCGTATATCACTGCTGACCAATGCTAGAGTCCTGCTATTGAGTAAAGCTTCGACTTGGCAAGTAAGTGTTGAGAAACTGCCTTCCTGGAATTTCCTAGATCCGGCGATATAGAAGAACAGTTGTTTGCTCATCCCAATGAGGCGTTTTCATGATCCACCAAATTGTGGTGCTCCGGGTGGGTTAAAATTCTACGCATTTTTTCAACTCTGCATATTTCTGCATCTCGGTAGTTGTGAAGCTGCTTTCCTCGAAGTTCTTTGCTGTACTGGTGACAAATAGAACTTTGTCAAAGTGATTCTTTTCCGGTAGTCTTTGTTGGATTAAGAACAGTTGGAAAGCCTATATGCTTAATTTTTTTGCAAATTTCTGGTCAATTCGATATGACCGGCTCGTATCGTCAGACAGGTGAACAAGAAACAGTAAGTTTTCATTGCTGTGTTGATCCGGCAGTAGATTCCAAAAGGCCCAAACATTTACTCCAGTTTCCATGAAGGCTACAAATTTGACTGAGAATGGGTAACTCGGAATATCTTACATTTGAGATTGGCTGTTGAGTTGTTTCTGTCGTCTGCATTCGTAGCATCTTCCTAATTACAGTTTTGCATTGAAGAACCCAATAGTTCAATTGAATACTGTGTGTTTGCTATTCAATTCCAACATGACCATTGATGATTTCCATTGCTGCAAGTACAGAAGAAGAATTATAATCCTGTTATTGCTGTCTAGGACTATTGGCGTTTTCGATGCTGTTGAAATTCGTGCAATGGCTAGTCTGCTTTTGAGCAAATGATCCCATCATCGCCTATTGAAGGTGTAAACCAAATCAATCTAATCCTTTTTTAGCTTGTTATGTGTTAGTTGATTTACATTCTCACCAAACGATTGCTTGAGATGGATGGAAAAGAAAATTCTCTAAGGAAAGTGCATCCATGATCTGTTGCTCACGTCTTCTCCCTGTGTTTCGTAGGTTTTTTTTATTTTGATGATGACGGCTCTCAGTCTCAACCAACTGCTATTTCTGTTATTATCAATGAGGTCTGTTTCAATTGGCTTTCATTGTGTTCCTTTTGGCTTCTGCTGTCACTCTATAGGGAGATTTTGTCGAACTTGAAATCTAATTCAACCTCGATTGTTTTCTTCAATCTCGCTGCATAAAAAACTGCTTGTAGTTCTAGTCTGTGAAATGTTGTTTGGCGTAAGGGTGCCACTCATTGTTTCCCATAAGAAAACCACTTGTGGCTTCTTGGTTCCTGTTTGTCTTGATGTGTGCTACTACTGCTGATTCTTCCAATAATGCGTCGCAGAATACATGAAGTTCAATTATTTCCCCAACTGCTGTGTCACCTACCAATCTGTTTACCCCTACTGTAGCTGACATTTTCGTTTCCCGTACCCAATCCTTGCTGGCGTTTCCATTGTCTCCACTGATGGCTTTGTCCCATTTCTGTCCATGTTGCGACAGTTTTTGCAGTAGAATCTTGGCTTGGATGAGGAAAGGCGAAATGATTCCCAAAGGATCGTAAAAACTTGACACCAAAGACAGAAACTTGCGTTGTGTCCATGTTTTCATGTCCAGTTTTCATCCGTCCTTTGCTCTGAACATTATTTTGTCTCCGTTCAAGCTCCAGTGATGTCCAAGTCTTTTTTGATGTAAATTTTTATTAAAAAGTTGCTCAACTGGTTTGCATATATCGCATTGCATCTGCTCAAAAGACTCACGGCTGTCGCTGTACCATTTTGTCAGATTGAATTTACTTTTCTTCGGAGTTTAGTTGACATGCTTGACTGTAGTGAAAGCTGTGGTGGCGTCGCTGAAAGATGCAACCATATCATTTATGTAAAATGCCCGCTGATTGGTCTCCACAGAATATGGGTGATGTTCGATGTCGTCTTTAGCTGTCTGTAACAAAACAAAATTTGCTCAAACTGGTGATTTCCTGGCTCCAATAATCTGTCTTTGGTATTTCAACACCTCTAATTTTGTGCTGTTGGGTTGTCTCCACATAAATTGCAGAAAACATCCGTCCTTGTGTATTCCAATTCGCAGATCCCTCTACTGAAATGCTACGGATCCCTGTCTGTATCGTGGCAAAAATTCAAGCATATTCCCGATGAGGTCAGGTCCAGATAATTTGGCTTTTCAAATTCTCCGTATCTTGCTGGGTTGGTTTGGGCTGACAAGACCATAGAATGGAATCCACCATCTTGTATCTTTCTGTTGATGGAAAGGTGCTTTTGCAATGTAACCTTTTTCTAGGTCTGCTTGAATGCCCTCATTGTATTTTTTTGTACTGTTGAGGTTTCTTCTGTAGTCTGTTGACAAGCTGGTTGAGATGAGCCAATGCTTTTGACCAGTTGTCTGGTAAAGTGCTGTTGCCTTTCCAGAGAAATGTCATTTCATAAGTTCCATCTTTTTGTCTCACACTTGTTGCAATAAGTATCTAAATGGCTGATAAAACCTTTCGATCATTCGATTTGATTTTGGATTCCAAAGGTATTGTCTCTGCTTACCACCAAGGAGAAACCTGTTCGTTGAGGTCACTTTCTTGTTCGAGGCAATTGCAGCGAAACAAGGCAGTTTGATGCATTGAATGTTGTGTTTTGCTGTAATCCAACACTGTATGAGATCCAAACATAGTCCAACCAAATTTGAAAAGACTCGCGTTTGGAGCTGACGATGGTCTTTGTTCCACTCAGACTGGTGATATAGGAAGAATGTTGTCCTGTTCAATCAATGCTGTGACTTGGAGATTAACCAAAGTTGGCATATTGACATGTTTGTTTGAGCATATGATGTCACTGCTCGTCCGTAATTTCTCTTGGCTCTCTCAGTTTAGCAAAGTGTTGTGTCGTTGTCTGCATCCTTGCTCCCGGCAAATAGAGTTTGAGGGACAATCGTTGGCTCGATGGTTGACTCCCAAACAGTTTTTGCAAAGGTCCAACTGATAAACCGTTTGTAGTCTTCATTTGCTAACTTTGCATTAAAAGTTCGACAATAGAATAACTGACGGTTACCGTCAATGAAAAACTAGGCTAAAGCTGTTTGTTACTATTGCTTGCTCTTCTTGTTTGAAACAGTTGTGTTATGCTCCGCTGGTTCTATTGGTGCTTGTAGTTATTGCTGCTAAATTTGTTTATGTACTGCGTTCCTTGTTGCTGTTGTTGTTTCATGTTCGGATGGATTGGTGGTTGATGAAACTGTCCATTTTTATTTGAATTTAAGATCTGTTGATGTGTGTTGCTGGCTGTCTTATGGCTAGTGCCGTTTCGTCCTTGATGTGTTGAGCGTTCCTGTGCCTCAGCTATATTACTTTAATCAATTGGTTGAATTTTGCAGGTGTCTGCTGTTGAATTCGTCGTCGTAAAAAAGGGATTCCATTTGAATTCTTCACTGTAAAGTTGTTTGTCGGTTTTATGCTTCAAGATGGTCGTGCTGTTGAGATCGGCTTCGCAATTAATTTCTTGCTGTGTCCTTGTCATAGTGTTTATGAAAATGGAGAAGTTTACAATTGTCTAAGGAAGAGATCTCGTTGGTGGTCTGTTTTTAAACAATTTTCCAACCACTTGCTGATGATGACGTTTGGATTTCGAAAACGCTGTTTCAACTCTTTTGTTGCATCATTGTACAGGCATCCGTTGCAAGCAAATTCTTCAATTGCTGTTTTGGTTTTTCCAATCACAAGTCCCTGTAGATAGGTGATCTTCTGTCCATCACTGAGATCAGTGTCTCCAATCATGAAAATGAAACGGCTGTACCGATGTGACCCTTTGCTCGGGTCACCGTTGAACTTCTGAATATCTATCTTTGGAAGAGCTTCAATATAAAGCGTATAGAATGGAACTGGTTGTGAAAACGTTGTCGACATTTGCTGTGGTTCGACTGTTGGCTGAATGAATGTTTGTGGGTCCCCATACAAGTAACTCTGTTCTGCTGGTGATTTAGGCTGCTTAAGTTAGCTAGTCTATCATAACAAAAACTGTTTAGCTTGTCACGTTGAGCAGCATTGCTGGTTTTCAGTTGTTCTTTGTGTAAGTTTCTGTTAATGGATGTTTAATGTTGTCCAATTGCTCTAGTGTTGATGTTGATGTTGTTGTTGGCTGTTGAGTTATGCGCTGTTCAATTGGCTGCTACTGTGATCTCTTTATTGTTCTGTGTGCTGAAGTTTGTTGCAAAAGATGATTCTGAAATTTAATTTTGTCGTCGATGTTGTTCCAATTGTCAATCATTTTGCTGAAGTACTCCTCGTGTTGATCTTCGTTAAGCTGTTAAATGAAAGCGTAATTTGTTCCTTTGAACTCCGCAACTGTTTCTGCTGCCTTTTCGTGGACATTCTTTGCTGCATTTTTGTTCCCAAGGTCAATCATTTTGCTCATGTTTTGCAGGTTCTACGCAATTTTCTCCGCCATCAGCCTGATTTTATTTTCGAAACTGTTATTTGCAAGGTTCTGTTGGGCATTGCTGTCAAACGGTTTGTATTGTGCTTTGGGTATAGTGTTGTTTATATGTTGGCTGCGCTAGATGTCTTTTTTTCCGGTGGGGGTTCTTGGCCTTTGGGGTTAATTCGTGTTCTTTTTCTCTGCCTTTTCCCTTGCCTCTGCATAGATGTTGCGCTTTCGAGCTTTTGAACTTGACTAGGGGTGTGGGGGTTCAACCAAGAAAAATTGTGCGGCGTTCTGCCTTCAGTTAATATTAAATGAGTTGTGTTGGTGGTGATGTGGCTGGACGTCAGACACTCCAGAGAATAAAGCTAATCAATTTGCATCACTGACACAAGTGTTGCTGGCGTTTATAAAAGTTCTCTGTTTGCATCTCCTTTGGCACGATAGGCATGGGCTACCTTCGGCCCACTGTCGCGCCTTGCCAACAGTTGAAACTTCCGTGAGATTTTCTTCATAAATCTTCTTTTGCTGAAAAAGACATTATTTTCATTAACATTGAATTACGTCTCCATAATCGACATTTTGACTTGGTGTTTCAAAATTTCAGTTTTTAGCACGTGCCTCTTGGTACACTTGACGAAATTACACGGCTTTAAAAAAAGGTTCGCTAAACGTTAAGCTATCTGGTCATATCTGTCTAAAACACATTTTCTTAAATATATGGAAAAATATACTTGCTCATATATCTGCAGACCTAAATAGAGAACAAATTCGAAGCTTCTAGACACGCTAATTGGCCGACAGATTTCAGGACGACGTGAAAATGACCGGAATCGGAACTGTATAATTTGAAGTGTTAATAGAAGCGTCGACCTAATCATTTTGGCCGTTATAATTTGTTCGGTTGTGATAGATTGATATTAAGTCCCACGGGCCGCTAAGGCATGGCCAAATTAGTTATTAGTTACATTTGTAGAGAAGAAGTAATTGTAAACTAAAACCTAAAGTGACTAAAAAACGAAAGTTTTCAAACATTGCGTTCATCGTCAAGTTTAAAAATTAAATTCAATCATTTACAAAGTATAAGAAATTGTCTTTGACTATAATTCTTAGAAATGAGTTAAAATAACATCTAATTTTTGAAATTATTTACAGTTAAAATCACATTTACATCATTTTATTTACACTTATTACACTAAAATCAATTGAATTTTTTTTTCCGAGTTTTTGAAAATCCTGGGTATAATGCTTTCCATTCCTCAAAAGGAATTTTTACTATCATACTTATCTGTTTTTAATTTCTCCTTGTTGGGGTTGACAAAATTTTCAAATAACAGACAATTTCGACGAAATTTTGAATTATTAGTTATAGTCTAATGTTGTTTGTTTTTCAACTAAAGACCCTACCTTGCCCCTGATAAAAAATAATTATCAGGAAATGTGGTATTCGACTAGCTTTATTTGCTAAAGTGTCGGCCAATTGACCGGCCACAAAACGAAGGGTACTCGAACTGGCATGATGGCACGCTGCTTGATCCATTCCTATTAAATAACTACTTCAATGATCTGATGGTTTTGAACAGCCGTTTTGTCCAGTATGCTGATGACTAATATTTTCGGCCAACAAATCAAGTAAAGCTGCTCAGTTTTATCTAGAGCGAATTCTTGCCAAAGCAAGATGTTTATCAAGTCACATGAGTCAATTCTTGGAACAAGTTTGGGTTTCAAAGATAAAGTGCTTAGCTTTTAGCTCTTTAAATAGTTATCTGAGTGGTAGATCTCAAGAAGGGTTGATTTATGGTGATTATTCGATGCCAAGAACCATATAAACGGTTGTTCTTCAAGGATCTGTTCTAGGTCCAGTTCTTTTTTCATGCTTTCTTGTTCCTCTGGAAGTTCTGTTTGACCGAAATGATGTCAATTATCAATTTTATGCCGATGAAACTGTTATCTATTTTGTTTACCATGCTGAGATATATCAGGGGGCTTTTGATTTGATATTTACCACTCTGCAAAAGTTGTTCAGTGGTGCTAAGCTCCGATTAAACTCGAATAAAACTGAATACATATTTATTAGTAGAAAGAAAAGTTTAAATAGCGATATTGAACTTCCAACAGATGCCAATTTTTCTAACAATCTTAATTTGTTGGGCTTCAACTTAGATTCTAGACTTTCATATACGAAACAAGTTAGTTCTGTGTGCATCTGATGTTATTTCCTGAGAAAAATTTATTCCATCAGAGATACAGTCGACAGAAAGTTGTTGATCGAATTAGTTCGGGTAATCATTCTCTCGCGACTAGAGTACTACAACTCACTGTACTATGGACTACCTGTGTATATTATACAGAAATTACAGCGTATAATGAACTCAGCATGTCGTCTCCTTTTTAGGCTATCACCTGGTTCACCAACAGCAAAATATCTGAAAGGGCTTCATTGGCTACCGATGAAGCATCGTATCCTCTACAAAATTCTACTTTTTGGCCACCGTTTAGTTCACCATCCGTGGAAAATTCCGATGTATCTTGGCGCATTAGTTTTCCGAAATGATAAGGTGACTAGATGCTAATATGCGTACAATTTGAAGGTTCCTAATGTCACAACTGCATTTGGGCGAAGATCATTCAGTTTTGCTGTTCCTTTCGAATGGAATAAAGTGCCTTTTGAGATGAAACTAATACCCCATGAATTTGATTATCGCAGAAAACTGAAAACTTTTTTTATTTAATATTTGATTTTGAAAGCACTTTTGAGTTTGTAAATGGTGCGTAAATCTAAATGCGACAATGCGACTATTTAACCTAACGGATCTTTTCCGTTTGTGCCCCCCCCCCCAGCTTAGTGGGCGCATACTATTTGATTCCCCCAGACGCAAGTGCCATATTTTTACATAATGATTTACTATGTAATGGCACGTGCTCGGTAACGGGGGGGGGGGGGCGCAAATCGTACTGGGGGGGGGGGGGGGAGGAAAAGATCCAACCTAACAATGAACGTCACAATTTATCGGAAGCAATCCAACTGTAAATAATAGCGTGCAAATTCAATAGCTCTGGAGTACTAATGTATTGTGATAGCTAGCGGTTGAATCTATCTAGCGGTTGAATAGATTAGCTGAACAAATACACAAACCGTAATTTTTCTTACCTCAAAGTCAAGTTGATCGTTTGGGCGCTCAGCAGTAAGCACCAACCGTACTGACTGCTCTTTCCTAATCCTTCGCGTGTTCGGATTTGTATTTTGCTTTTTAGCACCTCGTTTAGCCAATGAGGGGTCAATATACATGTCCTTCACTATTCTATGGCTTCTTTCATTTATAGTTCCATAGTGTGTTGAAGGCGTGGCAATTGAAGCACTTCCGGCCCCCGTAAGGGAGCTCAGAAGAAAGTTTAAAGCATTCGACGACTTGTCGCCGATCACGGTAATTCTGACAACTGTGCGGTTATTCGTTTCTTTGCTCGCCATTTAGTCTGTTATGATTTGATGTGAGAAGTTTTATAACCAACTATGCGTTATGGTTATTTACTAGCTGTATTAGCTGTGATTTAATGGCATTTATAATATGTCATCAGTTATAATGGAACGAACTTAACTAATGTCGTGAGAAAATTAGTGGAATTAATTTTGAGCATAATTCTGGTTCGCGAGTTTTAAATATCTGGATTGAAATTCGGTCAATGTAGTATTCATCAAATTTGCAATTGATCGCGCTCTTGTTTGCACTTGTTTAAAATCCTGCTAAGAAAGAGGGGAGAAAGAAACAATTTATTGGTCCGTATGAATTGAGTACTACATGCACATTCTTCTATAATATTGAACTACAGCACAAAGAGGTTCAATGAAATAGAGTTGGAGAGGAGGTCTTAAGAGTCGCATGTGTCTGCCCCAGCGGCTAAACCTGAGGTAATTCGAGAATTTTTTTGCGCAAATCCTATATATTAAACGCGTGAGCCCTAAAGTGAGACAAAATTTTTGCATGTTTAAGGGCCCCTCGAAGCGCATGTTTAAGAGCCGCATTGAGCAGCATGGTTAAGCAAACATAGCGAGAGAGGTCAATGACCTAAAAGGCTAAAAGTACATGGATAAGAACCGAACCTGGGACAAAAGACTGTTAGTCAGGTGTAGTTACCACGAGGTTAATAGGGCTTGAAGTGATGCTCGCCCAGAGGGAGGATTTACTGTCCTGGATACTACGTGTTTTTTAATTGCTCCAGAACTGAATTTGAAGTTCTTAGTGTAAACGTGTTTTTCTTCGAAGTTTTAGCTGTACAGATTCTGCGCTATTCTAGAACACTCCTAGCTTCCAACTAAGTTTTTCATGCTTTACATTTTTATTTTTGCGTAATCTCAAATGCTCTCAATCGGAAATTTGTTTATTGAGAAAATTAAAAGCGATTGTGAGAAAGGTTTGCTTGTAGTATTTATAGCGCAGTTGGTAAGATGGAGGACTGCTATTCTGAGGGTCGAGGATTCGAATGCGTGCTGGGTACCTTCCCGTTTGTAGACATGAAAATTTCTAATCAACACCATGCGGCAAGAGTTGGTTTGTTCCCGTGTGTGTGTGTGTGTGTTTGGGGGATGCAAAATGGCAATTATTTTCTCTTTGTAGCAATTTTTCTTTCCGTTCGCTTTGTCTTTTTTTTTATTTCAAACCTTTGAACGATGGTTTTTTGGTAAACCACGTGTATTTTCCAGTTACTATTGTTGCCCCTAAACGAATTTTAGAGCAATCATTCTTCTTTTCTTTCTTTCTCTCTCGCTCTGTGTGTGTTTGTTTGTGTGTGTGTTTTTCGTCCTCTCTTACTTCTCTTTCCTCCGTTCTGTTTCTCTCTCCATCTCTATCTCCTTTTTCCTTCTTTTCGTTTCTCTCTCTCTCCATTTGTTTACTTCTCTATTTTTCTCTTCTCAAATTAAATGATCAAGAAAACCAGTTGAGCAAATAGTCACCCCACGAAACGGAGGCAAAACCAGAATACATCAAGAGCTTCAAACATACTGAATTCGAAAAATAAAACATTTTTCTCTGTCCTCCATAGGATAACCACAGGTTGAGTTTGATTTTATAGCTGTCGATTTACGGTTCTATAACCGTTATCCATAAAGTCACTATGAAACTAAATTTTGAGCAGTTTTAGTCGTATTGTCTAATCTTCCTTTATTATATTAAACAGCAGTCGCAATTGAGCACAATCGTTAACATTGCTCCTATCGTAACATGTTTTAGGGGTCCTTAATCAGGCAACCTAGCGCATAATAATTGTATTTTGAGACGCTCTTTGCCATCATATTTAAGCTCCTATTATGCACATTTTTTGCGCTGATTAAGCATGTGGTATAGCAAAAAGAAGCGAGTCACAAACGCCCTTGTCCAGAAATTTGCTGTAGAAAGAGCAAAGGACAAGTGCGATACGCATAGTTAGCGTAATTGTTGAAACATGGCTGTTAAGCGAGGGATATGGGTTCGAGCCCGAGTTGTTGCGAAACAGAAACCTCAAATTTTTTTGAACCTCTTATTCGTGTAAATGATTTTCTTATGTTTTTGCGGACCTGCTAGTAAATTTTATTTTATACTAAAAAATGTAATTTCTTTGGGCCCTTGGATCTGCCGTTGTATTGTCGCGAGTAGTTTCGATGTATCAAACTCAAGCAAGTTCACTCAAGAAGGGATTTAAACCAGGCGAAAAGTTTTGAGATTATAACCCAAATTTTTGAAAAATCGCATCTTTAGATATCAAAGTATACTCCCAGTCACCATAATATCCATGTCCGACACCCGAACACAAATGAACGTTTCATCTCCCCCAAACTCAAAAGAGAGGCGGCACTTACAGCTGAGCACCGAGGGGATTATATGTGCTGCCAGTGCCGACCAACGGAGCGCTAAAGCTTGAGATAAAACGTCCCAACCCCATCATAATGGGAGGTGTACTTTAACAACCATCTATTACATTAGATGGCATGATCACATACCATGTATTCAGAAATAGGTGCAATAGTCCGTATTCTCTCGACGTGTTCGCAAAAGAAAACAGGTCATATGAAATAGGTATAGAGGGAAAGCCATTGATAGATTTGCAAAAATATACTTAAAAAATTGATAAATAGTGCAGCTCAAAAACAGTGAGTATTTGATGATCAAAAAATAGAAAAAATAAATCTTAACTATAATCACGGCGATTTCGGAATTATATGAATTTTTTCCTTGTACAACATAAGGTGGATTCAATTAACTGTAGCTACAGCAACCATATAACAAAACATCATATTGTAATATACGTTGAACAATTGAAAAATAATAATTGACAAGCCTTAAATTGGACAATTATTACGGGTCTCAATATCACATTCTCAATATAATTTACAAAAGAAAGCTTTACAAAAGAAATAAACACCGACATACTTGATTTACCGAGAATGACATACACCGTGAATGGACTTGATTTAATGTGACTTCAGTTGAGTAGAAAGGACAAACTGGAAAGATCTAGGTAAAAACCCCTTTTTGCGAATCCGAACTTCTCAGTGAGCTCCGCCAAAGCATCTTTAGTGCTACGTTTGTATCTAAAAATCCAAGATGTCTTTCCAAAAATTTTACTCCAAAACATAAAGATATTGGCCTGTAACTGTTTTCTTGAAGTTTCGATCCTGATTCTTGAACCGGGATTAGTATAGCATTGCAGAAAGCATTGAAAATTATCCTTTTGCGAAAAGACAGATTAATCAAAGTGGCGAGAATTGGATTTCAATTTGATCCAATCCATCAATGATTTTTGCAATTTCGAAACAAGTTGTATAAAAACAATTTGTTTAATATCTTTTATTAGAACAGGCTGGAGTTCTGGTAAACCTTCCGTTGTTTAATTTGCAACGTTGGTGAAGTACTCGTTCAATCTATCTGCGATGTCAGCATTGGACTCGTTTGATTAATAGCCGCACAGCGATATGTGGGGCTATTATTGGCCTTCTCTTGGTTTTTTTTGTTTCGTCGTCGCGATTTTTATTACGACCAAATGATGTCACAACCATTCAAATCTGCTTTTTGTTCATGCAATTTCAACTGAATTGCGTGCGTGACGTCATTTTTTCTCTTGGTGGAGCGAGTTTTTTTGTTCATTCGCGTGATTAAATTTTTCGTCACATTTGACTTACATCACTCTCAAAAATGACTTCCTCACTTTGAAATTGACCTTTGAGTTACTTTAAATCAAAGAGATAAGGTCAAATGGGTGTGTACCACTCTAAATGAAGGTTATTTAAGAGCAGCTAATAGAGGCAGCAAAACTTTTACAGAATTTTAATCAAAATATAACAAATCAGCTTTTAAAGAAAGTCGGAGAAAGCTTACCGAAAGAATGGAATTTCCCAAGCCAAAAGCCGGTTTCTTGTTTCAGCTTTGGAGTATTTTGAGCTGTTTACCAAAAAGAAAAGTGAATACCTCGAAAAATATGTCAATAGTGAAAATAAACGTGTTAAGTACTCTATGCTGCAGCGACTCTTGGGAAAAAATAATGTTGTCCTGCCGCAGTAACTAGGGGAGCCTGAATGTCTAGCAAATAAGTTTAATGCTTTCCTTGGTAAGAAACTAGAACCCGTATTAGTTTTGCTACCTCTAACGAATGGTCTAGAACTGAATGATTCACATACAACTACCCTGGGCAATTTTCAAGTTTTCACACAGTGATTTGCAATTACTTCTACCAAGAATTTCGAACAGTACGGCACCGAGTTATGTAATACCAACGAGGTTTTATAAAATTGTTTTGACAAGTTCACTGGACTACTTCATTGCGTTAATCACTTTAACTATCCAGACAGGATACTTTCCAAATCAATTCAAACAAGGAGTTGTGAGGCCGCTC
Source organism: Convolutriloba macropyga (assembly GCF_964194025.1). NCBI lineage: Eukaryota > Metazoa > Xenacoelomorpha > Acoela > Convolutidae > Convolutriloba > Convolutriloba macropyga. The sequence goes on from NC_134475.1 coordinate 32,942,264, forward strand.
ATAAAGAAGTCTAACCTTGATCCTGAGTTGTTGTCGAGTTATCCCCCTGTGACAAATCTAAGATTCCTGTCAAAAGTTATTGAAAGAGTTGCTTTTGATCAAATTAATTTTTATCTGGAATCCAGTAATCTCATGAGCAATTATCAGAGTGCATTTCATTGCTCGCCTTCAACGGAAACGGTTTTGCTGAAAGTCTTTAATGATCTTCTTAGCTATCTAGACGAATCGCGCTCCGTGATGTATATTGGGTTAGACTTGTCCGAGCGTTTGATATTATTGATCATCAGTTTTATTTGAGATATAAGCGAAAAGGATTGGTTTGCAATCGGTGTTGTTACTGTTTATTAAATACTATCGTTATCATAAATGGATGTCTTTCTGGTGATGTTAAAATTGAGACGGGTGTGCCACAAGGGTTGGTTCTTGGTCCTTTACTTTTTCCTGTTACATGCTGCCCTTAGAAGGTAAGCTGAAAGAACTAGGAATAAACTATCATTTCTTTGCAGATGATACCGTTCTTTATTTTGTATTCGGTTCGACCCTCAGCTAATGCATGTTTGATGATATCCTGACCTCAATTCAACGTTGGTGGAGTAATGCAAAATTGAAATTGAATGCGTATAAGAGTGAGCATATGATTTTTCGGAAATGTAAAATTGTCATACATGGTTTGTTACGTCTAGCAGAAGATGGTGACTACACTGAACAGGTAAAAGTTCTCGGTTGTTATTTTGATTGTCAACTTACAACTTACTCTGCAACGACAGGTCAACGTTGTTTGTTCGAATTCCTTTTATTATCTCCGTAAAGTGTGGTCAGTTTGTGATCAAGTTAAAGCATCAGTCTTAATTCAGTTAATTAGTGTTATCACGTGTTGACTACTGTATTTCTCATTTTTTTGGTCTGTTAAGCTTTTTGTTAGCAAAACTACAGCGAATAATGAACTCTACGGCGCGTTTGTTTTTTCGATTGTCAACTTCAACACCAACCTCGTCGTACCTGAAGCAGCTGCACTAGTTGCCAATTAGGCAGCGCATTGTGTTAAAAATCCTATTGTATGCGCATCGCTTTATACATCAGCCTAGCAAACTCCCACTATATTTATCGGAACTAATCAAACGAAAGACAATGGTTACGAGGTCTCAATATTTTTACAATTTACTTGTTCCCAAATTTCGCTCTAACTTTGTAAGACGTTCGTTCACGCTTGCTGTCGCTGTTGAGTGGAATAAACTCTCATTTGATTTGAAACTGATAACATCTGAACTTTTATTCAGGCGGAAGCTCAAAACTTTTATCTGTTTTAAATTTCCTGCACTGTTGAGATTTTAAATGGTGCTTAAACCAATAATAATAATAAAATAATAATGAATAGATGAGTTTTTTGGTCTGTCATTTTGAGACTGCACATCTACGAAGCTATTGCGGCTATTTTCTGGCAATCTGCCAGCTATGTTTTTCCATTTGAACATGTTTGGAATGCGAGAACGCCCAGGTAGTTTCGACCTTTATCAATAATATCATTTAAAGGTTTATATGCTTAAAGGTTTATAAGGTTTACTTTGACTCTCCAATACAGCTTTTAAATTTGTTAAAATATTTTTTTCGCTGATCTGACAGATTCTTCGTACTTTCTCGTAGAGACTTAAAAATTATTTAAATTTGACTCACTATGATTTTATCCAATTGGTGCGCTTGGTTTTTTTTGTCTTAAGTTCTTTAAATTTGTGTTGGATTTTTTGAAAACGATTCATCTCGGAAGGATATTGAAATCTATTGTTTGTGAAGTTTTCCACTTCAAAATGATAGAAAAATGATATGAAATGCTTTAATTTTCAAGACTTCAGACTGTGGATTATGCATTTTTTTGTAAATAAAATGATCTATCAGTTGCGGATTTATCAATGACAAGGGTAGGTTTTCTAGCAAATATTTCAAATCCATTGGAAAGAATGCAATCTCGTCAGAAGATTTTCCTCGTGTACATCTATATTGAAGTCACCACAAATGATTTTGATAGGGCTATCTAGAGTTGTGCAATATTCCAGATGTTCGTCTAGACTCTTCGCTGAATCCATTTTGTTTGTAGGTTTGTATACGACTCAGAAAAAGAACTTGAAATTGTTATGCAAAATGTCAACACAAATAGCATCTTCAAAATTATTGGTTCTTTGATCTAAGAGAGAGTTTGTAGCTTTTGCTTGTATCAATACACCATCATATGCCTTTTCTCTATTTTTCAAAACATACTGATTATTTTCATTGAGTAACAAACGTGTGTGTCAGTGAGCCAATTTTCAGTACGGCAGACAGCTTTTAGAGGAGATTCAAGGCATAACTCAAGTACTTTTTCTAAATGTTGTTCAAGTGAACGGACACATGGCGGATAAAAATTTTTCATGGACTAGGATCAGTATTAGGTTGCCTTTCATTTTTCATTGATAGTTTTTTGGTGATTAATTGTCGCCTGGGGTCTTTGAAAAGAAAACAAACATAGGGAGGATTCCTTCGTCGAACAGATTATTGATCTTGTGAATTTGAGCATAGTTGTTGATGCCTCTCTTTAATCATTTCTTTACATCAAGCTCAGGAAATTCGCACTTGCAACGCTGATGGCTTCAAATAGGCAATCATCCTTGAGGCCGTCAATTTTTTTCAGCTGCATTTTCAGCAACGTTTCCAATTTAGCAATTTTCTGGAGAATCTAACAATGATGGGTTTATGCTTTTTCCTAGTGGGTAACCGATGCGCAGTAGATATATTTTTTTCTTCAATGTTCGCGTGGAGACAATTTGGCAAGGTTAGCTACGCTGTTGATGGTGCTTTGTTGTTTTTCCGGAATAGTTCGGCCAGTGGAATTAGCTTGGGTAACTTCTTTGAGCCCAGTTATTTTCAAATTTTCTCGTCTATTATGTAATTTTCGTGTTGTTCGACTTCAAGCATTGCCTTTTGATTGTGCCTTCCTTCGTACCATTTAAAATTTGTCCCAATTTCCGACATGATCTGTCTTCATTGTTTGAAGAGCATTGTTGACTGCATCGTGAATAGTACTTTGCACCTGCAATTACTGAACAATATTCGGGATGGTATTTGCGATGTCAGTATTGGTTTCGTTTGGTTAATAGCCGCACAGCGGTAGCTGGGGCTATCTATTGGCCTTCTCTTGGTTTTTTTCTTTCGTCGTCGCGATTTTTGTTACGACCATATGATGTCACAACCATTAAAATCTGCTTTTTGTTCATGCATTTTCAACCGAATTGCGTGCGTGACGTCATTTTTCGTTCTTAGTGGAGCGAGTTTTTTGTTCATTCGCGTGATTAAATTTTTGGCCACATTTGACTTGCATCACTCTCAAAAATGACTTCCTCACTTTGAAATTGACTTTTGAGTTACTTTAAATCAAAGAGATAAGGTCAAATGGGTGTGTGTCACTCTAAATGAAGTTTATTTGAGAGCAGCTAATGGAGGCAGCAAAAACTTTACAGAATTTTAATCAAAATATAACATATCAGCTTTTAAAGAAAGTCTGAGAAAGCTTGCCGAAAGACTGGAAATTGTCAAGCCAAAAGCCGGTTTCTTAATTCAGTTTTGGAGTATTTTGAGCTGTTTACCAAAAAGAAAAGTGAATACCTCGAAAAATATGTAAATAGTGAAAATAAACGTGTTAAGTACTCTATGCTGCAGCGACTCTTGGGAAAAAATAATGTTGTCCTGCCGCAGTAACTAGGGGAGCCTGAATTAGCAAATAAGTTTAATGCTTTCTTTCGCTACCTCTAACGAATGGTCTAGAACTGAATGATTCACATACAGCTACCCTGGACAATTTTCAAGTTTTCACTTTGAGCGATTTGCCATTGCTTCTAGCAAAAATTTTGATCAGTACGGCACCGAGTGATGTAATACCAACAAGGTTATGTAAATTTTTTTTTGACAAGTTCACTGGACTACTTCATTGCGTTAATCACTTTAACTATCCAGACAGGATACTTTCCAAATCAATTCAAACAAGGAGTTGTGAGGCCGCTCATAAAGAAGTCTAACCTTGATCCTGAGTTGTTGTCGAGTTATCCCCCTGTGACTTCATTGAAAGAGTTGCTTTTGAGCAATTTAATTTTTATCTGGAATCCAATAATCTAGCGAAAAGGATTGGTTTGCAATTGTTGTTGTTACTGTTTATTAAATACTATCGTTCGCAACAAGTTATCATAAATTGATGTCTTTCTGGTGATGTTAAAATTGAGACAGGTGTGCCACAAGGGTCGGTTCTTGGTCCTCTACTTTTTTCCTGTTACATGCTGCCTTTAGAAGATAAGCTGAAAGCATTGGGAATAAACTCTCATTTCTACGCAGATGATACCGTTTTTTATTTTGTGTTCGGTTCAACCCTCAGCCACTGCTTGTTTGATGATATTCTGACCTCGATTCAACGTTGGTTCAGCAATGCAAAATTGAAATTGAATGCGTATAAGAGTGAGCATATGATTTTTCGGAAATTTTAAATTGTCATACATGGTTTGTTACGTCTAGCAGAAGATGGTGACTACACTGAACAGGTAAAAGTTCTCGGTTGTTATTTTGATTGTCAATTTACAACTTACTCTGCAACGACAGGTCAACGTTGTTTGTTCGAATTCATTTTATTATCTCCGTAAAGTGTGGTCAGTTTGTGATCAAGTTAAAGCATCAGTCTTAATTCAGTTAATTAGGGTTTTAGTGTTATCACGTGTTGACTACTGTAGTTCTCTTTATTATGGTCTGCCAAACTTTTTGTTAGCAAAACTACAGCGAATAATGAACTCTGCGGCACGTTTGATTTTTCTATTGTCACCTTCAACACCAACCTCGTCGTACCTGAAGCAGCTGCACTGGTTGCCAATTAGGCAGCGCATTGTGTTAAAAATCTTATTGTATGCGCATTGCTTTATACATCAGCCTAGCAAACTCCCACTATATTTATCGGAACTAATCAAACGAAAGACAATGGTTACGAGGTCTCAATATTTTTACAATTTACTTGTTCCCAAATTTCGCTCTAACTTTGGAAGACGTTCGTTCTCGCATGCTGTCGCTGATAAGTGGAATAAACTCTCATTTGATTTGAAACTGATAACATCTGAACTTTTATTCAGGCGAAAACTCAAAACTTATCCGTTTAAATTTTCCTGAACTGTTGAGATTTTAAATGGTGTTTAAACCAATAATAATAATAAAATAATAATGAAAAGTTGTTTTTTTGGTCTGTCTTTTTCTCTGTTTTTTTTGAGACTGCACATCTACGAAGCTATTGCGGCTATTTTCTGGCAATCTGCCTGCTATGTTTTTCCATTTGAAGATGTTTGGAATGCGAGAACGCCCAGTTAGTTTCAACCTTTACCAAAAATATCAGTTAAAGGTTTAGATGCTGACTTTGACTCTCCAATACAGCTTTTAAATTTGTTAAAATAATTTTTTAAACAATTTTTCAGCTAACGTTCGAGCTATTCTGCTTCAAGCATTGCCTTTCGATTGTGCCTTCCATCGTACCATTTAAAATTTGTCCCAATTTCCGCCATGATCTGTCTTCATTGTTTGAAGAGCATTGTTGACTGCATCTTGATTAGTACTTTGCACCTGCAATTGAACAGTATTCGGGACGGTATTTGTCAATGATTTCTGTATTGCTTCATCCACATTCTTCCAGATATCTTTGATCTGACTTTCATTGATCGGACTCAGTTCCCTAATTTACCTTTTAGATGCCTGTCATGTGATTTGCCTGTTTGTGTTTGGTCGTGATTAATAGCCGCAAAGCAAAGCGGCTATTATTGGGGACATCGTGGTGTTTTACAATTCTAAGAACTTGAATTATATTTGGGCGCTGTCTTTTTTAAGATCTGTTCACACATTTTCATGATTTTTGAGCTCAAATTGGAGTAGTGATTTTGGTCACGCCGAAACAGGAAGTGGAGCGAAAAAGCGAGTGATTTTGCGTCGTGAATTTTTTCACTCGAAGTTTAGAGTAGAGTGAGAAGATGGTGTTTGAACAAGAAATTGCTTTCTCGCTAATGGTTTTTTTTGTTCACATGCGGCATTTTGAAATTGATTTTTACTGTTTTTTTTTATTTTGTTCCTATGTGTTTTTTCGAAATGAATTTCTAAAATCATCCACAGTCCGTTCTATGTCTAGTTTTTTGTTGAGTCAATGAAAATTCTTTCTTGTCCTGCTATCTTTTTTAGTTCGTCGACTCCATCGAAGATTCTTGCGACCGTTTTTTGATTTCAGTGACTTCTACTGCTTTGCAGTTAACATTTTTGTGCGTGGCGTCATTTAATCTGCTTTTAGGTCAATTGCGTGACTTAGATCTCTCAAAAAAGATCAATAGTGTGCAATAGAGTTTTTGATTTCGAATAATAGTTTTGAAAAAGCTCTTAGGGCTTTTTCCTTATAGAGCGTATCTGTCTCATGAAAATGACAGTCCGAATCTTACCGAAAAAGTCGAGTGGTCTATCAAAGACTGGTGGTCAATCTGTCTGTCTTATTTCTGTAGTTGTCTCAAATCCATGGAAGGCCACAAGCTTCTATCGCGGCTATTTTCTGGCAATCTGCTGACTATGATTTTGAAGGACAGGAAGGTTATCCACTCTTTTTGTCAACGGCTGCAATCAAATCGGCGTGCCCTGTATTATCCGCTCCATTTGAATCAGTTTTCATCTTCTTTGAAGCTATTTAATAAGTTTATCATAACTGACAAAAAAAGGCAGAATTAAGAGCATTCATCTGCGTTCCAGTTCCAGGTATTGTTTGTTCCAACCTCCAAATTCACTTGGGGTTAAGAATTTTATGCTAGCCTGGCGTTTTCAAATAGATTGTGCCCGCTCGTTGTTTTTTCCGGAGAGATACAACAGGGGCGTCATTTTCCTGATCTTCTCAGTTCCGAATGGAATACGCCTTACGCGCAATTTTTTCATTAATTAATCACTTTTTAAAAAAGCACTTTGTCAAAAAAAATATTGAATTCAGTAGGCTGCCGAATGAAACAGTAATAAATTTTGAGCCGACAAAAATGCAAAAAGATATGAATTTAAGCCATTTTTTAATCAGAAAACTAATTTTATCATCAATGTATATTTTCTGTAGAACTTGAAATTTTTATGCCAAATGTCAACAAAAATGGACTCTTCAAAATTAGTGGTTCTTTGATATACGAGAGCTTGTGGCTTTTGCTTGTATCAATACACCATCATATGTCTTTTCTCTATCTCTCAAAACATACTGATTACTTTCATTGAGTAACAAACTTTGAGTATTGTGTCAGTGAGCCAATTTTCAGTACTGCAGACAAGATTTAGAGGAGATTCAAGGCATATCTCGAGTACTTTTTCTGCTGTTCAAGTGAACGGACACATGGCTGATAAAACTGTTTCATGGACTATGATCAGCATTATGTTGCCTTTCATTTTTCATTGATAATTTTTTGGTGATTAAAATGGGATTTTGTTTTTATCAAACTGTCTGTCCATTAGTTAAGTAAAAACCAGGAAAGCATTGTAGGTATTGCGGGCAATTGTTTTGAAGGCTTTATCTTCTTATAGCAATGAGATGGTGAACTATTCGTTCAGACGGCGTTTTGACCTAAAAGCGAAAGAGTAAATTTTCCGTGTGAACTATTTTTTTCTGAGAGAAGTTTTTTATCATGCGCATATAGATAACCATTTTTTAGCCGTTTTTTGTCCAGTTGGCCAAGTTGTTTTGCTTATAATTTAGTTCTTGGCGTCTATCTAATTTTTGGCGTTTTTAAATTAATTTTTTCATTTTTGGATAGAAAAGTGGATCTTTTCAAAAATTAGTGCATGTGGTAATTTACTTTGAAATTTCATGCAGTGAATGCCTCTTTATAAGGTGAAGTATTTTCGTTGATAGAATTGTACACATGTTTGCCCGATTTTGCCAATTTTTGTCAGTTTTCTGTTTGTTTTTGGATTTGATTACTAGAAAGTCTTTTTGTGCACGGTCAGCTATCCTCACTCTTTTACTATTTAATAATTTTGCGGCTTTCAGTATATGAAATTCTGCAAAATTTCTTTCGTAAGTCCAATTTAAAAAAATTCGACAATTTTTTTGAAGTGTTTTTTGTTTCCAATCTGTGAACTATGTTTCTACCTTTAAATCTATACATGAGGATAGCTATATAATTTTATGCAAAAAAAACGAAATGTAATTCTTTTATACTTCATTTTCAATTTGATTTTTAAATTTTGAAAAATAAATTGAGTTTTCCTAATTTTTCATATTAATTTTATGGCAAATGTTCGTTTGTTCTTTGACTTAAAACTATTGATTTCTGCGCATTGATGCATTCTGCAAGGAGGTGTTACATATTTGAAAAGCTGGTTCTTTCGGGGGATGCGATTTTGAGTCGTTTCGGAATTCTTCAGGCTATGTTTTTTTCATTTTTTAAGATTTTTGTTGAGACCATATGACATCACAACCAATTGAAAACTGCTTTTTGTTCTTTTTTTGATGCATTTTTTGCTGAAGTGGGTGCGTGACGTCATTTCTCACTCTTAGTGGAGCGAGTTTTTTGTTCATTGGCGTGATTAAGTTTTTGGTCACGTGAATTACCTTTGTCAATAATGATTTCTGCACTTTGAAATTGACTTTCCGTTACTTTAATTCAAAGAGATATGGTCAAGTGAATGTGTTTCACTCTAATTGAAGGTTATTTGAGAGCAGCTAATCGAGGCAGCAATTACTTATACAGATCCTTAATCAAAATATAAGATCTCATCCTTGAATGAAGAGTAATAGTTTTGGCCTGTCTTTTTATGTTTTTTAGACTGCAGATCTACAAAGCTATTGCGGATATTTGCTGCAATCTGCCAGCTATATATCCTTTATTGCTTTTTTTACTATCGAGCTTTAATGAAAAGGAAAATACTTCTTGATACATGATTATTGTATTGTGTCTCCGTTAATTGTAGGCTGAGTTAATGTACGAGGCTGAGTTAAAGATTTTTAAAACTGCAAAAACCATTTGTAAATCAAACTTTTTACCAACGTGACCAAGTTTTGCCTCTTCTTTTTCTTTAATTTTTTTCCAACATTGGATCCCAAAATTAGCAATTGCTAGTTATAGACTTTTGGGGCTTTCTTGGCAGGTAATTGGAAAACTAATGACCAAACGAGGCTCAAACCTTTCGTCAATTTCTATAATTATTTTGACATGCTGCTATTCTGGTATCCGATGTTTGTCTCATCGTTTTCTAACCAAGAAACAAATTCGATTCAAACTGATTTTTTGCTTTATACTGAAAATGGAAATGAATAAAGAATCGCAATTGAAAAAAAAGCAGTTCTTTAATAGTTTGTTTATTGTAGAAAAATATCTTCCTCTTCCATTTTCAGCTACTTAATCTCTAATGCATCTAGAAATTTCTTTTGAAAAAGGCTACCTGTTTTATAATCTATCACAAAATTAAAAAGAATGTGGAAACAAGTTGCTCATTGTGTGAACTTTTACTCCGACTTGAATTTTGTTAGACTGTCGCCGGAATTTCTTCAGAAAGGAAGTGCTAAGGTGTGACCGATCCCCAAACTTATTGTCAAATCTTCGAATAATGTGTCATTGGTCATACTTGAAAACCAATTCGTAAACTTGTTTGCTAAAAACTGTAATCTTATTCAGATCGTTCAAAAAGCAAAATTGAGGATACGCATCTGCGATGAGCATGTTTTCATCGTTTCAAAATTTTGTGATCGCAAAATACCTTTCCTCCTTCTGTTGAAAATATAGTTGGCAAGATTTTTGAATTAAAAGTTCCTGTTTTGAACCATTTCTGATACCAAACAACATTGATTGCTTTTATACAAATTTAATTTTCATAATTTCAGTTTATTTCTATACCAGTTATGCCAACATTTTTCTCGAAGTTTCCCGAGGTGTGTAAAAATGATTTGAAAAGTTGAAAAAGAGTACATTTTACATGTATTTTGTCAAGTCATTTTCTCGTTAAGACGATTGTTAGGGACAGTTGAGTACTTAATAGCGTCAATCGGATATTAAAGTACCGTCTTTAAGTGTTTTAATTGGTTTTCGCCTATTTTCCACTAAAAGGTTGGTTGAAAATATTTGACTTATGACTACCAAAGTTAGCTTCGCCTAATCGAGCTGCCCCCTAATATCCTACGCCCCGGCTAATCTTGCTAATTAAAAACTGTACGCGTAAATGCCGACTGAAATACTCCAATTTTTTAAAGTTGTAAAATTAACCAGAACCGTCGGCTTGAGTTCAAACTGATTGGTACCTTTGTCAGTTTAACCGACCAAGGGACGTTTAGAAGAAGACCGAATTATTTGATATCAAAAGTTTTTTTTTGAAAAAAAAAAGAATCGGATAGTTTCTCTGTCTAAATTATGGTGCTTTTCAAATGACTAGTTGATATATTGTTAAGCTGCTGAATGTTTGCTCATTCCCATGGCACAACAATTTCTAGCAGATTATTTAATGATAATAGCCGTTCTCGCAATTGTTCTCACATTACTTCTATATCGTTTAATATGCGTATATAAAGCTGATGTTGTTCCAGATGTAGTTATGCCGATACAGGTGCGGCCTAGGGAAGCAAATTCATTTGAAACCCTTTTGGGCGACAGTGTTACAATTCACACTATCTGCGAAAGGCTATCGAACCCTGCATCGCAGCATCTTGCCCTTAGAGACCTCGGAGTGCGCATAAGTGGGACTATTTTCACGGTGACGTTCAAAGAAAGTGGTTTTGCATACGCCGATCCGTTTGGAGATAGAAGGTTGCTTGAGCCGACCAAGAGCTCGAAGAGTTTTACTGTGAATGTTCCACTTGTGTTAGAACCCCTGTACCCTTTGTCAGTGGTGGTGTCCCCGGAGCCTATAGTTGAAGACTGTGTCAACTACTTCGGTCACATTTCAGTCAATACTCCCAATTTGGAGAAGAGGTTTTTCAAGTCTTCATTTTTTGTCTTTAATCATGTGTCTAGTGTTCAAAGCATATTAACTTTGCAGATTTCGTCAAATCTGTAGTTGCACTTCTAATTTGATTGACTGGATACTGCTCATTTTATATTTTACGATAGCTTAGGAGTTAACCCATAGTATACCAAATTTTTACCTGTAAGATCAATTTATTACAAAGAATTTTTTAGCAGTCATACCTATGTTAAAATATGATGTAATGATTAAATTCAGCCCCATGAGGCCGCTGAGCCAACTGGTCCACATCGCGAGAGTTTCCATCTTATGATCACAACTTATTTTCTAGTGTATACTCTAACACCTTGCAAAGAATTCCATTGAAATCCGATGGGATTGCTCCTTATTTCAGCCCCCACATACACCGCAAACTTCCTACTTTGAAAAAAAAGGAACGCTTTCGGTGGTTATCCGGAAATGATTGGGGCAGATCAAAATATTGGAAATGTGATAGAATCGAGTTTTTCGTCGCTACATTCTGATAACAACAATAGCCAACTATCAGATTACTTTGTTCCAAAACACATTGAAGTTTGGATTCCTGGTCAAATGAAAATTTAAGGTGCAAAAGTGACGGGATACAAAAACGGCCTACCAAAAATCCGTTGTTGACTGGAACAGAAAATATAAAACATCGGAAGCCCTTCTGCTTGGACAATCGTTTGACTGAAAAACTGAAACATTGCCCAGAAATGTTCACTCGCTTTTACCACTGGGCCAGGAATACCTAATCCTCCAATCTTAGCAGACAAACTGAACAATTTTCGTTGGGGATTACTCACATTATAAATGTTAGTTACGGTTGATATGAACTGGTTTTTTTTTGAATCTTCTAGTGGTTTCAAAAATTCATCGCAACCTGGGACAACTCTCATGAGAAAATTCCATTCGGCCTGGACTGATTTAGTGAACACCGAGAAACTCTCATGAGGGCAGAAATTGGTTGCAGCGCTCAAAAGTTGAATCTTAGCCTGCCAATTTTTGATTTTTTCATGAACAAATTCTTTCATGGTAGTTTTATCGCGAATGAAGCCTCCAAGATAACGTTTTCCAGTTACAGTTTTCAAACCGGTTTGCTCAAAGCAACTCTTGGCTTCATCAACATGGTCTGGATGAACAATAAGGAAGCTTTTTTTGGCTCAGGGTGGTATCCATACTTTGGCCCCTCATCAACTACTTGTTGCAGCCACTGTTTTAAGTCATCGAACTTAGCGCAAGCCGCGGCATCAGCTGCATAAAAACTTTGTTTATGTTTCGTCGGGTTGTGAAATTTTTGTATTAAAGGCGATAGAGCAACACCATAAAACAGCATTGAAAGAGGATCGCCTTGAGTTGTCCCCTCTTCGCTGTGGATAAAAACGTCAGTATTGCTCAGCACAAGTTTAGAGCTTTCCTGGTAACTGTTGTACAGAAAAGTGGAAGCTCTGGACCACAGGGTTCTAGCGTTTAGAAGTGCGGAACTTCTGTTTATAGAATTGAATGCATTTTTTGCATCAAGCAGCAACAGACCAAAACCATTGGAGGACTTTATCTCAAACAACTCTCGAAGTCCATGAATCGATCCCTCAATTCCACATGACACTCCACCCGCAAGTTGTTCTGATCCAAACGCATACGCCAAGTCATCACCAGTTAAGTCAGCTACTGCTTTACCAAGTAATCTTCGCAAAGTTTCACCAATGCCGATTGGTCTGACTCCTGGCTGTTTATCTGATGCAATAAGTCGACATGAGAACAAGGCTTTGATTTTACGCCACGAAATGATTTCATTTGCGATCAAATTACCTAGCTGAGAAACTAAGTCTCTCAATCTGGAGCTTTCGAGGCCAAACCTAATTAACGCATCAAACCACTGGTTGGCGTCTGATCCAGAGGGTCCTGAACTACCGAAAAGTTTCTGGGCTTGTTTTTCAACGGTACTACTTAATATATTCAGTTTTTCCAGAGGAGGAAGTTGTGATATGTTGAATGTCCCCTCAAATAATGTTGAGGCTTTCGGGTGCTTTTCTTGCAGAATTTCGGTTACAGTTCTTCCGTCTTTTAAATCAGAAGGCTTAAGAACACTCGTTCCGTTTTTGTCTGCAAGGAACCTTGTTGCATTTTTGATGTTCCCTTCTTGAACCATTTTCGCAAACGCTCGGAGTTTCTCCTCGGGGTCGCTCTTTTGAGTTCTCGCAGCTTTGCTCGAGAATTGAGTACATCTCTTAAAAGATTGAACAAGAGGTTGAAATTTTTTCACCGACCACTCCGTCATCCTATTTTCAATTGTTATTTTTACATCTTTGGAGTGTCTCACTTTGTTGTCTCTGTGGAGTATGAGAGCCGAAAAAACCAGAAGTCGCTCTGATGGAATATTTGATTTCAGGAACAATTCAAGTTCGCAATTTAGCATCTCGACATACTGCTTACCAATTTTTCCCGTCGGCACTGTGTAAAATTTGCATCTGCGTGTGCAAACAGTATTCCATATATCTTTCCAAAGCACTTCGTTCTCATGAGGTACGCAGTGAAGAATTGATTTCTTGAGCAGTGAATTGTATTCCTGTTGTCGAGGCTTTTTCATCTTCACCACATTTTCTTTTCATCTGTTCAATCCGAGTAGAATTTTCTATTAAGAGTTATACCCGGTTACTACATTTTTGTGGAAACTCTTGAAGACCAGATCAAACTCTCATCACATATTTTAGGAGCGCAAAGCATTAGCAAATGATAATGTAATTTAAAGCTTAACATCTAAGACCTGAGGTCTGGGCTGCCGCAAGCCATCTCAAAAATAATTGAGCTATTTGAATTGTCAAAAGCATCTTCCAGATTGATAGCATATTCTCCTTGGAACCGAAATAAAAGGCACACAAAAAACGAAATAAATGTTTGGAAGCATGCCTGGAGAAACGTATGTCTCACATTTTTAGTTTTCAGTGTGGTGGCTCGAGAGCGTCAAGTTTTTCTAGCGAGGCTAGCTGATAGATTGTCGTCAAAATGTGAGAAACGATAACAACAATCATGAATTGGGCCAAAATTGTGATTTTCAGTGCTACAGGCCACCAGCCTTTGCATTAGAGGAACTGGATGCAAGCGACAATCATTTCAATTTGAACACGGCGATTTTCTTGCTGAAAGGGGAAAAATACTTTGCTTTGAATTGCTCAACGGAGAGGCTTCCATATTTTAGAGGGGGTTACTTGATTAAGAGGGTCGAAGTTATTCACCCAAAGTGACTGAAAGTTTTTTTTAAATGAACATATTGCATAACTTTCCTGCAGCGCGAAATTTTTAATTTCACCCAATTATTCGATAATCAGTCCCGTTTTAGTCGCCCATGAGAGAGATTGAGAGAAATTTCGTCCATCGCAGAATGATAGTTTCTTTATTTTAGGTTCATTCCCTTAACAGGGAGAGGAAGCGCAGCATTGGAGGGTCGCCCGAATGACGCCCACGCTGGGTTCGTTACAGGAGGTGCCTGTGCCTGTTTCCAAAATAGGTGCGCTTTTATCTTGGCTATAGCGGCAGCTGCTGGAGTGGGTTCTGCTGGAATATCTCAAATTGGGCGAGAAATGTTCCAGATTAACGAATTATACCATGGTCGAGACGAGATTTTAGACTACAGTGTATACTGCGCTCAAACGAATTTGAGAGATAGATTGACGTATACGGAGTTTATGATGCAATCGTATCCTAATGAAAGTGATCACCCACCTGTGTTAAAAGCCGTTGGTGAGAAGGGTCAGTTGCCTCAAGTGTATTATAACTCAGTCCTCCTGAAATTATCACCCTCAGAATTTCAAGAAGATCGCGAAAGAGCTCTGAGTTCATCGTACTCATCGAATTCAACGATAACTGCGAAAAGACTGTTTTCTGTGGAAGATGCTACTACGATGCTTGTTAGCAAGAAATGTGTCAACGTTCTTCGACACCCAAATAAGTGGAACATTCCAACCAACAAAGGTTTTAACGTGACTCCAAGAATTGGCGATGATTTCATTTCCACGGCAGCTAAATTTGTATCGCTTTTTGAACTTGTACAGTTGATAAACAGCTCAAATGTTAAGCAACAAACTGTTGCTCTGAATGAATTGGGAATCGAAATTGTGGACAATGAATTGAAGATAGTCTTTCATGAAAAAGACCCGAGTCGTAATGGTTTCTTGCCTAACAGCTCTGGGAACGAAAATTTCCAGTCAGCTTCGATTTCTCTGTCCTTCAGGGAAGATCTGATTTTGCCTTTTGATTTGAAAGTATCGGACCAAAGTTTTGTTAGCGATGGTGTCAACTTCTGGGGTGGTCTAACAGTTTTGGGAAATCATTTTGTACCGGTTCCAGGGAGAGGAACGATTGCTGTGGAACCTTACGGAGCGCAACAAGCGTATACTACAACTGGACCTGTTTATTCAGGAGTTACAGCATCTTTTGTAACCAGATGTGCCTTAGTCCTTTCAATATGTAAATGCTTCGGAGCCACCCAGGAACAACTTCAACAAGTACGTGAAATGCTTTGTAGCGTTGATTACGGATTACATAATAAATCGGATATAATTTGCTATATGGCAGAATGTCTGAAAAATTCCAAAACTGTAATGCCTTCGTACACTGCCTTTATATCCTTCGTATATGACCAGAAGTCATGGTCATCTTCTCTGTCGTATCTTTTGAAGAATTCTTGTCCCGAACAGGCGTATTTTGCTAGTGTTACTCAGTATTTATCAGCTGAAGAACTGGAACAGGATCAAAAATTGACAAATAGAGAAACAGCCAAGGCAGTTGATGAGGTAGATTGTGCCAGTATATTGGGTCTCACGTTTTTCCCTTATAGAGCTAGGCTGGGCAAAGATTTCCCAAGAATGTCAGATTCGAAGATGTGTAAACTGTCTGAAATGTTTGAACAGTTTGCAACTGTAGGAACCTTAGAAAAGCAGGCTGCTTTGTTCGATATGAAAATATCTGGTGGAATTTTTGCGGTCAATTTTATTGAGGCGGGAAATCCATACGCCAATCAGTTAGGAGACAGAACGGAAGTTGTCAAAGGCGTAAAAAGCTCGATAAGTTTGCAGGTTCCGCTGCCTGAGCCAAGCGCAGCCAAGAATTTTGATTACAAACCTATGCAAGTCTCTTTGAAACCCCTCTTGGACGACCATGTCAATTACACAGGTATGCTGAAGGGCGAGACACCCTCGGGTGAAAAGAGAGAGGTACCGCTGGTTGGAAGAGGCACAATAGGGTTGGAAGGCAAAGAAAGTGGTGATTGCCATTCGGGTTTGGCAACCGGACCTAATTGCTCCACGTTTCAGAATAGAGCAGCGGTTGTTTTAATGACGGCAGCAACCGTCGGGCTCAACGAGGACTCAATTAGACAAGTGTACTATATGTTAAAAGGTTTGGACGATTGTTATCATGGACGAGGGTTGTCATTGGACTACGTTTTTTACTGCGTACGCACCTCGTCCAAAAACAGAAAAAGTTATTTAGAATTTGTGAAAGAGAAAGTAACTGATGAGTATATGAGGAACTGCACGGTGACGTCGTTGCTTTCAACTGGGAAGGTTGGTGAGAAAACCCTTTTGAAGGTCTTGGGAAAATTGTCACCTGAAGAACAACAGGAAGATTTAGATGCCTTGGACACTGGGGGACATGACCACCACTACCATCATCATCATTCGGGCCAAGATAGCGAGGATTCCAAGATAACTGATAAGCGTTTTAGTTCTGCTCACAGAGATTGGTCGAAACCGTCAAAGGGATCAGCCTCAGCTGCAACTAATACTGAGCAGCGACATCTGGACAACGAACGACACGTTCACTTCCACACTGATCCTGTTCAAGTTATTGACTTGGAAGCTACTGGTGACAAAAGGGCAGCTGAACCGACGCAAACTCAAGTTGATCACAAAGCGAAAAATGTCCCTACTTACACTGTGCCTAACTATAGGAGTACCGAGCACGGGGTGTACTCTACAAGTATAATTGCGAATTCTGGCAGTCTTCAAACATCTATCTATAAGCCACTATCAACCTCCAATCAGATGGCGGCCATGATCGACCTAATGAGTGATTCGGCGAATACGTCAATTTCAACAGCCCGAGATGAACAGGAGGAGGTCAATTCGAAGCAAACTTCTGGTATTATAAGCAGTTCATCATCTGACAAAAAAGATGGCAGCATCCATATTTCCAAAGCATCCAGCGAACTTAAAAGTGCCTTCGATAAAACTCAAAACGACAGTCATCAATCAGAGCCTTCAGCTTTGAATGTATCGCCTTATCAAGCAAACGAGAAAAATTTGAGTGCAAAGAATGAGGGTTTACTGGAAACAATTGCAAAGCATCTGAACCCTGCTAGTATTAAAGTTAGGCCCAGAATGGGTGTGAACTTTAAGAACTTTGTGGGGCAAAGCTTCTCAATTTACGACGTAGTGACGACATTCAGGCGCAAACAGAGTGAAGCTCTCTCGATGTTGGGAATTAGCATCGAGCATCATTCGAAGACTTTCAGCCTAATTTATAGAGAAGAAGGTACTCCGTATTTGGAACCGAGTGGTAACCGGAGCAAACTGGCCAGCACTTCCAAAATTATGGAGGCTTCGTACTCTGTTCGATTAGCTCGAAATCCTTCTGAAGATTTGGATCTGAACATCAGTCTGGTTCCATTTGAGAGCGAGGGTGTGAACTACATTGGCCGTATTACGTTCAATTCGCCCCTCAATGAGTACAGATACATTCCACTTGTTGGTAGAGGAACTATAGCTCTTGAGGGCAAAGAAGCAGGAGATGCTCACTGCACTGTCTGTGTTAGTGGGTACAGCGCTACGTTTCAGCAACGTGTGGCATTCTGCTTTGCGATTCTTGCATGTTGTGGAGGCACTACTCGTGATCTGGACGATCTGTCAACTAGTCTGAAAGCTATCAACGACTTGTTTCACGGACGAGACGAGTTGTTCTATTACACCCTTCAATGCTCTAAGAATCCGGCATCGTCTTTGCCAACTTACTTCAAATTCATGTCACATCTCTATCCTATTCCCGACGATGAGGGGAAGAGGAAAGAGCAGGAATTGAGTCGGATCCCCCCTAATTTGTTGAGTTTGGCTAGGAGCGGAAAGCCATGCAAGAGTTATTACGCCCAGTTGATTGACGAAATGAGCAGAGACGAAATCAAACAAGATCAACTTAATACCTCTACCGTGTAAATCATCAATTGCAAATTACATCACAAATTTTACTTCAATCAGTAGTTTCCTGTCTATCCTTAAAATTGACGCACATTGTAAAGGAAAAAAATACTCCGCAAAAATCAATAACTCAGATGAAAGTGTTTGTGAAAAGCTGTGTTCTATCTCTATCGTTTCTGCGCAGCATTATTAAAAATTTAGTACGTCTTAGAAAATCTATATTGGCTTACATTATGAAAAAGTTCACAAATTGTAGTATAGATGTGAAATGCATAAACGGTTTAAATCATGCCTGTGCAGAAGTCGAGACAATGTTCATAAATACCATTTTTAAAGCTGTGTTCTATTATTCACACGCCTCCCCCAGCTGGAAGTCTACTTATACAAGCCTGTTGTTGACAAGTTCTGCTACGGGATGAAATAGTCATTGCTCGTGCATGATTTAATATCAAATGTGACGGAGAAATCAAAAGTCCGTCACTTTAGAATGGGGTCACTTTTCTTGATCCACACCACCTGTTCATATGTCCAATTGTACATAAATTCTATCCTGAATTTTACTTTACTCAGATTCAAAATTACTACTTAGCCAAAATTATATTTTCTATGGACCAATTTAGTATCAAAATTAATTGTCACTGCTCCCTTGTTTTAAAATAAAGCCAGTACATTTAGAACGCACGCAGTCGGATCGGTATTCTATTAAACTTTATTTTGATGAAATTATTCTCTTGAGACAGCATCGCAGAAAAATCTTGAAAACGTCCTTAAAGATTTTCAACTAAAAGTCCTGAAGATATGCAGATAGGCCACCTGTTTTCATTGTTGCTGGCAAGTCAAAGCTGAGAGAAGCTCGTGCGGTTGTTTTGGTTTTTGCCAACAGTTCTTCGACGTTTTGAATTTTTACAAGGATAAATTTTGATGCATTAGAACATTTTTTTTCGCTTTATTTTCTCCCAATTTTCGCTTTATTTTTCCAACTAGAAGACAAAGGTTAAAATTTTGAAATTTAAATTATAAGACACGGGACTCATCGGAGTTATTTTTAATTTAAAAAATTTGATACCAAATAATTGAAGTTACATATTCGCTTGCAGCCAAATTGTTTTATAATTGCTCGGTGCTACAGTGTTCTTATGCTAGTTTTACCTTGACCGATTTTTCGTCTGACCCTTTTAACTTTTCGTCCTCAAAAACCGGTAAAGCCCGGAGCGCATTAAGTGGCTGAGCAGCTCTCTTAGGCCCTTACGTCTTACTAGTCTGTGTTCGATTCATTGAAAAACTGTTATGAGGAGAAAATATGCTGTGAAGCGAGGTTCTTAATCCTCTCACTCACCCCCCCCCCCCAAGCACTCCCCTGTCAACCCTTTTCCGCCTTGCCATTTCAACCCCCCTATCGCCCAGTCCCCCTCCCCCAAACACTTGACTCCCGCCCCACCCCTAACTCCTCTCAGCCCCCACCCCCAATGCTAACATCCCTTAGCCCCAACTTGTTACTACCAAAGCCAACGTTTGAGAGCAATTCGCCTGACTGCGATTGCAAAATTTTTTATACTGGGTCTCTGTATTCACTGATTGTGGATTGAGACCATAATTAGCTCAATTTCAAAAACATGAGTTGAAAGGAAAGTCTTCCTAAAAAGTGAGCGCATACAGGCAAAAGACCAATTAACATCAATGAATGGGAAAAATCAAAGAACTTAGAGTAATTAGCGATGAGCGAAATAAGCTTGAAAATTATAGCAAATTGTATAAAAATCAGTTAGCTTTTGACAAAAGACATTTTCTATCCCAATTACTCTGTCCCAATAAGTTGAGGTATACAGTCCTTTTGGCTCAGCAAGAGAATGGCAGCATTCTGTCAGGGCTTAATGATAACACCGCTAGTGTCTTTCTACACCAAATGTATCGATCGGCCAAAATTGATTGAACCAAAAAAACCTGTTGAAAATATAGTCCCCCTATGTGGTTCGGAACAATTAACTGCTGACAAAAATACTTCTCGAACAGTTTTGTGTGTCACTAAAAACCACCTGTGATCGAGACAGACTGAGCTAAATCCTCTAAAAGATTAAACCAATGAAATCACTTGTAACGAATTCAAACATGGGTGAAGTATTTCTAGACCTTTTTTAATAGTTTCCTGGGCACGTATGCTCAATTTCCTTGTCATTTAAAACTAATTTCGTGCTGTTGTTCCAACGACATGCCTCTCTTTGGTCGAGATCTCATAAGCCATTAGACCCCTCAAGACCTCAAGAAGATCCTAGATCTGATAAAACTCTCCGTAAACTTTCAAACTAAGCGATCCACAATATTTTACGCTCTCAATGTTATCTTACTATTAAATAAGATCAAAGTCGGTGCTGGAGCTATCGTTGTATCGCATCGCTCAGAGTTTTTTTGAAACTGCATTTCACATAAACACATGTCTATGCCTCCACGGCCTCTTTCAAACGAACAGACTTCAAAAAAGTAGGAGGCAAGCATCCAGTTTTTTGTCGGACAAATAGTTGAGACTAGATGTCAACTGCAGAGTCCAACGAACAACAATTTCTGTTTTAAAGTGATTGCTAAAGATTTTTCGTTATTGCTAAGTAAATGTAAACTGCTTTGACAGTTATAAAGAATAGGAGAGTTTTTCGAAAAAATAAAGGTAAAAGCCCAAGGCCAATTGGCATCAAAGGAGGGGGAAATTCGAGGACCTTAAAGTAGGTCGCATTGAGCGAAATAAGCTTGAAAATCATAGCAATATTCAGAGATTCTATTGAAAATGTGCTTTTGAATTAGCACAAGCTTTCATTCAACGACAATACATAGTAAATGATGCGCTAGCACGTGCGCTAGCTTTGCCTTACTAAAGAAACGCGTTGAGAAAAGATCTGATATATCAAAGAATTACCATACATTTCAGAACGAGAAAGCTTTATTTTTTTGCGTCCTGAATGTTATTTTGGGGTGGAAAAACACTCTGAAGCTAGAAAAAGGACTCAATATATCCGGTTAGATCGTATTTGGTTGTTTTATTCTCCCAAAAGGTTTTGTAGCATTGAGGCATCCCTAAAGAAGTAGTTTTAAGCTGACCGCAGGTTCCGTGAGGTGCCACTGGGCAGTTTAAAAAACATGCCTCACAAAAAAGGCTCTAAAATAAAACAAGCGTCTTCTGAAGATTTTCCATGCGGTATATGTAGTAACAATTGTACTGCATTTAGCATACAATGCTTCAAGTGTCTCAAATGGTTCCATGTTAACTGCACAGACCTGTCATAGGAAAATTTTAGGACACTGGGGAACATTAATGGATGTTTTTGGGCATGTGTACATTGTCGAAATCAAGTCGTGATTCCCCAAGATCAGTCAAACATTAAAGACGAACTATCTCAAAAAAATGAGGATATGAAAAGCAACTTGAAATCTGAAATAGAATCATTCAAAATTGAAATTCGCGATTGCATAAGAAATGTTCACACAAATATGAATTCAAAAATTTCCGAAACAGATAAACATTTCCCTTCAAAAACACCAAGTGACAAAAATCAAATTCAAAAAAGTGAAAACCTAAACAAATTGATTCTTTTTGGAGTTGCTGAGAAACCCAAAGATGGTACGGGAACAACTTCAGCTGATCAGCTACGACAAGAAAAAAAGTAGAAGAGATTGCAGTCTTGTGGAAATGACAAAATCATGGTTGAAGATGTTATCCGGCTGGGGAAGTTTGATGAAGCAGCACAAAGAACACGTCCAATTGTAGTTAAGTTGACTAATCGTTGGAACTATCGACTGCTCCTGATGTCGAATCAAAAATTGAAGGCTCAAAACATTTTTGTGAAAGTTTTCTTATCCAAAAATGATTGGGAGAAAAAAGAAGCTACTTGACTATCGTTTCAAACTTGCTCAAAAACTGAAGATTAACAGATCAGAAATCAAAATTAGATCAGGAGCGTTGTTCATCGAGAACCAGCTCGTAGACATAACTCTCTCAGTAGAAGAAACATGTCAGAAGATAGGTCATCAAACAACTTCGCGTTCATGACTAGAGGAAAAACAAGAACTGAAGATAGGTGTATTGAACTGCCGGTCAATTTTAACAATTGATCGCAGAATGAATCTCGATATTTTACTAAGGGAACATAATATTGACTGTAACATGGCTTACAGATGAAGTAAGAAATTCAGAAATTTTCCTAAATCGGCAATATTTCGTGCAGTCCAGAAAAGATAGAAAAGTTGGAACTCACAGTGGTACTCTTATTGCTCATAAAACAAATCGTTGTTTCAATCAAGCAGCAGAAATTGAAACAGACTTTGATTTTTTGTCATGTTCTGTTTATTTCCTGAACGACATTGTATTAATAATCATCACCTTGTATAACTCTCCACAGCAAATACCGGGTTTCTGATACAGATATACGAAGTTCAATAAGTATAGTATTATTTAAATTGGAGTCGCTTTTCGACTCCAGTACTCAGAAAAAATTGATAATTATGAATGGTGATGTAAATTTTTCACATGCTGACTGGAATACACTTTCTAGTAGTAATGAATATGAAAAAGCTTTCATAAAAGAAATAGATGCTCTGAACCTTTGCTCAATCCTCGAATCCAGCTGTTGTCCCGACATCTTTTTATGGAATAATCTGGTGCAATATAATCTAGTGGTTGAGGCTAATTCCTTCTCAGATCAGAAATTGCTCATAGCAGAAATTTCTGTCAGACTCACAAGAAAAGAACAAAAGTTTCTTTTCCAAAAACTCAACATCAACAAGGCAGATTGGCACTTATTCATCTCTCATTTTGAAATCGCTACTATGTCAAACAGATGTCCCAATGACTTGCTACATTGCTTTTATCAGAGTTTCTACAATGCTTGTGTAAAGTCAATACCTCGTATAAAACGCCGGCTTGACGCACCATCTTATATGTCTTCCCATAATGTACATATAGAAAACAAGCTGAAGACGCTAAGGAAAACAAATAAAAGCTCAGAGCAAAATTAGAAATTTAGCGGTGGAGTTAAATTTATCCTTGCTTAAGGACAAACAAAATTTTATCGAGGGTTTCTGTATTTCAACAAACAACGATGCATACAAATTTTTGCGAAGACTAAACCAAGAACAAACTTTCCCCGAGAAAATGAAATATAGAGGCCAAGATATAATGGGTTCTCAGCAAATTGCGGAAAGTTTCAACGAGCGTTTTTCTTCAGTATTTATCGCAGATAATTCTGACATTGTTGTGCCTGAAACAGCTCAACCATAGTTTTTTCTAGACGATATCACATTCAACGCAAAAGATGTGCTAGACGAAATATCACAAATTAAATCTGGTGCCAACTCTTATGATCAAATAACACCATCACTTTTTAAAGCCTCAGCACCGTACTTTATAAATAGTACCTCGTATATATTTAGCTGCATTATTAACGCTTGCCAATTTCCCAAAGTCTGGAAAATCATACACGCGCGTCCTCGTCACAAACATGGTAGCAAAAGGGAAATTAAAAACTACAGACCAATCGTAATGCTCTGTGCAATTTCTATAGTTTTTGAAAGAATAGTTTACAAACAAATTAAGAAGACATTCGAAAGGAAGCTTTGCACAGCTCAACATGGTTTTCGGCAAAAACATTCAACAGTAACCCAATTGTTACTATATTGTGATAACTCATATCAAGCTTTAGACGGAAATTCATCCCCGATAACAGTTTACTTGGACATTGCTAAAGCTTTTGATACGATTTTTTTTAATATTGTGCTTCAAAAGCTCGCTCGTTTTGGGTTTGATGAAAAGTTTTTAAAATTTTTTGCTTCATATCTGGTTGATCGACAGCAGGGAGTAAAAATTGCAGACAGTTACTCGACTTTCTCAAAAATCTCAAGCGGGGTTCCCCAGGGATCAATATTTGCTGTGTTTTCGTTCTCCGTGTACATAAATGACCTACCTGATCAACTTAATAATAAAACATTCCTTTATGCCTAAGATACGAAAATAATAGGACAGATTTCAGAACGTGAAGAACTTCAGTTTGATATAAATAGAGCTATCGAATGGTCTGGTTCAAACAAACTAAATTTCAATTTTGACAAATTCAGCATTCTCGAGTTCTCACACAAAAATACATATAATTCGTCTACAGAGTTATTTGCTTAAGGAATTGCCATCAAAAACGAAAAACAAATTCAAGATCTCGAATTAATTTTTACGGCCATCATGACTTGGAATTGTCACCTCGAAATGGCGGTAAAGAAAGGTTTTCAAAAACTGAATCATTGAAAAGTCATACCCCGCACCACAAAAGAAACTGTCAAATGCACGTTGGTGAAAACATATATATTATCTGCGGCCTTTTATGCGTCAAATGTCTGGAACACAGGACCACAGTATCTTCAACGCTTGGAAAGACTGCAGAGATCATGTTTAAAATGGATAACTTGCCGTTCTGTTTTGGGTGACAAAGAATACGTTGAGAGCCTAATTCGAAATCGCCTATTGCCAGTCAGTTATTTTCTAGTTCTTAATGACCTAATTCTGCTTAACAAGATTTTATTGGGCTTAACTTCTATGAATGCGTCAGACCACTGGTCATTAACTTTTGGTTGTCCAAAGACCAGATCAAGTGAAAAATTTTTTATTGAAGCGAGAAAAACATTTTGGAAACGTTCTGAAGATAATTACTTTAATAGAGTAGCCCGATTCAATAATTCTTTGTCTCAACTTCATCTCTCATTTTGAAATTGCTACTATGTCAAACAGATGTCCCAATGACTTGCTACATTGCTTTTATCAGAGTTTCTACAATGCTTGTGTAAAGTCAATACCTCGTATAAAACGCCGGCTTGACGCACCATCTTATATGTCTTCCCATAATGTACATATAGAAAACAAGCTGAAGACGCTAAGGTAAACAAGGAAAAGCTCAGAGCAAAATTAGAAATTTAGCGGTGGAGTTAAATTTATCCTTGCTTAAGGACAAACAAAATTTTATCGAGGGTTTCTGTATTTCAACAAACAACGATGCATACAAATTTTTGCGAAGACTAAACCAAGAACAAACTTTCCCCGAGAAAATGAAATATAGAGGCCAAGATATAATGGGTTCTCAGCAAATTGCGGAAAGTTTCAACGAGCGTTTTTCTTCAGTATTTATCGCAGATAATTCTGACATTGTTGTGCCTGAAACAGCTCAACCAGAGTTTTTTCTAGACGATATCACATTCAACGCAAAAGATGTGCTAGACGAAATATCACAAATTAAATCTGGTGCCAACTCTTATGATCAAATAACACCATCACTTTTTAAAGCCTCAGCACCGTACTTTATAAATAGTATCTTGTATATATTTAGCTGCATTATTAAAGCTTGCCAATTTCCCAAAGTCTGGAAAATCATACACGCGCGTCCTCGTCACAAACATGGTAGCAAAAGGGAAATTAAAAACTACAGACCAATCGTAATGCTCTGTGCAATTTCTATAGTTTTTGACAGAATAGTTTACAAACAAATTAAGAAGACATTCGAAAGGAAGCTTTGCACAGCTCAACATGGTTTTCGGCAAAAACAATCAACAGTAACCCAATTGTTACTATATTGTGATAACTCATATCAAGCTTTAGACGGAAATTCATCCCCGATAACAGTTTACTTGGACATTGCTAAAGCTTTTGATACGATTTTTTTTTAATATTGTGCTTCAAAAGCTCGCTCCTTTTGGGTTTGATGAAAAGTTTTTAAAATTTTTTGCTTCATATCTGGTTGATCGACAGCAGGGAGTAAAAATTGCAGACAGTTACTCGACTTTCTCAAAAATCTCAAGCGGTGGTCCCCAGGGATCAATATTTGCTGTGTTTTCGTTCTCCGTGTACATAAATGACCTACCTGATCAACTTAATAATAAAACATTCCTTTATGCCTATGATACGAAAATAATAGGACAGATTTCAGAACGTGAAGAACTTCAGTTTGATATAAATAGAGCTATCGAATGGTCTGGTTCAAACAAACTAAATTTCAATTTCAGCATTCTCGAGTTCTCACACAAAAATACATATAATTCGTCTACAGAGTTATTTGCTTAAGGAATTGCCATCAAAAACGAAAAACAAATTCAAGATCTCGAATTAATTTTTACGGCCATCATGACTTGGAATTGTCACCTCGAAATGGCGGTAAAGAAAGGTTTTCAAAAACTGAATCATTGAAAAGTTATACCCCGCACCACAAAGAAACTGTCAAATGCACGTTGGTGAAAACATATATATTATCTGCGGCCTTTTATGCGTCAAATGTCTGGAACACAGGACCACAGTATCTTCAACGCTTGGAAAGACTGCAGAGGTCATGTTTAAAATGGATAACTTGCCGTTCTGTTTTGGGTGACAAAGAATACGTTGAGAGCCTAATTCGAAATCGCCTATTGCCAGTCAGTTATTTTCTAGTTCTTAACGACCTAATTCTGCTTAACAAGATTTTATTGGGCTTAACTTCTATGAATGCGTCAGACCACTGGTCATTAACTTTTGGTTGTCCAAAGACCAGATCAAGTGAAAAGTTTTTTATTGAAGCGAGAAAAACATTTTGGAAACGTTCTGAAGATAATTACTTTAATAGAGTAGCCCGATTCAATAATTCTTTGTCTCAACTTAACAGTTTTGCTAACTATTCACCACACAAAAATCCATGTCAGTTTCGAAGAGAAGTGAAGAACTTTTTGGAAGGGGAGGCATTGAAAAGATTCAAATATAAAAGTTACCCTTCAGGATGGAAAATTTTCGAGAAACTTTAATTATTGAAACTTGATTTCTCCCCTTATCTGGGACTATCAAGCTGGTTGTAACCATGTTTGGTTGAATTCAATATTACTATTATTATTATTACAATCATTAGAGCAGACTAATGCTCAGTTTTCGTTTTGATGCTCAGATTACTGATGAAGTTTTCTATTGGTTTATCACGACTATAACTAACAATGACGATATTGTATCTGAAAATATATCATGACGATAAATTAGTTTTCAAATTGGTTGAATGCGGTTGTCTTTATCCTGCTCGCTCTGACAAATTGAGACGTTGAATAATTCTTGTGTTATTGATGCTTTTACCCAATCAGAAAACGAAGTTATCGTCATTGTTTATATTGTGAGAAAGGTCCAGTACAGTCATTCTTTTATCGAATCAGTCTAATCAGCTTCTCAATTTGTTTAAACTTAGTTTCTGTACTGTTTTGTTTTACAGATCACACAATGGCGGTTAAAGGCGAGCTGTGTTTAATGGAAAGTCTTCCTATCGAAAATCTGTCTGATACATTTTGTTGCTCACTTTGTGAGGGAGAATATTGCGTTGAAGAGAAGCTCCGATGTGTATCTTGTGATTACGTTGATCTCTGTGAAACCTGTGTGAAATCTCATTTGAAAAAATCGCATGACGTCATTGACACCCTTGGACGCAATCCTGCCTCGTGTCATAAACATTACCTACTTTTGACCCTCTATTGCGAAGATTGCAATGTTGCCTTTTGCCAAGCGTGCTCTGAAGAACATTCCAGTCATGTTTTTGTCAATGTTCATCTGAAAGCGTCACAGTTCAGAAGACAAGTGTTTGAACTCATTGACAGAAGTGAGTTGTTGACAAAGCCGCTCAAGAAACATTCTGAGGACGTCACCGAACTTAAATCAAGCTTCACTACACGAGGAGATCTCGCGGCTTTGCAAACAGATGTTGTATTAGAGGCACTGAAGCCTTCGGTCAACGAAGTTGTGGCCAAGTTGAAAAAGTTCGATGGCAAGAAGGAATCATCGTTCTCAAATACATTGGACGAACTGAAGAAACAGTCTGATGAAAATGACGAGTTAACATGTACTTTGAAAAGCTGGCTGTCATCTAATGATACACAACTGGTTCGCCGATTTATCGATGAGATAGATTCTGTTAACTCAAAGTTGACCCGATTTCGGGAAGAAACGGAAAATGTTAGATGTATCATTAGTTCAAAACAGAGCAACAGGCGCACAGAGGCTGGAAAAAAGTTACTCGATGCTATTGAAGAGTTTGTGTTACCTACAGATAACCACCGCATGGTTTCGATTGCCAAGAAAAAATCTAGAATGACATGCGTTAAAGACAGTTTGGGGCCTTTTGAACAGTACATAAAAACGCCAGATTTTGTACTGGCTCTCTCAAGCGGCCAACCGGAAGTTAATGTATTGACAAGTAACAGTATAAATGAGTTAGTGGTTAATAATTCCAAGTCTTTCATACTGGACTCAAAATTAAAGTATAGATACACGAGTATTGATCAGAACTTCTTGGTGTTTTTTGAATTCAGCGAAATCTCAAACTCGGTCAGAATGCATTACAAAGACCTGAAAACAGTCGGAATTGGGCTTTTTGGAGACTCAATTTCCTTTGGCTCAAATAAGTACTTGTTTTCTAAACCGAAGAAGATACTAACGGAAGACAGAGTTTTTGGTTTTGCAAAAAGGAGAACTGAGAACGGAAATTCGGTTCTGGGAACTTCCAAAGATGCTACTCTAAAATCATCAGGGTGGTCTCAAAATGAAAACAACTCCTCTAAAATTACTTTGCTGTCTGCGGCATCTGGGTTGTTCGGAGGCAACAAGAACAAAAGAGTTTTTGGCCAGTCTTCTTCCACTAGTGAAAATCCTTCTGGTAGGGATCAAAGTTTCACGTTTGCGTCCCCCAAGGTTTTGAAGTTAACAGATAATTCAAACGCGCCCCTGAACTTCAGAGAAAGACAAGATAAGGCTTGTCGACTTGATGCCATTTTCAATAGAAGTACGAGCCGTTCTATATCTACTCCTGTGCTGCAACCTGAAAGAAAACATGTTGATTTTGCGTGTGAAGAAGTTGACCTTGCGTTTTGTGATGGAAGTCTGGATAACATGTTGGCTGTTCGATTCCTCCCACCTAAGCCAACCAGGGTTGTTAATCTGATTGAATACATATATTGGCACGATGAGAGAAAGGCGATTTTGTCTTCTGTGAATAATAATCTGAAGCTCAGTTTCGAAAAAAGACCGAACGCGTTTTACATTTGCGACGACATTGCAGTTACTGTCGAAAGCAAGCTAGAATCTATCGACTGCTCCATATTTGCAGTATCTGATTGTGAGTTAATGCAATTTGAAACCAACAAGGTTTCCATTCGAAGAACTTGCAACGAAACCAGTGACGATAAATGGCAAATCGTGGTTTATCGAAATATGAACAATGATCGATTTTTACTGCTCGTAAATATGAGTACTGGTAGTATTTTTGTGTTACGACAGCAGACTTATGCGTTGGAATCGGTTGATTGTGGTTTTCGGTGGTCGCTTTTGGACGCGATTGACCTTGGAATCGAAGCGCTAACGCCTTTGAAACTTCTGATTGTTAAATGGATGGTTTACAAGGAAGCTTCCAATGATTTACAATACAAGATCGTTTGTGTAACGAATGAAAACTCGGTGTTCCGGTGTGAATCACAGTAAAGTTTTCATAGCTAATGAATTGTATAGACGATAAAATAGAAGTGCAGCGTCAGTTTAGATTAGTGTTATAGATTAATTGCCGACTGATTGATTGGAAGTTTCCAGAATTTAATAACAACCGTTATGGTTAATCTTATAGTCCTCGAATGATTTTATTAAGTAGTTTGTCGTAATTTATCTGATTGCGGGCTTAGATTGCAAAGATTTTTCCCAAGAAAAACAGGTTAAGGTTTTAACCATCTTCATGGTACTGGGGTATTATAGACAAAAAGATGTTGATAACATGAAAACAAATATTGTAACTTCTATTTTGAATAGCGTGAGAAATATCTATAAACTCTATCATTTCTATTCAGTTGACTCATCGGTGATAGTTTTAGCTAAAATATTGTAAAGTAGGTTAATTAAATCCATGATTTTGAAAGTGTTTTCTTCAAGCTTTTTGCTATCTTGCGTGTACGTGTAACGTTATTGATCACAGTAAACAGTTAGTCTTACTAATATTTTAATTGATCTGACTTTAATATAAACGAGGTTGCTCTGTAATTTGCGCGCATAATCTCCTCACTCATCTCTCGCCCTCTTCAGTTCACTTTTTGAACTTGAACACGATGTAAAATGGAACGATAAAAAATTAGCAAAATGTTATCACAACAAAAGAAAACGTTTTTAAAAACACAGTTGCTCTATCTGATCAATGGTATCACTGCTCCAAGCCATTCCTATGTGGGGAAATATATGAAAGCAAAAAGCGTACATATGTTTAATAGCCGCACAGCGATGGCTGGGGCTATTATTAGCCTTCTCTTGGTTTTTACGACTCGAAGAGGAGTATTGGTTTTCTTAAGGTTTTTACGACTCGAAGAGGAGTATTGGTTTTCTTCAGGTTTTCTTTCCGGAAGCACTATTCGTCCAGACGCTGTTTTGACCTAAAAGCGTAAGTGAGTAAAATTGCCGTGTGAACTAGATTTTTCTGAGCGAGAGAAGTTTTTTGATCATGCGCTGCGTTTAGTGAATGACTTTTTGACTTTGAAAAGTAGTTTTTGACTGCATGGCACATATAGATAACCGTTTTTAGCCGTTTTTTTTTCGTCTAAATGGCCCAATTGTTTTGCTTGTAATTTGGTTTTTTGTAGAAATTTTTCTTTTCGATGCTATATTGAAATCTCAACCTCGGAAATTGATACCACTGTGTTTTGTGGAGCATTAAGATTGCGTTTCAAGTTAAAAATTGGCACATTTCTTGATTTTTTAGTTAATTTTTGATTTTTTTTCTATTAATTTTGTCATTTTGGATCTTTCAACCGTCTGTTGGTCAAAAAGCGGTTAATATGGCAACTTATTTTTGAAAATTCATATACTCAATGCATCTTTCTACCTCGATATAATTTCGTTTTATAAAATTGTACATATGCTAATCCGATTTTGGTAGTTTTTTCCGATTTTTGTCAGTTTTTTGGTTTCTAATTTGGTTTTTTCTTACTAGAAATAGTCTTTTTGTGCAAAAAGAGGGATTTCAATTTCGTTTCAATAAAAGTACAATCATTTTTCGGCGTTAAGTTTTTTAAAGACAGTTAAAACTTTTTCATAAATGCAGTCTTAAAAGTTTTTGACCATTTTTTTTGCAAAGTGTTTCAATGTTCCGTATGTTTGGAGTCTGCTTTTTCCTTTTTTTGTTCTCTTCAGGAGGATAGATCTTTGTATCGGATGACTAGTTAACTTTTCTATGTCTCGAATGCTGAACAATGAAATGTATTCGTTTTTCTTGATTTTTTTAATTTGATTTTTCACTTTAAAAAATCAAGAATGTCTTTCTCTTACGGTGTTCCTAACATTGTGCCCATATTCTTCACATTCTAGTTTGTATCATTCTAGCTTTGTTGTGGCACATACATCATTTTCGTTATTCTAATTTTTTTCAGTTGTTAAAAAATTGAATGATTTCGGCCTCTTCTTAGATTTTCGTCATTTCTTTGGTTTGCAATTGATTTCATTCAATATATGGCAGTACTGAGAATTTGCTAGCAAGCCTTTTCCAAAATGTCGACTTATTTCTTTTTACTGCAACTTTCTTCCGGCCTTGGTATTAATTTAAACGTTTTTTGTGTTTGAATATTCTTCTGCTGCTTATGTCTTTTCTATGATCAATTTAATTTTTGAATTAGTATGAAATCATGTTGTCTAGCATATGTACAACAAGGAAAAAGCATTTGCTGTTTTTGGTCTTAATTGCAGTGATTAGAAGTGTAATTTTAGTAGTTTTCTAATTCTTTTTTGAAAAGATTTAACTTAGTTTCTAATATTATTATCTGCCGTTTGCTTTCCCGATCTTTGAGATTAGAATCGTGAATTTTCTGTGGGCAATTATTGATAGCCTTGTCAGCATTTTCAATCTATCAGTTTTTTGACCATCTTAATTGTTTCGGATTTTTTTAACGTTACCAAACGTTTTCAAAATAAAATTTTGCTGCATTTTGTTTCTCTTGGTAACAGTCGTTTAAGTTTCACCAATGTTTAGATCAGACCTCGGGAGGTAATGAGTTAATGGTTTAATACAAAAGGCATTGACTTCCGCTGCAATATTTTTATGTGAAGTTTTGACGCTTCGAGTCGGTTCCGGAATTATTCCGGCTATGTTTTTTTTTACCGGAAGTGCTTTTCGTTCAGACGATGTTTTGACCTAAAAGCAAAAGTGAGTGAAATTGCCTTGTGAACTAATTTTTTCTGAGCGAGAGAAGTTTTTTGATCATGCGCTGCGTTTAGTGAATGACTTTTTGACTTTGAAAAGTAGTTTTTGACTGACTGGCTCATATAGATAACCGTTTTTAGCCGTTTTTTTGTCTAAGTGGCCCAGTTTTTTTGCTTGTAATTTGGATTTTTGTAGTAATGATTTTTAGTCGATGCTCTTTTGAGTTGTAATCCCCGGAAATTAATACCACACGTTGAAGTTCAAAATTGGCACATATTTCTTGATTTTTTACTTAGTTTTTGGCTTTTTTCTAGTAATTTCTTCATTTTTGGATCTTTCAGCTGTCTTTTTGTCAAAAATCTGTTAATGTAGCAACTTTCCGTTGACCATTTGTGTACCCAACGTCTCTTTCTACCTGGATGTAATTTTGTTTTATAAATTTGTACATATGCTAATCCGATTTTGGTAGATTTTTTTCCAATTTTTCTGTTTTTTATTTTAGTTGTAATCACTAGAAATAGTGTTTTTGTGCAACATGAGGGACTTTAATTTCGTTTCAATAAAAATCAATTTTTGGCAACCATTTTTTGGCGTTAAGTTTTTGACAAACAGTTACATTTTTTCATAATTGCAGTCTCAAAAATTTATTGAATTTTTTATTTTGCAAAATGTTTGAATGTTTTGTATGTTTGAATTCTGCTTTTTCTTTTTTATTTCGTTCAGGGGATGAAGCTTTGTCTCGGTTGCCTCATTGTCTTTTCAACGTCTCGAATATTGAACAATGAAATATATTCGCTTTTCTTGATTTTTTGTATTTGATTTCTAACTTTCAAAAATCAAGAATTAGTTTTTTGTTACGATGTTCCTTACATTGTGTTCATATTCATCACATTCTTGTTTGTATTATTCTGGCATTGTCCTGGCAACTACATTTATATTTGTTATATTGATTTCTTAAGTTGTTAAAATTTGAATCATTTCAGCTTTTTCTTAGATTTTTGTCATTTCTTTGGTTTTTTCCAAATGATTTCATTCATCATAAGGCAGTACTGAGAGATTGCTAAAAACGTTTTCTAAAATTTCCACTTGTTACTATTTATTGCATTTTTCTTCCGGCCAAGGTATTACTTTAAAACGATTTTTGGTCTTTGATTATTTTAATTTTTGAATTAGTATAAAATCATGTTGTCTAGAATATATACATAAAGAAAGAAATATATGTTGTTTTTATCTTACTTGCAGTGATTCGAGATCTACTTGTGGAGGTTTTTTGATTTTTAAATTTGAGCATTCTTTTTTTGAAAAAGTCAACTTTGTTTCTAAGTTTTGTCTGCCGTTTGCTTTCTTGATGTTTTTGAGATTAGAATCATGAATTATTTGAGGGCAATTGATAGCACTGTCAGCTTTTTCAGCCGATCAGTATTTTGACCATTCTCATTATTTTGGACTTTTTTAACGTTGCCAAACGTTTTCACTAATATAAAATTTTGCTGCATTTTGTCTCTTGGTGACAGTGGATTAAATTTCATCAATTTTGAGATCAGACCTGAGGAGTTAATGAGTTAATGATTTAATATAAAAGGTTATGGCTTTAGCTGCATTTGGGGGTTTTTTGTGAACTTTTGATGCTTCGAGTCGCTTCCGGAATTCTTCCTGCTATGTTTTTTTTTCGTGGTTTGTTACGACCATATGACTTCACAACCACTTCAATTCTGCTTATTGGTTCATTCGTTCATGCAGTTTCAACTGAAATGCGTGCGTAACGTCTCGCATTGTTCACACGTGACTTACGTCGCTCTCAAAAATGACTCCCTCACTTTGAAATTGACTTTTGTTAATTTTAATTCAAAGAGATAAGGTCAGATGGGTGTCACTCTAAGTGAAGGTTATTTGAGAGCAGCTAATAGAGGCAGTAAAAACTTATACAGATTTTTAATCAAAAAAATAACATATCAGCCTTCAATGAAAAGACTAATTTTTTTATGGTCTGTCTTTACTGTTTTTTGAGGCTGCAGATCCACGACGCTATTGCGGCTATTTTCTGGCAATCTGCCAGCTATATTGTTGTTAAGGTACATCACTCAATGCTTGTTTGAATATAACCACGGTTGATATCGCCATCGAAGCCGAGTTGTTGAAGAAAACTTCCAGATTGCGGTAACAACCGTGTGGTGATTACAATAGTTTCATATAGTCTAACCAGCCACACTGCAGCTGGTTAGACTATATTTTCCTGTCCTCTCTTCTCGCCACTATTCCTATACGAAGAGCTGCAAAAATGATGGTCTGATATTGAAGCAGACTGTTTCGCCTCTGTTTCATACTTTTGTAGTATTATCGGACACTAACATGTTGTTTCAGTGAGTAGTGGGAAAAAGGTGCTATCCAACCAACCACTCAACACTAACTTGTATTCGTGCTTGATTGGATAGCACCTTTTTCCCACTACTATATATACACGTTCAACCAACCACTCAACACTAACGTGTATTCGTGCTTGGTTGAATGTGTATATCCACTATATTTCCCTTTATATTCCCTTAAAATCTATCATTTCTTGTCTCACTTAGTGCAATCCACTAGTACACGAGTTAAGCTGGTAATAATCCATTATCAGACGGATAGTTCGGGATCTATCCTCACTGACTCCAGTGAACGTATCCCAGTAATAGTGTAACTAGAGAGACCGTGTAAAAAGCACGTAAACCAATTTGCAAAAAAACTTGAACAAAATTGCAAAAAATATTAAAATATTAAATTTTCATATATTCCTCTAATCAAAATTTGATCAATCTAAAACTAAAATTTTCTGTCTCACTTGGTGTAGTGGTTAAATCATCGAGTCTAGTTAAGTTGCTTTAGCAATGCTTTAGCAATGCTTTAACAAACGGAAGGTTTGGGGTTCCTTCCTCACTGACTGCAGTGAACGTCCCCCGATCGGCGAATCCGCTTTTCAGGATTTGATGAATTACTATAAAACTAAGTGAGATAAAAAAAAACCAAATTCACAGTTCTTAAGAAGGATGATCCCTGCTGTGAGACTGTATATGGGACACACTTTGATGGGTATACACTGAGATCGGTGGAAACACAAAGATTAGTGTTTTTTTTTCAGTGTAACTAATCAGTGAAACTGCTTCGCAGATGAGACTGTTTAAACACTTCGTGGATAATCTGCACAAAACCAGCTTAACTCTAATCTTTTATATTAAAATTTTCAGCATATTCCTTGAGTCTATCTTTGGTATGTTTATATCTATATCTATGCAGGTAAATAATAATCTGCATCTCCCATTTCTAAACCTAAAGAAAGAAATATGCTTAAATTTTACACATATTAAACTCTAGACATTGATCTGGATTAACCTAATGTTCTCCTAAATGTCCAGTATAATCTTTTGCTTTAACTATATCCTTGCATATATAACAATAATAATCTAATTCTTCACAATCATTAAAACACTCCTTCCAAGGCTTATTTTTACACTTATCACACTTCATTTTTCTATTTTTCATTTTCGAAAAATTATTTTTTCCAAAATTTTCCCTATTAAAATACACCATGTCTCACTCAACAAACAGCAATGTCTCAAGTGCGAACTTCTGCGATGTCTGTAATTTATTCTTTGAAACAAAAAGGCTTTATACGAACATCAATCATATGACTTTAAACATAAAGAATTGTTGGAGAAAATGTTTGAATCGGATGAGGATGGAGCTAAAACTAAAGCCTCAGCTAAAATTCAAGCCTCAGCTAAAATTGAAGCCTCAGCTAAAACTGAAGCCTCAGCTAAAACTGAAGCCTCAGCTAAAACTGAAGCCTCAGCCAAACCCCAAACTGTACTCCCATGTTGTGGTGCTGGCCAAACTTTTAAAAATGATATAGGTATACAAACTCACCTGAATATACACTGGAGGGAAAACATAGCCCAGGACAATAATTTTAATGTTAAATCAAGCTTCAATCAAAAACAGTTATATATTACTAAGTCTGATGACAGTTTTATCAAAGATATTAATGAGCCAATAGATTACATATTAGACGGGTTTAAACCATTTATACCCTATAAATATAAGGTCACTGCTAATTGCGTATATAGAAAGAGAACTCCTGATGGTCCAGTTGGTGAAGAAGGGGCCCAAAGACTATTAAAATAAACTTTAGAACTGATGAATATATCACTAAAGACCATTGACTGAATCTAAACCAATGGCTTGATCTTGTTAAAGAAACATATGAAGGCTAGGGCTACGATTATGAATTTACTGGAATATCAGACGTGCAATTAAGCGGAGAAAGAAAGAACTAAGCCATCATTAGGATCTTATACTGAACTACCACCCGGACTAAGAAGTAAAAACAAAAGCAATATTAAATATTAGTAACAATAAATTTAACTGCTTGCGATTGTATTACAGCTGCATTATTCCCTGCAGCTGATCATGCAACTGGAGAAAGTAAATATATTAATAACCTGATTGATGACTGGGAAGATAATGAAAACACTTATGATTATTTAATAAGATTTCAGAATAAATATAACATCAAGATATGGTTTTATAGGCCTATAACTGAAGATGGGCCTATTACTAAAGATAGACCCACAGCAGAAGATAAACCTACAACTAAAGATAGGCCCTCATCTGAAGGTGAATATAAAGTAGAAGTATTAGAGAGATGCTCAATTTTCATCAACGGTCGTAAGAATGTAAGAATACTAGTCTGGAATGAACACGCCGCTTTAATTAAAAACATAGAAGTATTATTGGAAAGACCTAATACTAAACATGCAAAGTATTGGTTTTTGTGATAATTGTTATCTTTGGTTTCCCACTCAAAAAAAAACTCATAAATGCTGTACACACATCAAACCAAAGATTGTGTGCTCTAAATTAAAACAAATCAAATTCAAGAATCCTTACGAACAACAAGAAGTAAAGAATGTCATCTATAGCGATATTGAAAGTTATATGGACAGCATTAATAAAAAATTGGTGATAATACATATAAAATATCTGACCATGTACCTATTGCCATTGGCTTAATTTGGAATGTTGATTACAAATCATACTTCGGTTCAGATTGTATCAAAGATTATGTCAAAGATCTATTGGAATTAGAAACAGAATAATTTCAAGTTAAACAAACCAATAATATTTAATGAAGAAGATAATTTTTATCATGATACCAATAACACTTGTCATATTTGTAATAAACTTTGCATTAATAAAGTTAGAGATCACTGTCATGAAACAGGTAAATATAGAGGTCCTGCATGCAATATTTGTAATTATAGACAACAATTTATAACTATAGACAACAAATCTTCGTTCCTTTAATATTTCATAATGCTAAAGGTTATGACTTCAATCTAATATTTAATGAGATACTTAAACAGAATAATAATATTAGAAATAAGAGAAGAGTTAATGTATTACCTACTAATAATGGTAAAGCTAGAATGTTTAGAGTAGGTATACTGAAGTTTATAGACAGTTACAATTTTATGACAGTGTCTCTGGATAAAATAGCAAATGTTTATCAAGTTAAAAGTAAAACATTGTATCCTTATGAGTACTTTAAGGATGATAATAGCTATAATAATAAATTGGGTAATGTATCAATAGAAGACTTTAGATCATCGCTAACAGCCAAGCTACCAACTCAAG
The DNA here is from genome assembly GCF_964194025.1 of Convolutriloba macropyga. Taxonomy (NCBI): domain Eukaryota; kingdom Metazoa; phylum Xenacoelomorpha; order Acoela; family Convolutidae; genus Convolutriloba; species Convolutriloba macropyga. The sequence goes on from NC_134475.1 coordinate 32,980,260, forward strand.
CAGATGCTGATAACTTTAATAATTCTAATAGCATGAAAACAGGTAAAGAATTAACACTAGAGTATATGGAGAATGATGTTATAATACTAGAACATTGCTTCAATCTTTTTGTTAAGTTAAACATAGACATATGTATACTCAATCCTTTGCATTATATTAGTCTACCCGGTTTCAGCTTTGATTGTTTCCTAAAACTAAATGAAGTTGAATTAGAAACAATACAAGATGAACAAATGCTAAAAGATTTCATTAGTGCAATGAGAGGTGGTATATGTGGTGTTATGGGTAATAGATATATTAAAAGTCAAAGTCTTAGTAATAGGTCTATGGCAGAGCATGATCAAAGATCCATATGGTACATCGATGCTAATAACCTATATGGTTATGCACTAATGCAAAAGCTGCCATATAAAGACTTCAGCTTTTCTAAAGTGACTCTAGACGAAGGGGGGGACCACGCTGCAGCATATATTAAACACTCCAGATGATAGTGATTATGGCTACTGGCTTAACTGTGATTTAGAATATACTGATGAATGTAAAGATAGAACTGGTAGCTTTCAATTACTACCTTATAGAAGAGAAGTAGAGAATAATGAACCAGGATATAAACAAAGATCTAAAACTTCTTCAAAAAGTGAGAAACTAATATTAGATCAGAATAATAAATATGAATATCCAAATACACTACCGAATGTTAAAGTTTGTCGTTATGATGTTTATAAGGGTCAATAAAGTTCGTAGAGTAATTAAATTAAAAAGAGACGATATTATTAATGATTATACCGAACTCAATACTAAAATGAGAGCAGGTGCAAAGACTGAGGCTGAGAAGGATATATTCAAGGTATTGAATAATTCCCTATTTGGTAAAAGTTGTGAGAATCTATTAAAGTATTTAGAAGCTACGATTCTAACAGATGATTATGAAATACTTAAAGCTGTTAGAAACCAACATGTAAAGATGTAATTAGATTTGATAGTTACACTCTAATAGAATTTTATTAAAAAAAGAAATACAATATGATAAACCAATATACTTGGGCTCAACAGTATTAGAAGTTAGCAAACTCTGCATGTATGAATTCTTGTGTGATGTATTACAACCATCACTCAAAGATCTAATGCTGCATTATATGGATACTGATAGTTTTGTATTAAGCTTTAGTGAAGGTAATGTTGATGATAAATACCTGGACTTAAGCAATCTTGATAACCCAATCAAAACTAATAATGAATTTCCAGGTAAATTTAAACATGAACTTGGAAGTAGAGATATAAAAGAATTCATAGTATTAAAACCAAAGTCCTATAGCTTGTTGACCCTGGGGAAGAACGCGTTTAAGAACAGAACAGCAAAAGAGAAAGGAATAAAGAAAGAAAACAATGGCAAACTTGAAGACTTTTATAATGCCTTAATGGATAATAAAAAAAGAATTGTAGAAGAATGTAGAATACAAAAAGTTTGGGGATAAGATGTCAACAATTAAAACAAATAAAAGAGGTCTGAATAACTTCGATGATAGAGGATTCTATTTTAATAATATTAAAAGCTATCCTCATGATGAGAATCTATATCTATTCAAAAGAGATCTTATAAAAAAGATTAATACTACTCCAATAGAGCTATTAATAAAATTAGGGTTAGATGAAAGTAAAGAGGCACTTGTAAATAATATTCTCGAAATAACTATAAATGATGGTAGAAAGTTAATTGAAGCTGCTATTAGATTGTAATGATTTATCTTAATTATTTATAATGATTTTTCTTAATGATTTTTGATCTTATTTTTTATATTATTTTTTAATTATATTATATATAAAAAAATGACTAAGCTAACTAAACTTATAGAATTAGATAAAATAGAAAAAGTAAACAGAAAAAATAGATTAGAAGATAATTTAAACCAACAAGAATATTAGGGTGAAATAGAAGAGTTATTTGATCCTCTTACTAAAACTTTAAATACAAACAATGATCAGAATCTAGCATTCGGTGAACAAACATTAAGTGCAATAGATTGGCAAAATCAAAAGTAAGATAAACAAACTAAGACGATTGAGCAAACTAGAGACAAGGCATTAATGATGTCTAATGAAGCCTGATTTGTCAAATGATGCCGTAGAGGAAACTCGAGATATAGCACCAGCTTATGTTGATACAAAAACAGCCAAAATTCTTTGACATGGGCGCTCAAACTAGTCCTCAATTTAAATTAAATCTCGTAGATTTAGCTACTAGGAGATATAAAATAAATGGTGTTAATATAACTCTAGAGCAGGGTGCTTTTTTATTTAAGGATAACATATATGAATTATCAGAAGGATTTAATAACTTTCTTACTAAATCAAATGCAACATATGATGATATCGATGAAGATGAAATTAATATTAAAAGTTTTTTTTACTAGATATTGGATGTGATATAGGAAAAGGTGATAAGAAAAGCAGTAGATATAGAACAATAAATTTAATATTAGGGATATAGATAAAATCTATGGCAGGGGTTTAACTAAAGATAAACTTGACAATCATAGCTGTAACTCCTCCAACATCTTAACAGAAAGATTAGAATTACTAGATTAGAAAGATTAGAATTACTAGATTAGAATACTAGAAAAAAAGCTGGGCATGATGGATTATATGATGAAATGTTAAATATATCTAAACAACTATTATCAATGAATATTATTAATAAAGAGCAACTAGAACATTTTGTTTGCAATTATGGTAAATGAGCAAAGCTATGACTACCTCAATGAGTAAGTCTACAACCATGTCCATCAGGGAAACTGCTGAGCCTATAACTACATCCATAATGAAACAACAAGACACATTTAAAACTAAACAACAACTACTAGCTGAAGAAGTATTTAGCCCTCAAATAACAAAGTTTAGAAGAGAAAGAATAATACCATTATATAAAGATGGAACCTGGTCAGCTGATTTAATTGATAAGTCATCTCTAAGTAAATACAATAATAATTAAAAGTTTATATTAACAGTTACAGATATATTCACAAAATATGCATGGGTTACAGATATTTTCACAAAATATGCATTGAAGAATAAATCTGGTTTATCTATAACTAATGGCTTTAAAATAGTATTAGGTGAAGGTCCACAGGGTGGCTCTGAAAGTCGAAAACCAGAAAAGTTATGGGTAGATAGAGGTTGTCAGTTTTACAATAAAATATTTAAACATTTGCTAAAAGAATGAGACAGAACTATATTCTACTTAGTGATTTAAAGGCCGTATTAGAGAGATTTAATAGAACATTTTTACACATAATTAATAAACCAATGTTCATGAACGGGGCTGGTAATTGGGTAAGTATATTGAATGATGCAGTAATAACCTAAAACAATAACATTCACTCTACTATTAAAATGACACCTGTTGATGCTTCTAATAATCCTGATGAAGTTAGACATATCTACTTCTACTAAGATTAAGGGTAAACCTGGCTACGCCCAACCAAAGGGTAAACCTGGCTACTCCCAACTTAAAGTTGGTGATTATGTCAGGAATGCTGACAAACGTAACATTTTCTCTAAAGGTTACACTTCTAATTGGAATAGAGAATTTAAGAACACAACCAGCAAAATATAGAATAGAAGATATTAATGGTGAAATAATAGAGGGTAAATATTATGAACAAGAACTATTAAAATCTGAGTTGGATTCTGAATCTAATAATAAAGTTTTAGAATCTTCAGGTATCGACCTCCGGTCATAAGTCAGCAAGCTGGATCAACATAGTTGCGGGTTCCCGATTGACCTACTGTCAGATACGAGGTAGATTCAAATCTTTCTGTAAACAAATACAAAGATGACAAGAACTTAACAACAAATAAGGCGCGTCAATTATTCTTAGAAGATAACGATAATATTGACATGAAGAATACCTATAAAATTACAAATGTGCACCCACCCATAGATGAAAAAGATGTTGTTAATAAAGAGTATTGTGACAATAACTTATTATCCTCTTCTAATAAAATAGACATTTTAAGTAAAAATATAACTGAACTAAGAGAGGGTGACTTTGATAAAGTTACAACTAAAAGCTTACAACTAAGCAAAATACAAGTTAACGAAGAACTGATTAATGACTTTATTAAATCAGCAAATGAAGTTACAAATACTGTTAAATTTTGTAATAAAGTTGCTAGTGATACCATCTCTAAGTATAATCAATTGAAACTAGAGATTGATAATAGTAAGTTTCATCAGAATTTTACTAACCTTCACCTAGATGATATGTTTACTACAGGTCTAAGGGAATTTGAAGAAGTTAATACAAAGACTAACTCTGCTGTAGATGAAGCCCTTATGATGAATATAAAGACAATAGTACAATATATAATAGCTATATTACTTGAAAGTAAACTTATTGATAACAAAGAACAAGCAAGACTAGAGATGCATTATGACTTTGATCATGAAGATATAATGAAAGATATCGAGAGTTATTTTACTATATAGTTATGACTATGACAATGACTATGGCTATGTCAATGACTATGACTAAAACTATGACAATGACTATGATTATGACTATCACTATGACAATGACTATGGCTAAGTATATTTAAAGCAAAATATTTTATTTAATTGAAATGGAAGAAACTAAACCCAGTGCACCTTTACTTTATCCTAATCTTAGCTCCTTGTCAGAACAATACATAAACGATAAAATCCTAGCTAATAATAAATTTAATGACAATATTAACATTATAAAGGATATTAGAAATTATTATGAAACAAACTAATAATTATAATAAGAAGTTAAGTAGATATAAGAATTATATTAACATAGCTGATTAGATACCGGTTCCATCTGGACCACTTAAAACTTCATCTTTGTAACCAAGATATAAATTCAGATCTCGACTAAGATGACATCAGGGCACTAAACGAAATCCAATAAAGTGGATTTCTTCAGAAGAGGGGGGAGTGAGATACCGGTTCCATCCGGACCACTTAAAACTTCATCTTTGTAACCAAGCCTACAAGTATTATTATCTTTATCTATTAACTCTTATGCCATATAATTATTTTCACCTGTACATATGTTATCTCCAATAGGAGAGTCGCGTGTTGAGAGTTGCAAGCTGTTCATTTTAACGCCTGTCACTTAGCAGGTAGTTTGTGTTAGATTGCGCTTTCACACTTGTGTATAGTGCAGACAAATTTAAATCGAAAAGATACAGTCGGTTCGTGGTCAAGAATAAATTCTTGAACTTAATTTTTTTGAAGTTTTTCAGTTCATACACTGGAGCTTACACATACAGACTCCCACAGGGAACAAGACATACAGTCAGCCATTATAGTAGATAATCATATCTACCCACAGATACTAAAGTATCCGACAAAGATTCTTCTCCATACGGAGCAGACTTACACCAGCATATAGCACGGGAACACATGGCGCAGTCAGCGACAAAAACTCCTCTCGGAGTACCAGCATTTTGGGAGACGGGCAAACCCACCAATAGAATGGAGCACATGGTTTGGCACCCTAAAGATGGCAATAATGGCAAGAGATAACCTACAGGTTGACAAACTCTTGAAACTCAAGCCATCAAGAACAGAATTGCCGTACCCAACACTCCCAACGTACGAACAACCGTTTGACGGAGAAACAGCAGATGAAGAAAGACAAAGAGGCCAGAGAAATGAACGCAGAAAAGTGGATTGGGAGAATGAATGTAAACGACTAGAACAAAATGGCCCCATAGTCGACAGAAACCCGTGGGACGAGGCAGACCTAAAGGTCAAAAGCATCATCTACCTATCCCTAGGGTCAGAAGGTAATAGGACATTCCATCAAAGAAACCCGCACACAAAAATAGAGCGGTGTACCACCAACGAACTAGTCCATGAATTAACACTGACGTTCACCCGTCCACGAAACAGAACGGTCGATCAATTTCAATGCTTCAAGACAATGCAACAACCGAACGAGTCATTTGAAACTTTCTATAGCCGCCTTCGGGAACTAGGGGCACACTGCAAATTCGAACAGCTCGAAGAAGATCTAATAAAAGACATATTCATATCGAATATGAGAAGTTCCAACATACAAATGGAACTCCTATCGGAGAGGCGTACACCCCAACAGGCATTAAATTACGCGGTCAACAGAGAGAGAGAGAGAGGACTAGTAAACCAACAAGAGATCCTCAGATCAATCAACACAAATTGGAATACAGTTTGATATGTTCGCTCAGACAAACAAAGAACATATCCCCAAAATCCTCAACAAAAACCAAATCCATGTTGGAAATGCGGAGGAACATTCTCATTAGCTCATCTACCAACATGCCCTGCAAAAACAACAACATGCAAAATATGCAGAATAGCTGGACACTATACATCATTGTGTTCTGCAAAGATGCCAGAACGCCGGCCACCACGTATGCCACAACCCAGCACGGCACAAAGCTTTAAACCACAACAAACAAAAAGAGTAAGGAACATCAATCAGGAAAAAACAGAGAGCGAACAAACAGACGAGCGTAGACGCCGAAGCTGCACTCTATATCAAATAACTACATGAAGACTGGGCAAACATAAACATAATTTGCCCAACACACTTCTTCCCACAGAAAAACAACTTAAGTCAGTAAAGAACCCAATGGAGAATTCTGGGTAGAAACAACAACACAGGAACACAAACTACAGTGGCTCGCCGATTTTGGCTCACCCCGCTCATTTATAAACCAGGAGATAGCAATACATCTCCAAAAGGAGATTCAAAATACAAGAATAAAAAAGTTCCCAGAGAACACAGTCTACAAATGCTTCAACAACAACATCGAAATTAAGGGTGTTCTTATCATTTACATAAAGTCAGGATTGTGGACAGCAAAAAGATGCAAAGTCCTCATTGTAAACAACAAAACGAACAACATCATGGGCAGAGATCTCCTGGCAAAACTGGGAATCACCCTCAACGCCTCGAAAAAATACCCGTAAGCAAGTCATTCTAATATCCGAACTCCAAACGGAGAAAAACATAATAAAATGGGTATTTCAAAAATACCCACATCTATGCACTTGGCTAGGTAGTTCAAAAAACCACATTGCAAAATCGATCTTCAAATCGGAATATACCCCATCCCAACATAAAGGTCGACGAGTCCCCTTACACCTCGAAAAAGTCGAAAACGAACTCAAAAAATTAATAGACGATAAACAAATAATGAAACTAGAAAAGTGCTCGGAGTAACTATTTATAAGCCCCGCTGTAAGAACCGTGAAGAAAGACAAATCGGTTAAAATAGCTTTAGATTCCAAAAAACTAAATGACGCCATCCACAAAAACAAATACCAAATGCAAAGCATTGACCATCTAATGGACTCAGCAGCAGTATACATATCCGAAAGAAAACCCAAGCAAGGAAAATACTTCTTTTCGAAAATTGCCCTAAAATATGCTTACAGCCAAATTCCCCTATATGACAACATCAAGAAACACTGTAACTTTAACATACTAGGAGGAAAAGCTACGGGTACATATAGATTCATTAACGGCTTCTATGGTCTGACAGATATGCCAGCAACGTTCCAGAAACCAATCGACAAAACACTACACGATATAAATTCAAAATGTGCTTACCTGGACGATATCCTAATTATAACTAAAGGAACGTTAGACGAACATAAAAAAGAAATAGATAAAATACTACATAGACTAAACGAAGAAAATTTAGCCATCAGCCTACAAAAATGTGAATTTGCCAAAGAAGAAATTATATGGCTTGGGCTCACAATTACTCCAAACGGAGTAACTCCAACAAAACAAAAATGCGACGCAATAACAAATTTAGAAAACCCAAAAACGCTAAAACAGCTCCGATCTTTCATGGGTTGCATCCATCATCTAATAAAGTTTATTCCAAATCTAGCCGAAATATCAGAGCCACTAAGACCATTACTCTCCAAAGCAAACACTTAATCACAAAACAAACTAGATTGGAATGAACAACACACTAAAGCATTTAATCAAATTAAGGAACAAATAAAAAAAGATAACAGAAAACAAACATTTCGATACAACGAAACAAACTAGAGTACGATGCGACGCAATCAAAAAAGGGCTCGGAGCATGCTTAGAACAAAAATGCGGTAGTACATGGGAAACAATAGCCTTTGCTAGCCGCTTCCTGAACAATCTAGAATCGCGATAAAGTACTAACGAACTAGAACTATTAGCTGTAGTCTGGTCGTTGGAACATTTTAATTATTACCTATACGGGTCCGAATTCATACTCCAAACGGACCACCAAGCATTACTCACAGCACTAAAAGAAAACAGAGGAAATAAAACATATCAAAGCAGATTGACACTATGGGTAGATCGATTACTACCATTTCATTTTGCAGTAGAACATGTCCCAGGCATATTTAACGTCGAGGCTGAACCCACAAGTAATGATCCTTAAGAAATCATAGCAAGCAACGATCCAACCGATTTCATGGAAACGATCTCATTAAGCCCACGAACACAGGGACCCCAACCCATCGCAACGTCATCATTGGCCAACAACAACGCAATCAATACTAATGAAAAAATAGACTTCAAGTCCACATAGAAAATCGACAAAATTGTCAAAAAGATAAACACAATGAACGCCGCAAACGCTACCATTGTAACACTAGAGCAACAAAACACAATCAACACCCCGGAAACATAAGTGATATTCTTGGACTCGTCAAACTCTCCGAACGAAGAAAGCACCACCGACCCCATCCGGATGCAGCAAGTCCCGATAGGAGACAATGTTGTTGCAGAATCACAACAACCAATCCACACGGAAACAAATTTCCCCAACAAAGAAGAAAATAAACAAGACGACCAGCCAATAACAACACACCCCCAAATGGAGACCCTAAAGAGCCCTGAGAGCTCACTCATTTACAGATCTCCCCCTTCATCACCACAGCCTGATACAATTTCAGATCTCGACTAAGATGACATCAGGGCACTAAACGAAATCCAATAAAGTGGATTTCTTCAGAAGAGGGGGAAGTGAGATACCGGTTCCATCCGGACCACTTAAAACTTCATCTTTGTAACCAAGCCTACAAGTATTATTATCTTTATCTATTAACTCTTATGCCATATAATTATTTTCACCTGTACATATGTTATCTCCAATAGGAGAGTGGCGTGTTGAGAGTTGCAAGCTGTTCATTTTAACGCCTGTCACTTAGCAGGTATTTTGGGTTAGATTGCGCTTTCACACTTGTGTATAGTGCAGACAAATTTAAATCCGAAAAGATACAGTCGGTTCGTGGCCAAGAATAAATTCTTAAAATTAATTATTTTGAAGTTTCTTTTCAGTTTATACACTGGAGCTTACACATACAGACTCCCACAGGGAACAAGACGTACAGTCAACCATTATAGTAGATAGATCATATCTACCCACAGATACTAAAGTATCCGACAAAGATTCTTCTCCATACGGAGCAGACATACACCAGCATATAGCGCGGGACCACAGCTGATAAGAAATACTTTTATCATCAATAGCAACAACTGCAACATCAACATCATTTGCACTAACAGGTATAGGTCTACCTTATTCTATGCCTACAGCTACTGCTACAGCAACTGTTTGTGGTTCCTTATCAAAAACAATTAATAGTAAAATAAGAAATAAAATAATAAAGTATTCACACATGTATTTTTTAAGTAAGCAGTTTAGTGACAAGTTTAATAGACAATCTACTAAATCAGTAAACGATAATAAAATAGATAATTATGAGTATAATGAATTAGTTAAGATATATGAAGAATATAAGAAGAATAAGTTAGGTATTTTTTTAAACTGAAGTTGTTGGTAATAATAATGGGTTTTTATCCATGTTTCACCATATATTTAGTAATAATATTAGTATTAATACTTACCATTAGATGGTACATCTATATTTAGTCATAGACTTACACTTATAGTCATAGCCATAGACAAAGTTATTATTTAAACTCTAATATAATTAATTATCTTTTCTTTGTACCTAAGTTTAACCCTCTACCTTTCTGCACTACTCTTATACCTTCACCAGTAGTTGCAAATTTAATTAAATCAGGTGTGGCTGATAAAGCAGCTCTTGGGTTTCTACTTGCAGCTGCACTTCCTATTTTACTTGCTATCTCTAAAGCCCTTGCGGGATTATTAGCAACTTTCTTTCCAATGTTAACTGTTGCTTTACCTACACTTTTAAGGAAATCTTTCAATTCTTCTGCTGCTATTGTTGCATCACTGATAGTCGTAGATTTATTTCTTTTGCATTTACTACAACTACCCTTCAACATCTTAGTTCGTTCTGTAGTAATAACTCCTCTTATTAATAGTACCACTATAATGCCTACCACCAACGCAATAAGAATTAGTTAAAGTTGCTTAAGTTACTCATATTTATATATATATATATATATATATATATATATATATATATATAAATATGAGTAACTTAAGCAACTTTAACTAATTCTTATTGCGTTGGTGGTAGGCATTATAGTGGTACTATTAATAAGAGGAGTTATTACTACAGAACGAACTAAGATGTTGAAGGGTAGTTGTAGTAAATGCAAAAGAAATAAATCTACGACTATCAGTGATGCAACAATAGCAGCAGAAGAATTGAAAGATTTCCTTAATAGTGTAGGTAAAGCAACAGTTAACATTGGAAAGAAAGTTGCTAATAATCCCGCAAGGGCTTTAGAGATAGCAAGTAAAATAGGAAGTGCAGCTGCAAGTAGAAACCCAAGAGCTGCTTTATCAGCCACACCTGATTTAATTAAATTTGCAACTACTGGTGAAGGTATAAGAGTAGTGTAGAAAGGTAGAGGGTTAAACTTAGGTACAAAGAAAAGATAATTAATTATATTAGAGTTTAAATAATAACTTTGTCTATGGCTATGACTATAAGTGTAAGTCTATGACTAAATATAGATGTACCATCTAATGGTAAGTATTAATACTAATATTATTACTAAATATATGGTGAAACATGGATAAAAACCCATTATTATTACCAACAACTTCAGTTTAAAAAAATACCTAACTTATTCTTCTTATATTCTTCATATATCTTAACTAATTCATTATACTCATAATTATCTATTTTATTATCGTTTACTGATTTAGTAGATTGTCTATTAAACTTGTCACTAAACTGCTTACTTATATATATTTATATACAAAAAATAATGGAAGTTAAAAAGTATAATCCCTTTGTTGTTAAGCCTAAGCCAAAGCCATTAACTAAAGGGGCTTCGCCCTTAATTCCCCAACCTAAGGCAAAGGGGGCTTTGCCCCTGGTTCCCCAGCCATTACCTAAGACCAAGACAGCCATTACCTAAGGCTAAGACTAAGCCTAAACCCAAAACTAAACTTGAAGCTAAAGGACTATCTCTAGAGAATAAAAAAAACAAGATATTATTTTTGCTAAAGGTTTTGTTAAGACTAGTAAGAAATAGTTTGACTAAGTCATTGACTAAGATAATGACTAGAGCAATGACTAGAGAAATGACTGAGTCATCGACTATAACATTGATTAAGTCATTAACTATAATATTAACTAATACTATAACTTGATGACAATTTTGAAACAAGGCTTCAAAAACATATTTGGGATGATAGCAAACAACTTGCTCTGTTTCAATTATTTTTCCGAAGTGAGTTCTTACACCGTCAATTTCTCTATCCTGGGGAATGTGAAAAGGCAAGCTGATATGTACAAGTACACAAAGATCAATCATTTGCATAGTGTTTTCGATTTCTTTCATAAAATTGTTCCAATTTAGAATTGAAATACAACATAATTAGGATGAATTTTGTTAGTTTGGTGTTTAGCAAATCCACTTGTTTTTTGTTTGAGCATCAGAAAAGCAAGGGTAAAAAATAGAAGCTTAAACTCAGTGCGGCGCAACTTAGTCAATTACTTTATTGGTAATTCATTTATTGGTAAGACTAAACATTTGTACGTGAAAAAACACTTAATCAATGAAAGTACCCCTTTACCGAGCTTTTGTCTAATTTTGCTGCCCTCCTTTGTCAATTTCTTGTCGTAATTAATTCTCGTCGTCGAAAGTTTTGTTTATTAATTAGTTGCCCTCTTTCACTAACAACATCTCATTTTTGATTCTTTCTCGAGTGTTAACAAAAATCGCTTGATTTACAAAATTATCTGCCACATTGCTTCTATGAGCAACCTAGAACATAAATTGTTGACATAAGATTTGTCTTCTGGCACAGACTTACACCAGCAAAGATGTACGGTTTATCAGTACTCAAACCAAGCAGTACGTAGCTCTAATGGTTCTGTATTAACTTTGCCGTCCTCCAAGAGTACTACACAAAAAAGATGAAAGATATAATAGCAGTTTGGCTACAGTAGTAAAAATAATTTTTGACAAGGTGGACTTCGTAGTTTTCTTGAGCGATGTCGCCTGCTGCTTTGTTTAGATGTATGCGCATTCCGTTGTTTTCGTGGGGAAATAATTCATATTTCGATTTGTTTAGTGATGACTTAACATTTGCAAAAGTGTTCTCGAAATTGAAGTTTTCATTGGAGAATCTATTTAAGAAAATGACAGCATAATGGATTTTTGAAGTGTCTAGCAACTCTAGTTCAATATTTAAGAAGTGGTTAATGCAGCAATTTCAGAGGGTGTACATTGTAACTTTAACCTCTGTATTTTCAAGATTTGAAAAAATCATTTGAAATTAAGCCCAAATCAGGTCCAGAGACATTTTTCACATTGATATTCTTATACCGTCGATGCAAATGCTTAATGGTATCTCTTACTTCAAGACGTGTACTTTTTTGCATTTTGTTTCATTTTCCTACCCCTCTTGAGGAACTATATACTCAAATGGGTTTTTTTTTGTTCAGACAATTTTCGCCGATCGATATATTCATCGTAGAGAGTTGAGACTGGTATCCTTAGAAAGCTCGTCCAGCGTAGAATATGGAATTACAATTGAACATATTAAAATCCTGAAAGATATAGATTATCGTTTTAACGGCTTCGACACTTGTTTCTTGAAGAATTAAATTGAATTTTTTCATTTAACTTTGTCTTTAACTTGTCGGTTTAGTCATATGAATGTTTCTGTATGAATTTCATGGGCTTTTCATGGAAAAATAGATGAGTCGATATTCTGATAATAGTAGATAGCTGATGGCTTTCATGACTTTGAAAGCAATTGTTTTCCAAAGTAAAAAAAAAACAACTTCGCAATTGTTCTTTCTATTGTTTTTTGCTACCTAGTCACGTTAATTACTGGTCAAATATGACATTATTGGTGTCACAGGAAGGTCTGAAAAGGGATTGGTGTCACAAAATCAGTATTTTAATAGAATTCGTTATGACCTTACTGGCTTTGACACTGGTTTTTCACAAAAAAAGTAAATTAATTTGATTTGTCATGTTTGCCGTTCTTTTTGTAGACACAAGACATATTCTGGATAATTGCAGGTCTAGAGGACTTCCTCTGGACAAATAAATGAACCTATGTAATTATTTTGTAATTGGTGGCTTTCATGACTTTAGAAGTAATTTTGTTTCGAAAAAAAATCTTTTGCCCATTTCTTTTGTCTGCTTGTTACCTAGTCTCATTAATGAAAGGCCACATACTACATTATCGTTGTTCGAAGAGGGCCCAATCGAACATATTTTGAGGGCCAAAATATGGCTTCGACAGCGTTTTCTGGCAAGCTTTAATCGAATTTTTGTTTGTTGTCTTTTTGTTGTTCTTTTTAGCCGCATAAAAAATTGAATGAGGACAGTTCTTAATGCCTTTCTATAGAAGCATCAGTATTCGTAAACCTTCGGGATATGTTACTTGATTTCGGTTTTATCCGACGGTATGATGAATTTGTTATTAAGTTTTGTTTTTTAAAACCGACAAAGTTTTTGATGTAATTGATGTTTGTTGCTGTTGTTGTTTGATTTTGCTGTTCGCCTTAACTCGATTTCTTAATATTGGCATATCATTGGCTCTTCAGTGTAGTGCATCATTTTTTACTGAACTGGGTTTTTGCTTTGGAGGCTATCTTTTCGTTCCTACATTATTTTTTTTTGAAAAATGCTTGGTTTTTTTGGGGTTTTCGCGATTCCCAAAAATAATTTTTGGGTTTTTCTATCGGTTCCTCATTTGGTAGACAATTATGCCAAAACTGTGGATGAGCGGGGTCGGAACCTTATGTGCGATCGCACATTACCGAGCCTCCTTGTTAGTTTTTATAATTAATCATTTTTTGCATTTGAAAGTCCAATTTAGAAGCAGGATCTTTCATGTCGGATGGCTGAGGTTCTCGAAATTTGAAAGCCAATTTTGCAAACCAGTTTCTTTTCGTCGCGATTTTTGGAAAAAGAGATTTTTCGATGTCCTTTTTGTTTAAATCTGTTTCTGTCGTTACGTTTTGGGTGTTGCTTGCTGCCAATGTGGAGTTATTCAGCTTCGGGGCAACGATGCTCATGCGTCATATCCTGTCATAGTTGTCATTTCAATTATCACAATTGTTCTTTCGACATGCAGTTTTATCGAATAGATTAAATAATGTTTTCAGAAAGCATGTAAATACAACGACTACTTAAAACCAATACCACTGGGTGCAATTACTATACTGTACTACTGTAAATGATGCGAGCACACTTACGCAACTCTCATTCACAACTGAAACTAAAGCAACTAAACAATAGAAAACTACCACAAAAATATGTCAGATGCGTATCAAGAACAAAATAACCAAGTACCAACTTCAAACCCAATCCAACTAACAAGGAACCATGAGACTGAAATGGAGCGAGCTGAAACCCAAGAAACCAATGATTTAAAAAACGGTGCAGCGAATTGTGCAGGTATTATTGATTCGGAAAGAAATGATAATGAGGACGGTTTTAAATCTGCGTTTGGACTTGGACCCTTCAAATGCTTATCGTCCTTGGTGACTATCAATTTGTTCGCCCTAGTGCTGTGTGCGACTGTGTTCTTCGAGAGTTTCTGCACGAATGGAATCAATCCAACTAATTATCAGAGTTTGGAGACTCGGTACAGCTTCTCAAGCAAGACGTCCGGTGTCATCAGTATTATGTATGACGTTGCATATTGCATTATTGCTGTGCCATGTAAGTTAAAAGCTTTTGAAAAGAAAATGGTTTCTTGTGAAAAATTGATGTACTAGGCCGGTATCCAAGCAATACTCAATACAGGCCGGCATCCATGCGTACATGTTTGGGTTTGGTTAGATACGGGCAAGTTTGTCTTGTAATTATTGCTTAAAATGTTTTAAATGGGCTGACAAAATTACACATATAGTCGATTTTATCCAGCGTGAAAACTTATAGATAGTTGCATATATTTTGTTAGTGCTAAATCTGTTATTGTCTATACAAGGTTTTTCAACCACGATAATAGTTTGTGCTCTTTCTGTAGTTGTTTATCTTATTCTTAGCGGCTTTGATTTTAACTTCAGTTGTCAAGTGATTCTAAAGATATCTCAGTTAAAAATTCGTATAAGAGTTTGCATGGTAAAGATACTTTTAACGTTACGCGTTACTTTACACGTTATATTAATTTTAGTAACTCATGCGCCATGAAAATTTTCGCGAAATGCATTTATTTGCAAATAAATGTCTCAAAAAATTCTTAAAGTTAAAAAAATATCTATTTTTATGTGGGCAGAAAAATGTACGAATGAGGACAGGTGCAAGAACTGTTGAAACAAAACTTAAAATATGTCCTTAATAAAGTTTCATTGGAAAAATTTAGTTCGTGGCATATCGTGTAGAATTTCTTTTACCCAATTTTAGCATGTTTTTAGTCCTCCGCCACCCCGAGGAGAAACTACGAGCGTTTGCGAAAATGGTTCAAGAAGGGAACATCAAAAATGCAACTAGGTTCCTTGCAGACGAAAACGGAACGAGTGTTCTTAAGCCTTCTGATTTAATAGACGGAAGAACTGTAACCGAAGTTCTGCAAGAAAAGCACCCGAAAGCCTCACCATTATTTGAGGGGACATTCAACATATCAGAACTTCCTCCTCTGGAAAAACTGAATATAACAAGTAGTACCGTTGAAAAACAAGCCCGGAAACTTTTCGGTAGTTCAGGACCCTCTGGATCAGACTCCAACCACTAGTTTGATGCGTTAATTAAGTTTGGCCTCAAAAGCTCCTGGTTGAGAGACTTAGTTTCTCAGCTAGGTAATTTGATCGCAAACGAAATCATTTCGTGGCGTAAAATCAAAGCCTTGTTCTCATGTCGACTTATTGCATTAGATAAACAGCCAGAAGTCAGACCAATCGGCATTGGTGAAACTTTGCGAAGATTACTCGGTAAAGCAGTAGCTGACTTAACTGGTGATGACTTGGCTTATGCGTTTGGATCAGAACAACTTGCGGGTGGAGTGTCATGTGGAATTGAGGGGTCGATTCATGGACTTCGAGAGTTGTTTGAGAAAAAGTCCTCCAATGGTTTTGGTCTGTTGCTGCTTGATGCAAAAAATGCATTCAATTCTATAAACAGAAGCTGCACTTCTAAACGCTAGAACCCTTTGGTCCAGAGCTTCCACTTTTCTGTACAATAGTTATCAGGAAAGCTCTAAACTTGTGCTGAGCAATACTGACGTTATCCGCAGCGAAGAAGGGACAACTCAAGGCGATCCTCTTTCAATGCTGTTTTATGGTGTTGCTCTATTGCCTTTAATACAAAAATTGCACAACCCGACAAAACATAAACAAAGTTTTTATGCAGATGATGCCGCGGCTTGCGCAAAGTTTGATGACTTAAAACAGTGGCTGCAACAAGTAGTTGATGAGGGGCCAAAGTATGGATACTACCCTGAGCCATAAAAAGCTTCCTTGTTGTTCATCCAGACCATGTTGATGAAGTCAAGAGTTGCTTTGAGCAAACCGGTTTCAAAACTGTAACTGGAAAACGTTATCTTGGAGGCTTCATTGGCGATAAAACTACCATGAAAGAATTTGTTCATGAAAAAATCAAAAATTGGCAGGCTAAGATTCAACTTCTGAGCGCTGCAGCCAATTCATGCCCTCATGAGTTTCTCGGTGTTCACTAAATCAGTCCAGGCCGAATGGAGTTTTCTCATGAGAGTTGTCCCAGGTTGCGATGAATTTTTGAAACCTAGAAGATTCAATAAAAAACCAGTTCATATCAACCGTAACTAACATTTATAATGTGAGTAATCTCCAACGTACACTGTTCAGTTTGTCTGCTAAGAATGGAGGATTAGGTATTCCTGACCCAGTGGTAAAGGCGAGTGAACAGTTTGAAATGTCCAAGAAAACATCTTCACTGATTTCGGATTCTATTGTGAATGGAACGGCATTGGACGTTGACGCACACAAAACTCACGTTCGCAGCAGCAAACAAACTTTTCAGCTAGAAAATGAGTCCCAGCAGAGTAATACATATAAGCCTTTGTTAGAACAAGCATGCTCATCAGAGAGAAAAAGAATGGAGCGGAATTTCAAAACGGGAAACTCTTGTTGGTTAACCGCAAAAGTGTCAGAGAGAGAAAATTTTGTTTTGTCGAAGAACGAATTCCAGGATTCCATGGCGCTAAGATACGGTTTACCCCTAACAAACCTCCCTGTGAAATGTGACTGTTGTGGTGAAGATTTCCATGTTCAGCATGCCCTAATCTGCAAAAAAGGAGGCCTGATTACACAAAGGCATAATGAAATTAGAGATTTATTGGGAGACTTATCCTGCCTTGCATGGACTTACACTCAAAAAGAACCAGTAATTCGTGAACATTCAGAGAATCAGATAGCTTTAAGAGCCGATCTTCTCATAAGAGGTGTCTGGAGCCCGCAAGAAATATTCTTGTTTGATATTCGTGTCACAGACACTGAGGCTAAATCTTACAGCAACAGAAATCCAGAGGATGTGTTGGAAAGCTGCGCTGACGAAAAGAGGAGAAAATACTCCGAGGCTTGCCATGAAAAACATATCGCTTTTACTCCGTTAATTTTCAGTGTTGACGGCATGATGGCTAGAGAGAGCAAAATTTTTCTCAGAAGTCTGGCGGACAGACTCGCTTCTAAGTGGGACAAACCCTACAGCATTATCATGAACTGGGTCAAACTGAGATTAAATTTTGCAATCTTAAGGGCTTCAAATCTGTGCATAAGAGGAACTAGATCTAAATGGAGATCGTTTGGCTATGAAGATGGAGCTTTTATTCCTTAAAGAATTATGTTGACGTTCCTGTTGTAATCGGATAAAAGTTGTCAAATATTTATCACGATTTTTATAAGTCACCCAATCAGCAGGGGGCAACAAATTTTAACCCCAAATATTAGCGCTCTGATGTTTTTGTCACCCAATGAGTGGGGACATCAAACTGAAATCAAATTGAATATGGTGCGAGCAACTTCAAATCGGCTCAATTTGAAAATGCCATCAACCCGAAAAACTAAATTATGTATCCAGAAGAAAGACCTCTAGCTAAGCTAATGCCTAAGATCACCTAAGATGCCCAAGTTTTTGTTCTTACCTGATCTAAGTGGGGAGAACAAAAGCATATTGCAAGAGGCCTATTTCTTGTTGTGAAGAAAAGAAACGGACTGCTGATATTTGATTAAATGAACTGCTAATCTGCTGTGTTGATGAGAATATCATGTTAACCAAGTTAATTGTCAGTTGATTCTTTTACTATTTTCGAGACATAATAAATCATGGTATGCGAAATGGGTTGTCTCGTCTATGTTGGTTGAACAGTATGTTTCTCGTAGGATGTGTCAGTAGGACATTAAGGGAACCCAGGGTACGATTTCATCCGTCACTAAAACTCCGAGGAAGAGAGCTTATTTTGAAAGACTGAACTTAGAAAGTGAAAGTCTAATTTTTGTCCGACTTAGTGTCCTATAGGACACTAAGTTTACGACAAAAAAATAGACTTTCAGATCTTTAAGTCTAAGTTCAATCGTCCATAATAAAAATCTTTTGACACTTGAATCAAGCCTCTATAAATAATCAGCTGTTTCGACGTTTGATTTGTTTCAACTCATATATTTTCTTTCACTAATCTGCAAAATTACAATCTTACTTCAATTCCAAATTGAGTTCAACACTTTCGTTCCCTTTGGTACTCTAAATATGTTAGAACATAATCTTAGTCCCACTCGGACTTCGTGCACTGCACGCGGGCGCGATAAGACCCTCGTGTGACTGAGATTTTGTTCTAGCATATACTTAGAAAATGCTCATCGTTAACTAATAAAGGCAAGTGGACCTTAACTCATCACTTTGGTATCCTCATCAAGCTATAATGCGGTCTGGTTGGATGTCAATTTCTTTCTAAGTGGAATGGCAAAACCTGTAATTTACCCAATGGAAAAATTGACTGGACTGGACTGTACACGCTTTCGCACTGTACATTTTGAAACATTTTAAACAGTACGCGCCCCAGCTTTTAACGTAAACTTTTTCTCATTAAACTAAACTCTCACACGAAACAGGTAATGCAAAAATTTTTTGAGACAAGATTTGCTGCTGATGGTATTTTATTAATGAAGAAAATCTCTCCAAAATTTAAAAACTCTTTAATCACCGACCTCTTCATTTTTTGGAAGATGTTTCTATTAACTTGGAGGCAATACTCTTTATTTGAAGAGTAAAATTGCTCTTTGTCTGAGAAGCAGCTAGCATTATGTAAAGGTCCCGATTTTCTTTAGGGTTCTTGTCTGCGTTTTCTCTTTTTCCTCTTGTCGGTGTTTGTCTGCTGTTAAGCGGGCTAACAGTCTGTCGCGGCTACTATGCGTCAGACTCTGACTGATGTTCAAACTTGTTGCCGTGCTTCAGCCTTCACGTGACCTCTCATTTCAGAGTCTGAAACTTTAACGTTTAAAATATCATATTGCGAAAGGGATTGTTGATTGAGATAATCCATTTGCTATGTTTAATTGTAGTCACTGAGCGAGACAGGAGGATATTAAATGACATTTTTTTTTCAGTCAGCTACCTTGGAACTAAATATCTCTCGAAGCCAACATGGCTCGCCTTTGGGTTCACAATTGTGTCCTCAGCGTGTCTGGTGATGGTGCTGCCCCAGTTCATATCTGGACAGTACCACGTGGCATCTCAAGGTGACTTGACCACGTGCGACCTGAACAGATCTGATCTCTATTGTGACGTCATTGAGGAGAACGAGGATGAATCTTTGCTCTATCCTGGTTGGTGGATTTTATACGAATATAGTAAATTATAACTCTAAAATGTGTGGATGTCCAAAAAATTTAGTTTGTTAGCGTTAATTTAGCTTTTAAAGACTAAAGTTAGTTGTCAGTAGATGCGATTGGAATTGTAAAATTTAGTCCAATTGGGCGCAAATTGATCGGCAAATAGTATTGTGTCTAATTCATGTGCCTAATTTGGATGAAATTAATTTGAAATAGTAGTATCGGAACTGAAATGAGGTGTCTATGATTAAAAAGTTGTACCGTTTAGTACTCTTCTCTGTTGGCAACTTTCTGTTCGGATCCGGAACAGTCGCACAAAACACACTGGCTGTTCATTACTTTGAGGAGAACTCTGGAAACAGTGGCTTCTACTATGGACTCATGCAGGCGTCCAGGTATGTACCTTGAACTACTTATCTCTGCACGTCTGTTTGTAATAATGTTTGCATTCAATAGGAGGGGGAAATTTTGTTTATGACCTGTCGACCAATAAGAGGGTGTAATATTACTGCATCTTTCTTTTGTCTCTCCTAAAAAGCGGGCAGTCACAAAACATGAGAGATCTCGAAAAAAGACGATGATTGAGAGAGATAGTGAGAAAGAGAAAGAAAGAGCAAGAAGAGATATAACGCACTTGGACTATTTAGAACACACCAATCAGAAAATCCTTCTTCGAAGATTAGACATCCGCTGGAAATCGTTTTAATTCTAATAGTCTAAATGTGTGGTAAATTCGAAATCATTATTATGCTACACGAAAACCAAGATGAATAACAATTTTTTTAAAAAAAGTCAGAGTACTTCATCTGCCCGCTATTGAATGTTTTAGATTTTTTTTTGTGTCACGTGAAAGATCAAAAATGATCATCTACTATTCCTATTAAGTTACTTTCCTATTAAGAATAAAGCAAACTGAATTTTTGTTCAAAATGCGTGACCTGAGTTTCGAGGTACATAATACAAGTGAGAGTTGACTTTTAGATCTATTGGATCTATTCTGGGTGCTGGACTGAATGCAGTTTTCCTCACGATTCCTGTCGATTTGGATGATCTCGCTGTGGATAGTTCTCATGTCCTGTGGGTGGGTGCGTGGTGGATAGGACTGTGCGTGGGTGGAATCGGAGTGTTATCTTTGGTCCCGGTCATTCTTGCTTTCCCGGCCAAATATGACAGCCGATACACACGCTACAAAGGTATCGAGTTGTCTGATTGCAACACTATTTTTTGTATTTTGGGTTCGTTTGTTCTCAAAAAATGTCTCTCAGTGAATTCTCTGACTGTAGGTTCATTTAGTATTTGATTTTTTATTAATAACCGCACAGCATTAGCTGGGGCTATTATTGGCCTTCTCTTGGTTTTTTACAATTCAAAGAATTTGAATTGTATTGGGGCGTTGTCTTTTTACTACTCGAAGAGGAGTATTGGAGAAGGCCTTTTATTAAATCACTTTAGTTGGAGTGAATTTTGAAGCGGGAAAAACGCTTAAAAAA
Organism: Convolutriloba macropyga; assembly: GCF_964194025.1. NCBI lineage: Eukaryota > Metazoa > Xenacoelomorpha > Acoela > Convolutidae > Convolutriloba > Convolutriloba macropyga. The sequence goes on from NC_134475.1 coordinate 33,001,983, forward strand.
TTTTAGAGTGGTTTGGGTGCTGAACAAAATTGAGGAAGGGAGCGAAAAGAGAGTGGTTTTTTGTTCATTCCGCTGTTTTTGAGAAAGCGAGAAATTGAGGTGTGAAAAAAAATTCTATAAGCGAGCGATATTTTGTGTTCACGTGCGGCTTTTTATACAGTTTTTTGTTATTTTTTTGGTTTAGATGTCTGATTATGATATTGTGTGATTTTTAAGGTTGTTTTTATAGCTGCGAAGCTGTAAGCTGAGCGTAGCTATATTGCGGTGCTCTTGGTTTTTTTGTTTCGTCGTCTGACGCTTCATTTTCGTTTTACATTTGTTCTAGAACATTCTGTCTCGTCACTGCTTAAATGGCTTTTTCGCGCTTGATTTCACGCTTTCTGCGTGACCTAAATTGCGGTTATTCAGAAACAGAATCTGTTCCTAAAACAAAGTTGATTGTAAGAAAACAGATGGTCCGACAGCCGAGTGGTTAAGGCGTCTGGCTGTTAACCCGGAGATCGCCGGTTCGAGACGCGGGAGGGAAAATTTTTTTGCACCCAAAAACAACCTCCTTTGAAATAAACTTGTAAGTTTTATAGGCGGCGGCGATAACTATTATCAACTCACTTCTGTATCTTTTTCCATCTGTATTTTACGGCACGCAAGTCTTTTTCGCAGCTATTCCGGCAATCTGCCGGCTATGTTAATATTGTTTGTAGGTTTCTGGTCATTAGTAAGAATTCTATACCATTTTGCTGGTTTTTCAGCTATTTTGCTGAATTTTAGGCCAATTTTAGCATTTTTTTGCGTTTTGTTTCGTTATAATTCTTTGTATGGGGCTTTGAATAGACGCATGTGAGTTACTGAGTCTTTAGATACCAAGTGATTACATTTTCTTAGGTTTTAAACGATTTTTTTGTTAAGAAAAATGATAAACTAAAAAAAATTTAATTATTTTTCTTATTTTTTTTTGCTGTTTTTCGCTTTTTTCTAAACTTAGAGAAGTTTCTTAGCCTATTCGGCTTTCCTATTGTTTTGGAAGTTTTCCAGTACTCTATTCGCTCCAATTAACGTTTTTTGGGTCTATGAGCTCTCGTGAAATCAAGAAAGCTTAATTTTTAAGATTTGTTTCAAGTTGTTTTTTTAAATGCCCTTTGTGTTTTTCAAGTTTTTATACCCTTTGGGATACCTATAGTCCAAATTAGTTGTTTTTGATGCGTGTTGATGATTTTTATTTTTGTTTTGAGTCATTTCGTTAAAGGTAATTGAGTAATTTTTATGAAGATTTCCGCGAGGTTTCGTGTTTTTTTTTGGAATTTTTGCTGAAATCTGATTGTCTGCTTTTTGCTGATTTTTCGTGTTCTAGCTTTTGACATGATTTTTTCTAGAGGTTTTTTTGGAATATATTTACTGCACTTTTCAATGACAGATATTACTAACTTTTCTCAATCTCTAACTTTTTTCTTTTTCGTTCATCGTTTTACTTTTATAAATAGGCAATGGTTTGGATTGGTGGACGCTTGATCAGATGTAGTATTAAAAGTTTTCTGAAATGATGATTTGAATTCAGCATAATGCAGTCCATTCATAATTTGTGGCCAAATTTTGTTGTATTTTTACACCGAATATTTTTGGTTTTGTTTTTCATTTCCTTTCCTTTATCCTTCGTTTATTCTACTTGCAAATTTTGTGTAGGGTTTTTCTCTCAATTTGCAGTGGTTCAACGAAATAAAACTAAACATATCGCATGAGTTTTCGCCAAAAGCTGTTTTTTTAAACTTGCAACTCAATGTAAAATTTTTATCACGTGCTTAATCGTCTTTTCTGGTCAGTTATTTTTTCATTGTTCTTTTTTATTTTCTTATTTTAAAGTGACAAGTGTTATTCAGTAGGATAAGCCTTATTAGTTATTTTGGTCAATCAGTAGAATAAGTTTTATGTTACTTAGGGATGTTAGTTTTTCCTTCGCGTCGTTTCCGGATTTCTTCCGGCTATGTTTTTTTTAAGATCTGTTCACACATTTTCATGATTTTTGAAGTCAAATTGGAGTGGTGATTTTGGTCACGCCGAAACAGGAAATGATTTTTGTTCATTCGTTCATGCAATTTCAACTGAAGTGCGTTTGTGACGTCATTTATCGCTCTTTGTTCATTCGCGTGATTAAATTTTTGGTCACACTTGACTTACTGACTCTCAAAAATGACTTCCTCACTTTGAAATTGACTTTTATTTACTTTAATTCAAAGAGATAAGGTCAAATGGGTGTGTCTCACTCTAAATGAAGGTTATTTGAGAGCAGCTAATGGAGGCAGCAAAAACTTGTACAAATTTTAAATAAAAATAAAACATATCAGCCTTCAATGAAAAGACGAATTGTTTTGGTCTGTCTTACTGTTTTTTTGAGACTGCAGATCTACGAAGCTATTGTGGCTATTTTCTGGTAATCTGCCAGCTATGTTTTGGGAATCGTTTTCGCGGTAGAAGATAAATTTCTATATTTGTTCCCTCCTAATTTCATGCGTTGATAATTTCATTGTTAGCACCTGATAAAATGAAATTTTTTGGGCGGTGTTTGAGTATTTTTGTTAATCAATAAAATGGTAAAATAAATATGAATGTTGTTTGAATTTTTCTGAATGTTTTCAGTGTCCAACGGCCGAGTGCAATCATTATCATCATCCTCTCAATTATCACCTCCATCATTACCAATGACTGCTACAGTCAGCGAACCGGACACCTTCAAAGTCCAGCTCAAGTCTATTCTCACAAATGTACCGTGGATTCTGTTCACTCTTGCGGCGGTTCCTGAAGCCTTTGTCTACTCGGGCCTTGTGACCTTCGGGGCAAAATTTTTCCAACTGAGTCTGGGGATGACGTCTAGTGAGGCAGCAGTTACATTTGCATCTGTCATTGTACTTGGTACGCGTTTTATGGTTTTTAAGCTAGAAAAAGGAAGTTTTCGTTGTTTCACATTTCGTTCGTATGCAAATTTCAATGGCACGATTTGAGCTGAATGTCAAATCTGTCTTGGCTCACGTGAAACAGTTCTCTATTTTGATAAAGCTGTATGAACAAAGTGATACCTGTTTTTGCACTAATAATTTTTTGATATTGTACAGCAGATGTATATGCTCGAGTCGTTATAATGAACATATGTATCATAATAAAAACGCTATGGTATCACTAATAGATGGTTTACCGGAACTCGTTTGTTTGGGTTGTTTTGTAATTTTTATTATAAAACCTTATACAGGTACGCTTGGAAGTATCGTTGGAGCGTTGGTATCCCGCAAGATGTCATCCCTGAGAGGAATAATCAAAACCTTGATGGCAGTCACAGTTTTAGAAATGATTCTGTCTTCGTCCGTCCTTCTCAACTGTCCTGAACGCACAATTCTAAACAGTCCATTAGAAGTTGATAATGGAGACTCAAAGACTAACAATCGAGACAATGGTCTGTGTTATGACAACTGTCAATGCTCGCCTAGTTTGTTCCAGCCTGTTTGTGCTGAGAGCAGTAAAGAGACATACTTTAGTGCGTGTTATGCGGGCTGCATGAATGAGATGCAAGACTGTAGATGTGTGGGAAACGAGAGCGATTGGAACCATGCAAACAGGAAAGTGGTAGATGGTTTCTGTGAAGTTGACTGTACCCAGAAGTATCTGGCTGCTATTGGTAAACATGTGAAATTTTACTATTATATAAAATGCTGTTAAATTATTAATAGCCCGCAGCCTCTTAAAGAGTATTATTTAGGGGCTCTCCTTTTTTTACAATCCAAAAATTACATTGTATTGGTACTCTTTCTTTTTTTTGCAACTCAAAGATTATGATCTAATTTTTACAATTCGAAGAGGAATATTGGAGATGTACCTTTTCGCGACTCGAGGGGTATTGGAGAAGTGTCTTCCATTTTATTGGAGTCACTTTGAAGCAGGAAATGAAACGCGTGAACAAATTTGTGAGTGAAGAGAATTGGAGTGGAGCGGAAAGAGTTGTTTTCGTACATACCACTGTTTCTGAGAGAGCGAGAAATTAGTTGGAGCTTTTCAAGCGGTTTTTTTGTTTAATAGCTGCCGTCAGCCTCTCAACGGCTATTATTTTGGCGCTCGCCTTTTTTAATTCGCTTTACCTTTTGAGCACGTTTTTCGTTTTGCATCAGTCACGATTTTCACGTTTGACTTCTGACTCATTGTTTCAACTGAATGAATTTTAAATTCAAAAGAGCAAAATCAAAAGAGACGAGATGAACCGGTGAGCCCGGTCATTAAGTCATTGAGAATTAGGTTATCAAAGTTTGTTAGTTTTTGCTAGCTGACATTGGTATTGAGCTTATTATCTTTCAGTTTAGAAGCTGAATTAAGTATAGTTTTAGAATCTAACTGAAACTGCACACCAAATTAGAACAATTTTTGACACCAAAAAAAAACAGAAAATAAATCGGTCAATTTGTGGCTGCTTTTTTCTATTTCAATCCCGATATGCATTAAGCGCGTCAACGGCGGCTATTTTCCGTCAATCTGACGGCTATGTTTCAACTTGGGTCTTTTGCTTAAAAATATTCAATAGGCTATGATTGTAATAGTCAGGCTGTTTCAAAAGTGTACGTGTTTTGATAATTTTAGTGAGTTTCAAGCTAATTTCGAGTTTTTCACGCATTTTGAGGATTTTAGAGCAGTTTTTGGCGAAAAGTTTTGTTTTGCTAATAGCTGCCAAGCGACAGCTGAGGCTATTATTGGGTTCTCTTGGTTTTTACAATTCGACGATTTTGTAAAAAAAAACAATTGGATTGTTGTGCTACCTTTTTTTAAAGATCTGTTCACACTTTTTCTTGTTCATGCGAAGTCAATTTAAAGTAGCACTTTTAATCACGCTGGAGTAGTAAGAGGGGCGAAAAGCGAGTAGTAATAAAGCGTGACATTGTTTCAAATTGCTTTAAAGTCATTCGAGGAAAATGTATTAACAGATTTTTTTGTTTCTTTGTTCACATGCGGCATTTTGACTTCTGTTTTTGATGTTTTTTTCTCTCCCCATTTTCTGTACAAATAGTTTTAAAGTGATTCGTGTGCTTGAGTAATGCATATTTTCGTTTAGTTAAGCTCCACAAAAGCCAACTAATGGTTTTCAAGACGTAGAAGCTATTTATCTTCCTATGAGATCTATCAGTGCTTAGTGTGTCAGCGGTTTTCTACAAAGTTGGCGTTTGCCAAACTCCCATTGTGTGAAAGTGTTTCGAAGTTGAGGTTGTTGGACTTAGTAACTTCGATGACCTTATTTTTCTAAAAGTGAAGTGAAACTAATTTGTTTTTAGATTTTTGAAGTGTTCTGTTTACCTTCGTAGACTTGTTGGTTTGTAACTTGCATTATATGAGGCTGCTCTAAATAGGCTGATAGTGTGATCTTTATTCCGTTCAATTCCTTGAATTATAATTCAGGACTGTTCCTGCTACGTTCATTTTGTCGTCAAGATTTTACAACCATAGCACGTCACAATCACTTCAAATCTGCTTTTTGTTCATTTGTTCGGGTTTTATTTATTTGCTGGTCACGCGTGACTTACCTAAATCTAAAAAAATGACTTCCCCACTCTGAAACTGACTCTTCTTTACTTTATTTCGAACAGATAAGGTCAAGTGAGTTTGTATCACTCTAAATGAAGGGTGTATGAGGGCAGATAATAGACGCAGCAATCTGTTAAACTAAAATATAAAATCTCACCAGTTATTCTCACCAAAAGGGGATTTTTGGTCTATTTCTTTACTATCTTTTAGAGTCTGCAAATCTACAAAGCTAGTGCAGCTATTTTCTGGCAATCTATGTTCTCCCAGCAATGTTTTCGTTTTTATAGCTGCGAAGCTGTAAGCTGAGCGTAGCTATATTGCGGTGCTCTTGGTTTTTTTTGTTTCGTCGTCTGACGCTCTTTTTTCGTTTTACATTTGTTCACACAGCAAAGCTGAAAAAGTCAAATTTTCTGAATGACTTCTTCCTCTCACTAACGGCATTTGCGTGCATGACGTCATTTCTCATTCGCTTTTGCGAAAGATTTTAGGTTATTTCCGTGATTAGATTTTGATCATACGTGACTTACCTCACTCAATAAAGTGACTTTTGCACTTTAAAACTTAAGTTTAATTTGAATTCGGTTAAGGTCAAAGGAACTCCTATGTGCAGTAAAGGTCACTTATAAGAGGCTTCTGTGGAATGAATTTTAACAAACTTTATTAATTTATCGCTGAATATTTTTTAGCCTAGTTTTTTGAGCGGCGTCGATTTTTTTTTCAATTTAGATCTGTATCTGTTTCTATCTCTATTATATGGCACGCAGGTCTATTGTTTCGCAGCTATTCCGGCAATCTGCCGGCTATGTTATTAGGAATTAAATGGGCGCCTATTTTTTGAACTATAACTTCTTTTCAATATATTCCAATTTTGCGTGAATTTCGCAGCAGGAAACAGAACTCGTGAAAAATTTTTCGTTCTTGAACAAAGCTGGAGTGTAGAGCTAAGGGTTTTTTGTTTAGGGGTTGTTTTCGAGGGAGCGAGAAATTGAAGTGTGAAAAATCATCTGTAACTGAGGGAAATAATTCGTGCACGTGCCGATTGTTTAAGCAGTTTTATTTGGTTTTGACTACTTTTTTTGTTGAAGAAATGAATTTGAGCGCACTTTGTTTAATGTTTAATAGATTTTCTTGTAGCGGATTTTGGAATTTGAATTTTGGATGCTAATTTTCAGTCAATTTGCGTATTTTCTTAGTATTCTTAAGCATTCTTTGCAGATTGTTTTTCTGATTGCATTCATTGGAGATTGGAGGCGCCTGTTGGTAAAGTTAATTTTTAGTCGTCAATTTTTGATTTTGCTTTACAGTTTTTAATTGAGAAATGTACAAGATAATGAAACTTTTTTTGTCGATGTCTTGCATTTCATTTATGTCCTATTGTATTTCCTATTGTTACGTGGGCATTTTTAATCTCCAGTTCATTAAAGAATGGTTATCGGCGTTATATGCACTTATTTTGTTTGAGAAAATAATTTAATTTTTCTGATTTAGGTTGATTTTTATTTCAGTTGGTTAAATTTTTCTTTCCCTTCAAAATTTCTGGAGTGATTTTAATATGAAATAGTTTTCTGAAACGGTTGTTTTGAGTGGTTTCCAGAATTTTTAAGGCTTAGCTGTTTTTTTTTATTTATCCGCGTAGTGCGTTCTGAAACCGGATGTACAAATCAATGCCGCGCGTGAAAGAAATGTTCAGTTCAATCTGCTCCACCAAAAGTCAAAATGAGAAATAATTAGGGTGGTTCTTGTTCAAGCATCATTCTGAGAAAGAGAAATTGAGAGACAGTGAAACAAATTACCATATCGGATTGTTAAAGGGTTTGAGTCGCTAATCATCTGATGTGAATGTTAGTCTTTTAGATGTAATTTTGGGCTATTTTCACCATTTTTCCTTGCCGTACGATTTTGTAATTGTTTTTGTTTTTTCTTCATCTTTTTATAGCATATTGGTTGTTTTTTTGGTTGATTTTATTTGTTCTATTGTTTTTAGTGATCTTTGGATTTGATTGATGTTAATTTTGATCTAGTTTTATAGAAAATCGAATCTTTAATCAAATATTTGGTCCATTTTCTGTTAATTTTTGATTTTTTGCCTGAAAGTTAAGATTTTTGTTACGACCATATGACGTCACAATCACATCAAATTTGGTTTTGGTTCATTCGTTCAGTCATTTTCAATTGAATTGGGTGACGTCAGTTTTCACTATTAGAGGAGAGAGTTTTGTTCAATCGTTGGTCACACTTGACCTACATCACTCCCAAAAATGACTCTGAAATTGACTTTTCTTTACTTTAATTTAAACAGATAAGGTCAAGTGATTGCGTATCACTCTAATGAAGGGTATATGAGGGCAGCTAACAGACGCAGCAATATGTTAAACTGATTGTTAATCAAAATGTAACATCTTACCAGTTATTAAAAATGAATTTATTGGTCTTTTTCTTTACTATCCTGAGACTGCAGATCTACAAAGCTATTGCGGCTATTTTCGGATAATCTGCAAGCTATGTTTTTTTTATTAGGAAATAAATAGGCAACTGTTTCGTGGAATTTTATTAAATGATTGCAAGTTTGCTGGTATAAAGCAGTTTTAAGTTGAAAAATGACAAAAATTGAGAAAAATATAATTCTCGGGTTTTCTTTAGTTTCCTCAGAACTAGAGAAGTTATAGCACCTAATAAGATTTTCAGTTTTGTTAGCAAAAATAGTATTTTCAATTCCACGAGATAATGTACTTGTGGGATTGAGGTGATTAATGTAAACCTGTGTCTTTTTAGGCAAATTTTTTGCCTGAGCGCCTTCATTATAGAGCTGTCTTTAACTTCTTGAGTCACTTTTTCACGCTTGAGTTCTGCATTTCTGAGTGATCTAAGTTGCTCTCATTCTGAAATAACGTGTGTTGCTAAAAATAAAAGCTATTTTGAGCGAACGAAAATTATACCTTAGTGTTTAAGATGTCATCTTGGCGGTCCCGGTTTGACATCCTGGAGGTCCTGGTTTGGGACCCCCGTGGTTAGGTTTTTTTTGCACCTGTAAAACTTTTCTAAGCTACACCCCCTATAAATTAAATTGCACCGCCTGTCGCACAAGCAATTCATCCGACGTTAGTCTGTTTATGTTCTTTTAAATTTGTTTTTTGACTATTTATTTTTCTGGGACCTAAGATTGTTTTTTCTGATTTTCTTCAGTCGGTTTTCTAACGATATTTTGGTCAAAAGCTAGGTTTTAGGTGAGAGTGACTCTTCGAGTCGTTTGGAAATCTTCAGGTTACATTTTTAATCAGTTTGGTGAGTAGAGCGAAAAGAGCGTTTCTGTTTTGGCGGCTGTTTTCGAGACGAAGAGAAATTGATGTTTGAAAAAATTATCTGTAACAGGGAAATAGTTTGTTCACGTGCGGATTTTTTAATCAGTTTTTTTTGCTTTTGACTACCTTTTTTTGGTAAAGAAAGGGGTTTGAATGGTCTTTTGCATTATTAAGTTGTCTTGATAGCGCTTTCAAGATTTTGGTTAAGCTGAATTTTATGACAATTGCGAGGTTTTTCAGCCAATTTGCAATTTTTTAGACTGATTAAACAATTTTTGCAGATTCGTTTTACCATCGCAATCATTGGAGTTTAGAATAGAATAATTTTTAGGTGTAATTTATATAAGGTTTGATCATTTCATTACAGAAAAGTTTTTTATACCATCTTCTGACTATCATTTTGGACCTTTTGAAGAAATTATTTTTCGGCGCAGTTTTGAACTACTTTGTACCATATCGGCTTGTTGAACGTTTTAGGTGTTAAGCACCTGATGTAAATGTTGGTCTTTTAGATGCAATTTTGGGCTGTTTTTACCATTTTTCCTTGGCGTACGATTTTGAACTTATTTTTGTTTTTTGTTCATCTTTTCTATAGCATATAGGTTGTTGTTTAATTGCTCTTAAACAAAGTTCGTAGCAATAATTGTAAACGTGTGTGTCTTTTTTATGCAAAATTTTTGCTTGACCGTTTTGACTTTTCGAGTGACGCCCTTGACTTTATGCGTTTCGCGTGATCTAAAATTCTCTCTCAATCACAATTTCAAGCAGCTGAACTCAATTGGCGGCAATTTAATTCTAAAAGTCAAATGAAAAGTGCGACAAAACTGGTGCCATTTTTCAATTTAAATCTTAATAGTTGGATATGTTAACCTTGAATGTGGTGGTTATTTGAAGCCCACTATTGAACTTCTTAGTCCATTTAGACTCCCCCTCCCCCCCAATGAAGCAGGCTGGCATTGAGTAGAGCTCCCACTAGTCGTTCGAGAGCAATTCTTCCGACGTTTATTCGGTTATGTTTTTTGGTTGGTTTTATTTGTTTTAGTGTTTTTAGGGATCTTAAAATTTGATTGATATTAATTTTGATTTAGTTTTAAAGAAAATCGGTTTTTTAAAATCAAATGTTTGGCCCATTTTCTATTAATTTTGGATTTTTTGTCTAAAACTGCTGTTTTTAATTTTTTGCAGTGATTTTTTGTGTTAATTATGCTAGAAGTTCTCTGTAGATGTTTTTACTAGACATTGCAGTTATCCCTAAATTATTTGATACCATTTTAAATTGATACCATGTCTCCATTAAAAATTTAATGGGAGGTAGCTCATAGTGTTTTTATGGAGTTAAGTAAAAATAAAATCTCTAATCTTGCTTTTTCACGTAATTTTTTCTTGTTCCGCTCTGCTTGTTTGGTTTTATTGTTAAATTAAATGAAATGGTATGGTAATCGTAATTAAATGAAAACTTTGTATTACAAGTTCTAATGCCAATAATTGTTTTGAAGTCGTAACGTGTAAAGTGAGTAGTTGGCTGAAGCGTAAGTGAATATCTAAATTGAGTTGGCCGTGGGATCTTCAAAACAGGATAGTAAGTAGATCCCAATTGGAATTAGGTTTCATTAGAGGCCCTGAGCAATCTTAGTAGTCTTTCAAGTTCGTCTTGTGCTGAGGCTGCTGGGAACGCCTCAAATGTTCAAGTTTTTTGTGTTATTTTTATGTTTGTCATCGTTAGGGGCCAATGAAACGTTTTAGGGACGAAACTCAGGTTACTGAATGGTTTCGAATGACGCAGAATATGTGTCGAAGTTATCAATATAACAAAAAAATACAAATTTTCGATAAAATTTGCATTTTCAGCTTATTTGATAATTTTTGTCTTTGAGTTTTTTGCTTCGTGGAACATTTTAGGGATTGAACCGAGGTTACGGTTTATTGAACCAAGGCTAGGAGGTTTTGAAGCTATTAGTAATACGAAATTGTTAATTATCAAAAAAATTGCAATTTTTCGCGGCCAATGAAACTTAATACGGCGCGAAGAGATGTTACAGGATGATTTCCTGCGACAATGAAACCTTTTTGATGATCATGAACTTTGGCGACTTCTCTATAAAATTTGAATTGTCCGATCTTGTGGGGCTAATGAATCTTTTGCATCTCGTACTTGGTTAATGGCTACATTTTCGTGACAAAAGTTGCGTTTAGAGGACAGTTGTTAAAGAAGAGAATTTTAATTAATTGCGGTCGATTTTGCCGATTTGTTAAGCTCTTTTTGTCGTTCTTGCTTCTTTCTGTCTTACATATGCAGCCAGATTTATGGTAGCCTATAATTTAGTTCTATTGTATAGTTTAGCAAGAGAAAGTTGTTTTTGAACTCATATTAGTACAAAGAATTAGACAATTTTGCAATTTTTTTAAAAATTGTTTTGTATCAATTTCAAGTTCTCAGAACTCAACTTGTTAATTAAGTTTTTCATAGCCACCGTCAACTTCTCAATGGCTATTATTTAGGCGCTCACCTTTTTATAATTCGCTTTACCTTTTCGCGTTTTTCGTTTTTACATAACTCAAGATTTTCACGTTTGACTTCTGAATTTCTTCACTCACTGTTTCAACTGAATTGTTTTGAATTCTTTTCGGCACTGAATTACGCAATGTGATGAATACTGTCAAAGTCAAAGGGGCAAAATCAAAAGAGACGAGATGAACCGATGAGCCCGGTCATTAAGTCATTGAGAAATAGGTTATCAAAGTTCACTAGATTGTTTGCTGGCTGAAATTGGTATTAGGCTTAATAGCTTCCAGTTTAGAAGCTGAATTAGGTATAGTTTTAGAATCAAACTGAAACTGCACGCCAAATTAGAACACTTTTTGACGCTTCAAAAAAACAGAAAAAAATTCGGTGAATTTATCTTTTTTTTTCTGTTTGAATCTCGATGTTCATCAAGTTCGTCAACGGTGCCTATTTTACGGCAATCTGCTGGCTATGTTTTTGATATGTGGACTTCGTTTATGCGTTTGTTTTAACATTACGGTTCTGATTTTGAAGATATTGACACCAAGAAGCTTTAACGAATCAGTTTTTCTAATTTCTATTTTTTTACTTTAATGTTCTGCCTCTGCTTTCCTTTTATATATCAAGTTTTTTATTTGCCAAGTTTTCTTTTCTTGCTTTCTGAATTCTTGCGCATTGTTCTCCAATGTAGAGGCTGAATTCACCATTCTTGTCTAGTCTAATGAATGAGCAAGTTTTTATTATTTGCTCTATCTATCTAATTTGTACTATCTAATAGTGAGCAGGTATTTTTTTGTTTGTCAAGTTTTTTGTTCGTCCTTTCTTACTTTTTGCTTATTGTTCTCCAATTTAGAGGCTGAATGCACCATATTTATCTAATCTAATAAAGCTGCGGACGAAATACGTACACTTTTTGGCGTTTATTGGCACCTAAAAATTAGATTATGGTCAATTTTCTCTATTTTTTTCTAACTGGTTCAATACCATCACAGTTCAGTGGGTCAACGGTGGTTTTTTGGCAATCTGCCGGCTAAGTTTTTGGTAAAACGCTCGTGAGCATTATCAGTTCTTTTGGTGCTATGATCCTTCAGTTTGCCACGTGTCAAGTAAGCTTCCATTTTTGGGAATGAAATTTTCTAGAAAAGGATATGCTGCTCAGCACCTTTCTGCGCAATAAAAGCATTTGATTGCTTTTGAATTTATTACCACGATATCTCAAATTGGAACATGCGGTTCTATCAATTTCGAGTGTTCAATTGACTTGTTTAGGTCTTGGCTGTTTCTGTTTTGCGATGCTCATCAAAGTGCCTATTGGGCTCAGTGGAAATCTCAAGCTGCTCGCCTCTCCAGACCTAGCTTCTATGTCTCTCGCCATGTCAAACATCGCTTTCCGTTAAGTTGGATTGTTAGCGGCCGCTTCTGCTATTCCAGTGGACTGACTGTTTCATTTAGTTGTTACCATTGTTATGCGAGCCTGACTGCATTTAATTGCTATCAAACGGAGTCTGTAGCAACTATATTTGTCATCTGTATATTAAACTTGTGAACCCAAAGGGCTGCATTTTTGAAAGGGCTCTCTGAGCGTTTCTTTGTGCAAATTCTGCCTTAATGACCAAAAAAATTATGATCTTTTCAACAATTGTCACGTTTTGCAAAAGGGGGCTATTCTTGAATAGAGTTCAGGCGAGCAATTTATTAACAAATCAGAGATGACTAATAACTTTTCACTTTTGCGCATACTATGTTAAATTGAATAGAATAATACGGCATGCTTTGTTAATTAGCCGAATTGTAATAAAAGCTAACAGAATTTCCGACTGTTGGGTCGGTACGCGTGCGTCGAGGCTGTGCCGCAATAACCGACCCGCGATTTACGGATTACATCACACAGCGCATGAGGCACTGATTTTCGGCTAACTAAACTAGGCCAAGAAATATTGTGTAAAGTACTGTAAAGAAGGTGGCTCTAATAGGTACCCAAGGGGGATTGCTGAAAAGAGCGAAAAATATAAACAGAGAATGTCAATGAAGAGTGTCAAAGCAAAAGGGGGCAATTACCAATTTAAGTGTTTGTTCCTGTTTTGATAGTAATTGGTTGCTCTTGCGGTTTTTCAAGCAACGTTACGAGCATGTCCCCCATGTTTGTGGTGTTCATTAAGATGAAAACAGCATCAGTTATAGTTGATTATTGAGTATGGAGTATTGAACCAAGGCTTGGAGGTTTTGAAGCTTTTAGTATCACAAAATTGTTAATTATCAAAAAATTTGCAATTTTTCGGGGCCAATGAAACGTGATACGGCAAGAAGAGATGTTAACTTTGACGTGTTTGTATTCGTGTTTTGACCCCGGGTAACCTTACAATATATCAAGACTTGAGTATCCAATGTGGAGTTTTTTTCATGTCCCAGTCGATCTGAAAAATAACTGGTTTTTGTTGGCCTGCTAGTTTCATGCACTTTTTGTTCCACCAATTTTTTCGGAGATCCTCACTACGATCTAAACATCCTATATGCCGAAACTGTTGAGTAGACATAAATTCATTATGTTAATGGTGACTTCGAGTTTTCTACCACCCCAAGGCATCACCACGCCCTCTCTCTCCAACACTAATCTCTGTTGTATAGGTGTAAAGGGCAATTTTAAGTGGTGTTTGGGACTCTTTCCGGATTTTCTACGCCAATTTCCTGGTTGTGTCCCTGTAGCCCCCCCCCCCCCCGCAATCAGTCCAGATAGGCTCACTTAGTTTGATCTAGAGACTACCAAGATCAATACCTTGTCAGTACTTTGAGAGCTTTTCGCCCGAGGGTAGCCGGTCATATTTTCCGTTAAGTCAATGTGGGGCGATCGAGATCTTTCGTTGAAAAATGAAAAGTTGTACCATTATAAAGCTCTTAAAAACGCAATCGATCTGAAAGGTAACTTCAACCGTTCCCTTTCCCTTCCTACATTTATCTACTCCTACCCCTGTCCTTAACTCTAGTTCGACGCAGCTATCTAACCTTATCACTATTTATCCAAACCCACCCTCCTTCCACTCATATACCATTCTCACAGTTACCCATTCCATTCCTCTTAACCGTGTGCGCTGCACCTACTCGTACCCCTAACTACACACTACCTTTAATAAATTAAAAGAATTGTCTACATATCGGAAACTTTTTCACTAATAAAATTGCTACAAACGACGTTTGATGTATTTCTTCTAATTCGCTTTGCTTTTTAATCAGGTTTTTCGTTTTACACAAGTCACGGTTTTCAAGTATGACTTCTGATTTACTTCACCCACGGTTTCAATGAATGGATTTTTAATTCTCTCACGCATTGAAATACGGAATGTGGTGAATAATGTCAAAGTCAGAAGAGCAGAACCAAGAGAGACGGGTTAAACCGATAAAGCCCGGTCATTAAGTCATTGAGAATTAGGTTATCTAAGTTCACTAGATTGTTTGCTGGCTGAAATTGGTATTAGGCTTATTAGCTTCCAGTTTAGAAGCTGAATTAGGTATAGTTTTAGAATCTAACTGAAACTGCACGCCAAATTAAAACACTTTTTGACACTTCAAAGAAACAGAAAAAAAATCGGTCAATTTATCTCTTTTTTTTGTTTGAATCTCGATTTTCATCAAGTTCGTCAACGGTGCCTATTTTACGGTAATCTGCTGGCTATGTTTTTGATATGTGCACTTCGTTTATGCATTTGTTTTAACATTACGGTTCTGATTTTGAAGATATTGACACCAAGAAGCTTTAACGAATCAGTTTTTCTAATTTCTATTTTTATACTTTAATGGACTGCCTCTGCTTTCCTTTTATATATCAATTTTTTTATTTGCCAAGTTTTCTGTTCTTGCTTTGTGAGTTCTTGCGCATTGTTCTCCAATGTAGAGGCTGAATTCTTCATTCTTGTCTAGTCTAATGAATCAGCAAGTTTTTATTGTTTGCTCTATCTGATTTGTTCTATCTAATCTAATGAGCAAGTATTTTTGTTTGTCAGGTTTTTTGTTCGTCCTTTCTTATTTTTTGCTTATTTTTCTGCAATTTAGAGGCTGAATGCACCATATTTATCTAATCTAATAAAGCTGCGGACGAAATACGTACACTTTTTGGCGTTTATTGGCACCTAAAAATTAGATTATGGTCGATTTTCACTTTATTTTTTATCTAACTGGTTCAATACCATCACTGATCAGTGGGTCAACGGTGGCTTTTTTCGGCGAATCTGCGGGCTAAGTTTTTGGTAAAACGCTCGTGAGCATTATCAGTTCTTTTGGTGCTATGATCCTTCAGTTTGTCACCTGTAAAGTAAGCTTTCATTTTTTGGAGGTGAAATTTTCGAGAAAATGATGTGCTGCTCAGCACCTTCCTGCGCAATACAACCATTTAACTTAGTTTGATCTAGAGACTACCAAAATCAATACCTTGTCAGTACTTTGAGAGCTTTTCGCCCGAGGGTAGCCGGTCATATTTTCCGTGTGGGGCGATCGAGATCTTTCGTTGAAAAATGAAAAGTTGTACCATTATAAAGCTCTTAAAAACGCAATCGATCTGAAAGGTAACTTTAACCGTTCCCTTTCCGTTCCTACATTTATATACTCCTACCCCTGTCCTTAATTCTAGTTCGACGCAGCTATCTAACCTTATCACTATTTATCCAAACCCACCCTCCTTCCACTCATATACCATTCTCACAGTTACCCATTCCATTCCTCTTAACCGTGTGCGCTGCACCTACTCGTACCCCTAACTACACACTACCTTTAATAAATTAAAAGAATTGTCTACATATCGGAAACTTTTTCACTAATAAAATTGCTACAAACGACGTTTGATGTATTTCTTCTAATTCGCTTTGCTTTTTAATCAGGTTTTTCGCTTTACACAAGTCACGATTTTCAAGTATGACTTCTGATTTACTTCACCCACGGTTTCAATGAATGGATTTTTAATTCTCTCACGCATTGAAATACGGAATGTGGTGAATAATGTCAATGTCAGAAGAGCAGAACCAAGAGAGACGGGTTAAACCGATAAAGCCCGGTCATTAAGTCATTGAGAATTAGGTTATCTAAGTTCACTAGATTGTTTGCTGGCTGAAATTGGTATTAGGCTTATTAGCTTCCAGTTTAGAAGCTGAATTAGGTATAGTTTTAGAATCTAACTGAAACTGCACGCCAAATTAAAACACTTTTTGACACTTCAAAGAAACAGAAAAAAAATCGGTCAATTTATCTCTTTTTTTTCTGTTTGAATCTCGATTTTCATCAAGTTCGTCAACGGTGCCTATTTTACGGTAATCTGCTGGCTATGTTTTTGATATGTGCACTTCGTTTATGCATTTGTTTTAACATTACGGTTCTGATTTTGAAGATATTGACACCAAAAAGCTTTAACGAATCAGTTTTTCTAATTTCTATTTTTATACTTTAATGGACTGCCTCTGCTTTCCTTTTATGTATCAATTTTTTTATTTGCCAAGTTTTCTGTTCTTGCTTTGTGAGTTCTTGCGCATTGTTCTCCAATGTAGAGGCTGAATTCTTCATTCTTGTCTAGTCTAATGAATCAGCAAGTTTTTATTGTTTGCTCTATCTGATTTGTTCTATCTAATCTAATGAGCAAGTATTTTTGTTTGTCAGGTTTTTTGTTCGTCCTTTCTTATTTTTTGCTTATTTTTCTGCAATTTAGAGGCTGAATGCACCATATTTATCTAATCTAATAAAGCTGCGGACGAAATACGTACACTTTTTGGCGTTTATTGGCACCTAAAAATTAGATTATGGTCGATTTTCACTTTATTTTTTATCTAACTGGTTCAATACCATCACTGATCAGTGGGTCAACGGTGGCTTTTTTCGGCGAATCTGCGGGCTAAGTTTTTGGTAAAACGCTCGTGAGCATTATCAGTTCTTTTAGTGCTATGATCCTTCAGTTTGTCACCTGTAAAGTAAGCTTTCATTTTTTGGAGGTGAAATTTTCGAGAAAATGATGTGCTGCTCAGCACCTTCCTGCGCAATACAACCATTTAACTGTTTCTGAGTTTGTTACCACAATTTCTCAACTTGAAACATGCGGTTCCTATCAATGTCGAGTTCCAGTTGACTTGTTTAGGTCTTGGCTGTTTCTGTTTTGCGATGCTCATCAAAGTGCCTATTGGGCTCAGTGGAAATCTTAAGCTGCTCGCCTCTCCAGACCTACCTTCTATGTCTCTCGCCATGTCAAACATCGCTTTCCGGTAAGTTGGATTGTTAGCGGCCGCTTTTGCTATTCCAGTGGACTGATTGTTCCAAATTAATTGTTAGCATTGTTATGCGAGCCTGGCTGTTTTTACTTGCTCTCAAACGGAGTCTGTAGCAACTATATTTGTCATTTGTCATTAATATATTAAACTCGTGAACCCAAAGGGATGCATTTTTGAAAGGGCTCGCTGAGCCTCATGTTTTAAAAGGACTTCTGAAGAGCGCGGTTAAGCGATTGCAAAACAGTCAATGACCGAAAAAAAAATTGGTGCAGTAAGGTAAGGTCATTGACCAAAAATTCTTTGTGCAAATTCTGCCTCAATGACCGAAAAAAATATAGTCTTTTCAACAATTGCCCCCTTTTGCAAAAGGGGGCTATTCTTGAATAGAGTTCAGGCGAGCGATATATTAACCAATCAGAGACGACTAATAAATTTTCACATATGCGCATACTGTGTTAAGTTGAATAGAATAAAATACGGCATGCTGTGTTAATTAGCCGAATTGGAATAAAAAGCGAAAAGAATTTCCGACTGGTGGGTCGGTAGGCGCGCGTCGCGGCTTCTATCTAAACTAGGCCAAGTTATATTGTGTAAAGTATTGTACAGAAGGTGGCGAGTCTCTACTAGGTACCCAAGGGGGATTATTGAAAAGATCGAAAAACATAAACAGAGAATGTCAATGAAGGGTGTCAAAGCAAAAGGGGGCAATTACCAATTTAAGTGTTTGTTCCTGTTTTGATAGTAATATGGTTGCTCTTGCGGTTTTTTTATTAGGCAAAGTTACGAGCAAATCCCGCCATGTTTGTGCTATTCATTAAGATGAAAACAGCATCAGTTATAATTATCAGTATTAAGCCTCCCTCTTCAGTTTGTGATATTGAACAGCGGAAGACTATAAAACAGACAACTGGCCAAAGATAATGCAAGATCAATGCAATAAATTTACAAATTGCAATCAGATACGAATTTGAACCTTAATTGAAAGAAGATTTTCTTTTTATCAGCAAGGAATTTAAAGATCTGTTGGTATATAAGAAGCAATTGTTCTTATTCGGAAAAAAGAACGAGAAATCTGAAAGAGAAAAGGTAACAAAATGAAAGCCTCCTTAGTTGAAAATAATGAATGTACAATAGTAGATAGTTCTGGCTTTGTTGAAAGCAGTGTCTTATCTGACACTTTAACCGAAGGGAACCAATCCTCTGGGCTACGGAGCAGGTGGTCAATGGTTCGAATCCCGACGGGGTCAACTTTGTTTGCACCCATAAAGAAAAATTGATCTTTAGGCTGCGCCCCCTTAATTAAATTGCCTCGCCTGTCGTTCAAGAGCAATTCTTCCGACATCTGTCGGTTTATATTTGCGGATTGTTCTCCAATGTAGAGGCTGAATTCACCATATTTATCTAGTCTAATGAATCAGCAAGTTTTTATTATTTGCTCTATCTGATTTGGTCTATCTAATCTAATGAGCAAGTATTTTTTGTTTACCAAGTTTCTTGTTGGTGCTTTCTTACTTTTTGCTTATTGTTCTCCAATTTAGAGGCTGAATGCACCATATTTATCTAATCTAATAAAACTGCAGACAAAATGCGAACACTTTTTGGCGTTTATTGGCACCTAAAAATTAGGTTGTCCTCAATTTTTCTTTATTTTTTCCAACTCTTTCAATACCAACACCGGTCAGTGGGTCAACGGTGACTTTTTCCGGCAATCTACCGGCTATGTTTTTGGTGAATCGATTATGAGCATTATCAGTTCTTTTGGTGCTATTATCCTTTAGTTTGTTAAGTGTCAAGTAAGCTTTTATGTTGGGGGTGATATTTTCGAGAAAATCATATGCTGCTCCGCACCTTTCTGCGGAGTACAACCATTTAACTGTTTTTGAGTTTGTTACCACAATTTCTCAACTTGAAACATGCGGTTCCTATCAATGTCGAGTTCCAGTTGACTTGTTTAGGTCTTGGCTGTTTCTGTTTTGCGATGCTCATCAAAGTGCCTATTGGGCTCAGTGGAAATCTCAAGCTGCTCGCCTCTCCAGACCTAGCTTCTATGTCTCTCGCCATGTCAAACATCGCTTTCCGGTAAGTTGGATTGTTAGCGGCCGCTTCTGCTATTCCAGTGGACTGATTGTTCCAAATTAATTGTTAGCATTGTTATGCGAGCCTGGCTGTTTTTAATTGCTCTCAAACGGAGTCTTTAGCTATTATGTTAGTCTTCTATATATTAAACCCAAAATGCTGCATGTTTAAAAGGGCTCAATGCACTTCATGTTAGGATAAACCGAAGATAAAATCATTCCGTTAACATAACGTTTAAGATAAACCGATTGCAAAACGGTCTATGACCGACTAAAATTGGTGCAGTAAGGTAAGGTCATTGACCAAAAATTCTTTGTGCAAATTCTGCCTCAATGACCGAAAAAAAATATAGTCTTTTCAACAATTGCCCCCTTTTGCAAAAGGGGGCTATTCTTGAATAGAGTTCAGGCGAGCGATATATTAACCAATCAGAGACAACTAATAAATTTTCACATATGCGCATACTGTGTTAAGTTGAATAGAATAACTTACGGCATGCTGTGTTAATTAGCCGAATTGGAATAAAAAGCGAAAAGAATTTCCGACTGGTGGGTCGGTAGGCGCGCGTCGCGGCTTCAATCTAAACTAGGCCAAGTTATATTGTGTAAAGTATTGTACAGAAGGTGGCGAGTCTCTACTAGGTACCCAAGGGGGATTATTGAAAAGATCGAAAAACATAAACAGAGAATGTCAATGAAGGGTGTCAAAGCAAAAGGGGGCAATTACCAATTTAAGTGTTTGTTCCTGTTTTGATAGTAATATGGTTGCTCTTGCGGTTTTTTATTAGGCAAAGTTACGAGCAAATCCCGCCATGTTTGTGCTATTCATTAAGATGAAAACAGCATCAGTTATAGTTATCAGTATTAAGCCTCCCTCTTCAGTTTGTGATATTGAACAGCGGAAGACTATAAAACAGACAACTGGCCAAAGATAATGCACGATCAATGCAATAAATTTACAAATTGCAATCAGATACGAATTTGAACCTTAATTGAAAGAAGATTTTCTTTTTATCAGCAAGGAATTTAAAGATCTGTTGGTATATAAGAAGCTATTGTTCTTATTCGGAAAAAAGAACGAGAAATGGGAAAGAGAAAAGGTAACAAAATGAAAGCCTCCTTAGTTGAAAATAATGAATGTACAATAGTAGATAGTTCTTGCTTTGTTGAAAGCAGTGTCTTATCAGACACTTTAACCGAAGGGAACCAATCCTCTGGGCTACGGAGCAGGTGGTCAATGGTTCGAATCCCGACGGGGTCAACTTTGTTTGCACCCATAAAGAAAAATTGATCTTTAGGCTGCGCCCCCTTAATTAAATGCCTCGCCTGTCGTTCAAGAGCAATTCTTCCGACATCTGTCGGTTTATATTTGCGGATTGTTCTCCAATGTAGAGGCTGAATTCACCATATTTATCTAGTCTAATGAATCAGCAAGTTTTTATTATTTGCTCTATCTGATTTGGTCTATCTAATCTAATGAGCAAGTATTTTTTGTTTACCAAGTTTCTTTTTGGTGCTTTCTTACTTTTTGCTCATTGTTCTCCAATTTAGAGGCTGAATGCACCATATTTATCTAATCTAATAAAACTGCAGACAAAATGCGAACACTTTTTGGCGTTTATTGGCACCTAAAAATTAGGTTGTCCTCAATTTTTATCTTTATTTTTTCCAACTCTTTCAATACCAACAGCGGTCAGTGGGTCAACGGTGACTTTTTCCGGCAATCTACCGGCTATGTTTTTGGTGAATCGATTGTGAGCATTATCAGTTCTTTTGGTGCTATTATCCTTTAGTTTGTTAAGTGTCAAGTAAGCTTTTATGTTGGGGGTGATATTTTCGAGAAAATCATATGCTGCTCCGCACCTTTCTGCGGAGTACAACCATTTAACTGTTTTTGAGTTTGTTACCACAATTTCTCAACTTGAAACATGCGGTTCCTATCAATGTCGAGTTCCAGTTGACTTGTTTAGGTCTTGGCTGTTTCTGTTTTGCGATGCTCATCAAAGTGCCTATTGGGCTCAGTGGAAATCTCAAGCTGCTCGCCTCTCCAGACCTAGCTTCTATGTCTCTCGCCATGTCAAACATCGCTTTCCGGTAAGTTGGATTGTTAGCGGCCGCTTCTGCTATTCCAGTGGTCTGATTGTTCCAAATTAATTGTTAGCATTGTTATGCGAGCCTGGCTGTTTTTAATTGCTCTCAAACGGAGTCTTTAGCTATTATGTTAGTCTTCTATATATTAAACCCAAAATGCTGCATGTTTAAAAGGGCTCAATGCACTTCATGTTAGGATAAACCGAAGATAAAATCATTCCGTTAACATAACGTTTAAGATAAACCGATTGCAAAACGGTCTATGACCGACTAAAATTGGTGCAGTAAGGTAAGGTCATTGACCAAAAATTATAGGCGCAAATTCTATAAGGTCAAAGAAGAAGGTCAAAGCAAAAAGTATCAATTTCCCGAGAAAATGGTGCTGCAATAAGGTCTTTGACCATAATATTTTTCCGGATAAAGGTCAACGACCGAGCAATTATTTGATAAGTCTGACCAAAAACTTAGTAATGCAAACGATGTCATTGACTTCGTCAATGCTCCAAAAGCCAATGACCAAACAATTTGTTGTTAAAAAGTTAATTGCTTTCTGAAGCAGAAAATATCAGTGAACCAAGAATTGTTCATGCGAAAAGAGTCAATGACCAAAGAGAAAAATGCTGAAGCGAGCCTGCTGCAACAATTGCATGAGGAGCCGCGTTGAGGAGTAAGCCTTGCATAATAAGTTAGCCTTGTAATCCTTTTACATCATTCTGGTTCCAATGATTTAATTCTGGATGGTTTTTGCTATGAAACAAAGGCTGCGAGGGTCAACTGCGTTAAATACGAAATCTCGCATCATATATTAAAGCTATTATAACTTTGACGTGTTTGTATTCGTGTTTTGACCCCGGGTAACCTTACAATATATCAAGACTTGAGTATCCAAGGTGGAGTTTTTTCATGTCTCAGTCGATCTGAAAAATAAATGGTTTTTGTTGGCCTGCTAGTTTCATGCACTTTTTGTTCCACCAATTTTTTCGAAGATCCTCACTACGATCTAAACATCCTATATGCCGAAACTGTTGAGCAGACATAAATTCATTATGTTAATGGTGACTTCGAGTTTTCTACCACCCCAAGGCATCACCACGCCCTCTCTCTCTCTCTCTCTCTCTCTCTCTCTCTCTCTCTCTCTCTCTCTCTCTCTACCACTGATCTCTGTTGTATAGGTGTAAATTCGTGGTGTAAAGGGCAATTTTAAGTGGTGTTTGGGACTCTTTCCGGATTTTCTACGCCTATGTCCTCGTTGTGCCCCTGTAGCCCCCCCCCCCCGCAATCAGTCCAGATAGGCTCACTTAGTTTGATCTAGAGACTACCAAGATCAATACCTTGTCAGTCATTTGAGAGCATTTCGCCCGAGGGTAGCCGTTCATATTTTCCGTTAAGTCAATGTGGGGCGATCGAGATCTTTCGTTGAAAAATGAAAAGTTGTACCATTATAAAGCTCTTAAAAACGCAATCGATCTGAAAGGTAACTTCAACCGTTCCCTTTCCCTTCCTACATTTATCTACTCCTACCCCTGTCCTTAACTCTAGTTCGACGCAGCTATCTAACCTTATCACTATTTATCCAAACCCACCCTCCTTCCACTCATATACCATCCTCACCGTTACCCATTCCATTCCTCTTAACCGTGTGCGCTGCACTTACTCGTACCCCTAACTACACGCTACCTTTAATAAATTAAAAGAATTGTCTACATATCGGAAACTTTTTCACTAATAAAATTGCTACAAACGACGTTTGATGCATTTCTTTTAATTCGCTTTACTTTTTAATCACGTTTTTCGTTTTACACAAGTCACGATTTTCAAGTTTGACTTCTGATTTACTTCACCCACTGTTTCAATGAATGGATTTTAAATTCTCTCACGCATTGAAATACGGAATGTGGTGAATAATGTGAAAGTCAGAAGAGCAGAACCAAGAGAGACGGGTTAAACCGATAAAGCCCGGTCATTATGTAATTGAGAATTAGGTTTTCAAAAGTTCATTAGAGTGTTTGCTAGCTGAAATTGGTATTAAGCTTATTAGCTTTCTAGCTTTCAGTTTAGAAGCGGAATTAAGTATAGTTTCAGAATCTAATTGAAACTGAACGCCAAATTAGAACACTTTTTGACATTGAAAAAATCAACAGAAAAAAATCGGTTAATTTGTCTCCTTTTTC
Source organism: Convolutriloba macropyga (assembly GCF_964194025.1). Taxonomy (NCBI): domain Eukaryota; kingdom Metazoa; phylum Xenacoelomorpha; order Acoela; family Convolutidae; genus Convolutriloba; species Convolutriloba macropyga. Next base: position 33,025,902 of record NC_134475.1, read on the forward strand.
TTTTTCTGTTTCAATCCCGATGTGCATCAAGCGCGTTAACGGCGGCTATTTTCCAGCAATCTGCGGGCTATGTTTTCGAAGTAGAGTGAAAAGTTTGTTCAAACAAATTTTTGCGTTCTCGAGAGTGGTTTTTCTCAACATGCGATAATTCGAATGCTGTTTCTTCAGTGCATTTAATTCGAATGCTGTTTCTTCATTTTTTTGATGTGATTTTTCTTAAATGGTTTTCCTAATCCATTGATATTTAATTCGAGAAAATTGTTGTTAATTTAATGAATAGGGATTTTTACTGCTATTTTTTATGTGTAGTTATATATGTGAAACAATGTTTTGATTGGTTTAGATCTTAATTTGTGTCTGTGTGTTTGCGGCTGTTTTTTTGTAAGATTTTTATGATTTTTGAAGTCAAATTGAAGTGATGTTTTTGGTCACGCCGATAGAGGAAGTGGAGCAAAAGGGTTAATAGTTTTGCCGTGTAAAATTTTTTCAGTCTACTTTTAACTTCAATAAGAAAAATGACCGATTTCTGAGAAATATGATTTCGCTAGTGGTGTTTTTGTTTAAATGCTACAAATTGTCTTTGATGTTAACTGTTTTTCAAATTTTGAAAGGATTTTTTTTAAATGGTCATCTGAGCCCATTCCTAGTCATTTTTGGATCACTTTTTTTGTGCAGTCAACGAGAGTTCTTTGAATTGTATATCAGGATTTGTCCTGCTATGTTTTTTGTTGTCAAGATTTTTGTTACGATCATATGACGTCACGTTCATTTCAAAGCTGCTTTTTGTTCATTCGCTCATGCAATTTTGGTTGAATTGCATATTTGACGTCTTTTTTCACTCTTAGTGAAGCAAGTTCTCGTTCATTCGCGTGATATTTGGCGGGTCACTTGTGACTTAAAACTCGCAGATTTTTCTTGCTTTAATTGAAGCAGAGAAGGTCAACTGAATTTGTTTCGCTCTTATTGAAGGTTATTTGGGGGCAGTTATTAGAAATGCCAGTAAGTTATACAGATTCTTAATCAAAACGGCAATGCTATCTCGGCCATTAGTTGAGAAATAAAATTCCTCTTTTTCGGTCTTTTTAATAGCCACAAAGTGATCATTGAGGATATTATTGGCCTTCTCTTGGTTTTTTATTACGTCAACGGGATTTTTGTTACAACCAGTTGACGTCACAATCACTTTAATTCTGCGTTTTGTTCATTCGTTCATGCAATTTCAACTAAATTTCGGGCGTCATCCTCACTCTTAGTGGAGAGTTCTTTTAATTGCTCTTGAAGATAAGTAATTATTGTAAACGTGTGTGTCTTTTTTATGCAAAATTTTCCCTCGGCCGTTTTTGACTTTTCGAGTGACTTTTACGCCCTTGACTTTCTGCGTTTAGCGTGATCTAAAGTTCTCTCGCATTAACATTTGCAAGCGGCTGAACCCAATTGGCAGCAATTTATTACTAAAAGTCAAATGATAAGTGCGCCGAAACTGGTGCCATTTTTTCACTTGAAATCTTAATAGTTGTATATATATATTACCTCAATGAGGTTATTTGACCCCCCCCCCCCACCGACTGAAGCAGGCAGCAATTGATTAGAGCTCCCACTAATCGTTAGAGAGCAATTCTTCCGACGTTAGTCGGTTATGTTTTCGTTCATTCGCGTGTTGAATTTTTTGGTCACAAGCGACTGACTTACCTCACTCTCAACAATGACTTCCTCTCTAAAATGGACTTTCCTTTACTTGAATTCACAGAGATAAGGTCAAGTGAGTGCGTGTCACTCTAATTTAAGGGTATTTGAGGGCAGCTAATAAAAGCAGCAATAATTAAAACAAATTCTGAATCAAAGTATATCACCATTTTGAAAATAAAATTATTTTGATCTGCTTTGTTCACTATCTTCGAGACTGCCGATCTACAAAGCTATTGCAACTATTTCCTGGCATTCTGCCAGCTATGGTTTTTGCTGGACATTTTAGTGTGCTGGGAATGTCAACTGGACCTTTGGTGTTTGGGGCGATCATGGATGCGAACTGTGAAATGTGGGAACTAAATTGCAGTGGTGAACAAGGATCCTGTCTTTTGTACAAATTGGATACCCTCTCATTCAGTACATTCCTTCTTGTGCTCTCCTGTGCTACCATAGGACTAGTGTTCTATGCCCTTTCCATGATGACATATGGGCGCAAGAATTTCGAGTTCTTTCCCAACCGAGAATCAAACAAAGATTTGTTTGACAATATACAGTCGAACAACAACCAGCCAAAATGTACGCATATCAAGAAACTATCAGAAGTGTTTTAGTAACTTAGGAAAACTTTATGTTGATTTGTAGAATTCACTAACTACATTTGCATTTATTTCCGTTTTCACTGTACATTCAAAAAAGATCTTAAGTTAGTAATATATGTTATTATAATAGGATTCGAAACCTGTTTTGTCGGCTTTCTTTTTTGTTGCGATTAGCTAAAAGAATAAAAAAGTTCATGATGAACTGTTGTGTTCTTTTTAGTTCATCTCAAGCGAAGTTTGTAATTATTTTTAGTCCTACTGGTCTTTTTTAATGCGATCTTTCGCACTTCTGAATTTTTGTCTGATATTTTTTTGCCTGTACATTTGACTTTTCCTCCTCAAAAACGGGAAGAACAAGAAAAGCCCTGAGGGCATTACGTTCTCCTAGAGCCATACGACTTACTAGTCTCAGCATGCGATTCACCGATAATCTTGCGGAGACAAATTTAGTGTGAAGTGCGGTTTTAAAGTGTCCCCCGCACTTCAGTTCAGCCCACACCCGCGCAATTCACCTACCACATCCAACCCTCCGCCGTATTCCAGCTGTGACCAAGCACGCTCGACCCCCCACGCTCGCCCCACCCACCTCGATTAATCCGTAGGTAGCTACTGGAAAAGCCAACCAGTCGTTTGAGAGGAATTCGCCCGACGTTAGTCATCTATGTATATCTAAGTCGCTTTCTTATATAGGAGACTGATGTGTGGGCGAATTTCTCTCTCGAACGACTGGTTGGCTTTGCCAGTAGCTATCTACGGCTTAATTGAGGTGGGTGGGGTGAGCGTTCTGGGCCACGGGTGAGATGAGGTTTTAGAGGGTAGATTGTTGGTGAATTGCAGCTATCATTGCGGCTGTTATTAGAATCTCAACTTTTCTCATATTTTTCTTTAATAGCCACACTGCGATCGCTAGGGCTATTATTGGCCTTCTCTTGGTTTTTTGTTTCTTCAAGAATTTTGTTACAACCATATGACGTCACAGCCAATTCAAATCTGCTTTTTCATTCAGTTTCAACTGAATTTTGTGTGTGACGTCATTTTTTACTCTTAGCGGAGCTAGTTTTTTGTTCATTCGCGTGATTAACTTTTTGGTCACACGTGACTTACCTCACTCTCAAAAATGACTTCCTCACTCTGAAATTGAATAATCTTTACTTTAAATCGAAAAGATAAGGTGAAGAGAGTGTTTGCCACCTGAAGGTTATTTAAGAGCAGTTATTAGAAGCAACATTAAGTTTGATAGATTCTTCATGAACGTGTAATTTCTGAGCAGTTAATAAAAAGAATTTTTTTGGTCTGTTTCGTTAACTATCTTTTTGAGACTGCCGATCAACGAAGCAATTGCGGCTATTTTCTGGCAATCTGCCTGCTATACTTTTCTTTCTAATTTGTTTCTTCTAATTGTTTTTTTTAAATTGAAATTTAATGAAATAGTTTTGGTAGTTTAGTTTGTGGTTTGCTGTGGTCTACTTCGAGTTGTTCCCGGAGTCTTCCAGCTATTTTTTATCGATAATTTGTTGCAATGTAGTTAAAATGGGATGTAAAAGCCAATGCTGCACGTAAAAAGTAAGTGATTAGGTCAAACGGTTGAACGAATTGAAGAGTAAAGAGAGTAGTTCTTAGTTCATGCTGCGTTTTTGAGATAGAGACCGAGGGAAGCAGGTTTTAAAAATTTTGCTAAGTGAGCCAAATTTTTTGATCGCGTGCTGCAGTTTTGAAGGAGTTTTTGGTTTTAAGGTTACTTATTCGGGTAAAGTGTTGTTCTAAACCACATTAACAATTAATCGCTTGTTAAGGAGCTTTTTGACCATCTAAACAATTATAGAGTTTCATATGCAATCTTGAGCTGTTTTCGTCATTTCGCCGCTTTGGACACTTTTTAGCGGTTTTTGTACTCGTTTTCAAGTTTTTAGTGTCCGGGGTATTTTTTTGGTTGAGATAAGTTTTTATGTGGATTTTCATGGTCTTTTATTTTTGTTATTATCTTTTTGTTTTAGTTGAAGGAAACAGTCTAAATTTTAACAGTTTTGCTTAATTTTTACAATAATAGTTTTTCTGCCTTTCAGAGTATTTTGTCATATTTTTGTTTTCTTGTTTTAAGTGTTTTCAACTGCGCATGTGTGTCATGCGCTGGCTCAGCGAAAAAAAGAGAAACGGCTTCTTGAAGTGTGTTGAAAACATCTATTGAGACTCTACAACTTCTAGAGAACATTATTGAAAAATGTAACAGGTTTCTTAGAATTTTTCATTAAGTTTTTTTTCTTCACTCGGTTTTTCTTTGAGATTTATGGCTTGTCCTTTTTTTATAAACATCCTCCCTCATGTTTTCAGCCGCTAGTATAGCGGACCTAAATTTTACCTCGTCGAATAAACATTTGTTTTGCTTCACCTTAGTGCACAGCTTGTTCAAAATTTTGTGAGAATCTTTTTGAATCCTCTAATCTATTTTCATTCTTCTTTTTCTGTTAAAGATCTTTTGCTGAGAAAATTAATCGAGAATCAATAGCGAAAAACGAAATCAAAAATTTAAACGAGATAAACCCACGAAAACCAAATTTAGATGCACGCTGCTTCAACTTTTTTATTATAATTTTTATCATCCCTAATTCTTAATGGTATTGATTCTTACCTTTAAATTCCCTAATTGCAAAACAGTAGTATGTCTAACTACGTTAGAACGTCAACCATAGTTCTTAACGTTCTTTTTATACGAAATCAATTTCAATTTTCTTTCAATCCCAATCGGGTTTATGGGAATCAATGGCGGCTATTTTCCACCAATCTGCATGGTATGTTTTCTAACTTATGTAGTTTTATTGAAATAAAATTAGATATATCATGCATGCTGTTATCGAAAATTGTTCTTGAAATCGCAACTCGTGAAAAATGCCCAAGAAATTTTTTAACATTTTTTTCAATATGTTTTCTTTTTTTTTCAAATCGAGTGATAAAATGAAGTAAATTAAAGTTTGCTAGTTTAATTAGTTGTGGGTTAATGTGTAATTTAAGTTCCACTTCGAGTCGATTCTGGAGTCTTCCCGCTATGTTAAGATCTTTTTTCTTGATTTCTTGCACATTTTCATGATTTTTGAAGTACAATTGAAGTAATGACTTTGGTCACACCGAAACAGGAGCTGAAACGAAAAAGTGAGTGGTTTCGCTGGAGTGAAAAAAGGGGCGTGAATTGGAGTGAAAAAAGGGGTTTTGAACAAAAATTCACTTTCTTGCTAGTGGTTTTTTGTTCACATTCGGCCTTTTGACGTCGATTTTAAAAAAAAATTTTTAACTAAATATTTTCTTAAATTGTCTTGCCAATTCATTCGGGGCTATTTTTCCTGCTTAGTGAAGGAAATTTCCCTGAACGGTGTCAGGATTTCCGCTATGCTTTTTTACTTAGCCAAACAAAATTTTGGTTCGCTATACCTCATTTTGCCGCAATTTGTTAGTTATTGTTTCTAGTGTTTATTGGTTTTGATACTAGCCCTTTGGTCCCCAAAGTAGCTCGCATTTAAAATTTTTTGTTAATTCAATTCATTTACTGTTCTTTCAGTCCTAATTGGGTTTATAGGAATCAATGACGGCTATTATCTGGCAACCTTCTGGGTTTGTTAAATGTTTTTCCTCATACCAATTTATTTTCTCATAGTTTTCTCGTCTGATCACCAAATGTTTGTGACTTCGTTCTGAGAAACGGGATGGACAAGTACAGCCCGTGAGTATTGAGTTACTGAGCAGTTTTTTTCCTTACAATTTTTTCGATTAACCGAAACTGTTGAGGCGACAATGTTACGGTGTGAAAAGTGGTTCATTGATATTGACAGTTAGTCCCCCACTGCTGACAAGCATAAACCCATCGAAAGTTTGGGGTGGTTTAACTGAAATAAATGAGATGTACGCGTGTTTGGAGAAAAACTTCAAGAATGAATTAGGAGTTGAATCAAAATCAAATTTGAAATATTTTTGCAGCGTTAAATATTTTTGAAACTTGCAAAAACCGCTTTAATCTATTTCTCGTTCGTTAACCAACAAGAGAGCTGGTAGGTGCTTCTTAAGAGATGAATTATTGAATTTATCACTCCTTAAGAGATTTTATTAGATGGAATAGTAAATTTTTTCACTGCTGTTATCAAGCCTTATTATGGCCAATTTCATTTTAAATTAATTGAAGTATTATGAGCTAAGTTACTGCTCATAGATGATGAGCATTCCTTGCAACAGAGAGTTTTTCAAATTCCGTTCAATGTCTCATTATTTTGCGTTGAATTCATTTTGTTAGTTTTTCTTATTAATGAAAAGTCGCAACCAGCTGCGCGAATGCAGATGCCCTCGAGTTTCCTTGTTGCTGATTTTATTCTAATTATTTTGGCATCTTGTTCTGAAAACTTCATAATTGTACACGCGGTCTGCAAAAAGCAAAAGCAAACGTATCATATTGTGCGCTATAATAAGAGCTTATTTCCTAGATTTTTTAAGGTTTATCTTGGTTTTTACATTAACCGGCAGAAACCATTTTATTCTACTTTTGGTTCTACTAACTTTTGTTTCCAGTTTACCGATTTTTGGTTATTCCTTACTGGGAGGTATCGAAAATTTTAAGCTCTTGTAGATTAAACCGGTAATTTTATGTCACAAGTTTTTTTGATCAGTTTTTATCAATTTCAAAATTATTTGAAATTCTTTTTGACCATTGCATCAGTTTTTATTTAATCAGCTTTTGCCGCTCAATTCTCGCCAGTAGTAGTGAAAATGCCTGGTTTGTAACGGGGGGGGGACCTGTCCCCCCCCCCCCGTTACAATACAGGCATGGTCTTTTTTAGGTATCCTCTTAGAATTTCTCTGACTTAGAGTGGAATAAAACTTAGCAGTTTCATTTAGTTCTTCGAACAGTTTCATGCTTTGACTTGAAATTTGTTTTCCCCTTTCTAACCGGGAAAGTTGGTTGGTGTTTGTATAAACAATTTCTGCTTTCTTGTCTCAGCTTATCAAAGATAAAAGTACAAGTGAATTTAATTAGCTTCAAGGCGTTAGTCCAAACTTTAGCTTCTAATCAATAACCGTTAGGAATAAAGGAAATACGGGCTAATTTTGCACGGCATATTATCAGCACACATACAAAACTTTTACTCCATAAATTTTACCAGTTCTGTTCACTAAATTACCAACATGCAAAAAGTTTAAAGCAAGTTTTTGATTGCTTTTAATTGGAGTCAGTACTAGATTCATATAAAATTGCACGCCGTGCACGCTTGTGAGGAACAACTGGGGTTTCCTCGTGGCTCTCTTCAGCTTCAAATAAAATGAATTCGTTATGACTGGGTGTGCGTGGTTCTTTGCTCACTTCACAGCTATTTACTTCCAACTCACTTTCATTGTACGTGCGTTGAAGGAAACCCCAATCTGTCTCCTTGAAACTGTTGTCTGACCTATCACCCAGCGTGCTTGAATTCAAACTTTGTATTTCCGGGCGTTCGTCGCCGTTACCAAGAGTAGTTTCTGCCCCTTCAGAATTGTTGGTGTTGTCCATATTTACGTCCCAGTTATCCAGAATTTCACGCATAAAAATGTCGTCTACAATTTTGTAGTGGCCAAAAGGTAAGCTTGTTATACCGTCGTCAAAAATAAAGCGTTTATCATCGTAGGCGGACAAACAAATTTTGATCGTGCGTACTGTAAAAATGTCATGTTTTTCTGACGCTATGCGGTAGTTCGGTGCACGTTCAGTTGATTGTTGCTCAAGGACTTTTTTGAAAGACTGGTGATTTATGTGGAGAGGGATATGCCCTTCATGCTCTTTTTCTGGGTATCTAAATGAGAAAAACAAACATTTTCGCCGTTTTTTACTGGAATTTTCTATGCCCTTTGGTTTTATATTAAAGAATTTTGAGTTGTTTGCTTGGATTAAACATATCTAGAAGTCTCAGAATTTTAAAGAACATAATTGCAAAGTTTTTTTTGGATAAGTAAAACAACTGGAAAAACATACCTGCTGTGATTATGGAGTACATCTTGGATTTGATTCCAACAAATTCTGTCATTACTGATCCTGCCAGTTCATCTTTGAATTTGAGGACTTTCTTTTTATTGGTCGGGTTGTAGAGGCTTGATTCCTTTGGGTAGTTCGAAAAATTCAATTCTTTAGAGAGAGTGGGATTGTTTTTTAGGTCAGCGTAGAGGTCTTCTGTCATAATTGCATACGTCAGGGAGTCTGTATCACTGTACTAAAGTTTGCAAGCAAAGTTTTCTTTCATTATTTTATAATGAAACCTGAACATAAACATTTTGGAGAGATCCAGTATTGTGGCTCCAATGATCAACGGCTTTGACCAAGTGAACTCAGTGCGACGAAGAGTTACTGAAGCCAGGTTCGGGTTAAAGATTTTGAACGACTTAAAGTTAAACTTTGAACTTTGTTCTAGCAGCTCTTTCTCAGATCTTACTAGCATGACGTTGGTACGTTTTCTCGGATTTTCACACATTTTCCCGTACACACTATTTATCATTAATTTGAAGAAATTCTCGTCAAATTTGTTTGTAGCCTGCTCTCTCTTTCTGCTATTTAACTCTATATAGGGAGCTAACCAAAATCCTTGCAAGAATCTGAGCACTCGGTGAACTTTAGTCACTTTCAGACCGAGCTCCGAATACAGCTGTAAAGTCAAATAGTGTAAGGTATAGTGGGGCTTGGCAAACATAGTTTGAAGCAGTTTTTTGCTCTTCGTACTAACCCTTACATTCATTTTCTCTCTCAGATTCTCCTGATATTGACTCAACCAGATAACTTCGACAGACTCTCTGGTTGGAGCAAGTGGATAGTCACTCTGAATGTCGTGCAATTCCGGGGGATATTCCAGGTCCACCTCCACGATGAAGCCGTATGGTGAGTCTTCTGGGGTTTGCAACAGCTCACTCAGTGGCGTCTCAACGAGTTCAAAATCACCAATTGGTAGACAACAGGTTTGCATTATGCCCCCATAGAGATTATTTGCGTCGATTGTGAAACCGAAGGAACTCTCAACTGTTTTATCAAAATCCTGCAAATATTTGTTGTTAGCTTTGAAAAGTCTACTCGAGTAAACTGAGGACATGCCACCGCGCATAATATTTTCTGTCATATCAAGATGTTCTCTCTCTTCAAGCAGCCTAACGTTAATGTTACATGTTTTGAGGTATGCATCACCCGCTAAGTTTGCTGCAGAGAAATACTGAGCGCAATCAAGGCCATAAGTTTCATAGCACACTTTGCGAAATTTTTCAAACACACAAGCCAGCAGTAGGGTGTCAGTTGTCAGATACAAATCGTGGTAATCGCCTAATGTTTTGCACTTAAATGTTCGAAAAACTTGGTTAGCATGCGCCAGGTTTTCGAGTGTTATAGAAACTTCACCACCAGCTAACGTGTTTTTCCACTTGTTTAGGGGAGGCAAACGTTTTTCACTGAATCTTTCAAAATTGTCAAAGTAACTGTATGGGTAGAAACTTTTTTGATGCAACAATTTTATTTGCTTTTTCGCAAATTTCTCTTCGAAATGGTTATCAATAATTTTAAATCCATCTGTGGGCAAAAAAGACACCAATTTTTCAAGTGACATTCCCATGAAACGGAAAGAGTCGAGAAAGCGCATATTTTCGAAAAGTTCAATCACTTCTCCTTTTTTGTTTTTGTACTCGCCAACCTTTACTCTGATTATCAGACATACATATTTTTCGTCTGTTTGAGGGATAACTTGTAGTTTACTATTAGAGCTGCAATATTGAATGGCTTGACATATATGATGCAAGTCATAGTTTGATAGGTTGTGGGCAACCACAGGGGTGAAATTTAGACTTCTACGCTTCAAGTTGCATGTGTTGTGCGCCCAACCGAGGAACTCACCCGAGTAGTGGCAATGATCTAACACTTTGATATCTTGTGCATTGAAGTCCAAACCACAGATCCAGCAGGCTTTAACTTCACTTTTGGTTTGATCGAGCTGACCAGTGAAGATTTCATGTTGTTGTTTTCTGTTGTGAATATCATATGCTAGACTTTCTATTGTTTTGATAAAGTCGGACATACAGTTTGGTGAGCGTACCAATTTGAACATTAGCTGTTTTTGTGTGGACTGTTCAATTGCAGTTATACAAAAGCCCGACGGAACATGTTTTTCAATGTTGTTACTTGAACTTATTTTTGGGTTATTGAATGCTGTGTGCACAGGTAGTAGAAGAGACTCTAGATCGAAATATAACACAATCGGTGCAAAGAACCTGGCTTGAAACTTTTTGAATTTTAGAATGCACGCATTCTCTTTCGGCATTTTGATGTGAACCGCTTCATAGCTGCTACAAAGTTTTTTGTGTCTTTCCATTACTTCAATGTTCGAATTTACATGAAAACAATTTCGGCAAATTTGAGAACGTGAATGTTTTCTACCACGAATTTTCTGTACTAAATTTACCAACTCGGTGATGAGGACGTAGTGGAAAATTTTACCGTCGCTTAGTAGCAGAAGATCCACCACAAATTCCTGATCCCACTTCTTGGAAACTCGATACGGTATGAGTTCATCCTTCTCGTTAAGTCTGAAACAAAGAAAAAAAAAATGATTTTTGGATCGTAGAAGAATGAGTTGACATTGGTACAGAGGTTGCTAAATCATAAAATAAATTTAAGAAAGATTGACTTACCGAAAAACGTTTATTTGGACATCGTTTTCGTTCTCGAATATACCGATTTCGTCCACAGGCATTGGCATCTGGTGATTACCATACGGTTGATGAGCCCTTGGGTTTTTTGGTCCGTACAGAGAAGGACTTCGCTTTGTTCTCCAAGTGGTGTCTTCGTTCACCAGTGGGGGTCCATAGAATAAGTGGAAAGCAGCCGTGTAGCAATACAGAAAGCAGTTTGGATCTTCGTAGTTCCTGATGTTCAGTAGCGATTGCTCTGATTGGTACTTCACTGGCAAAGCAATGTAGGAGCCAGCACGAATTGGGGAGAACCTTGACAATTTTATCTCGAATGACAGAAGCTTTTCGAAGCGCCATCCGCTTCCATTTGTTGTTATTGTCGAGATACTGTTTATTATTTGTTCAACTTTATTCCAGAACATTTCATCTGTCAGATTCTCCCCTGGGTAGACGATGGTCATTTCTGAGTTTATGAAAAAATCGAAGTGTTCTGGTTCTTCTTGTTCAGATACGTCTTTCAACATTTTTATTTTTGCTGCAAATTGAATTTTTTTCGGTCCCGCTTCAGTCTCACTTCTGACGATCTGTTGAATCTCATGTTTTTGATTCATGAGATATTCAAGCATGTCGTTTTCGTTGCCTGACGTGTGCAATTGAATCGACCGTAAGTTTCCACTTATTGATGACATCACGGGTAGGTCACCACTGTATCTATTGTTTCTCCACTGGGGCATTCCGTGATTTAGTTTCATATGATCTTCGAACACTGATTTCAGTAAGAAAGTTTTGCTGCAATAAACACAATGATGAATGGTTTCGGATCCATGCAGCTGCTTTGTGTGGTGGATCATTCCGACTAGCGATGGTGATTCGAAGTTGCACTCATTGCACTGAAGTGGCTTGTTCTGGGTTTTGATGTTGTGTATTGCCTTTCGATGTCTCCTTAAGCTGCGCAAACTTGAAAAAGTTTTCTGGCAGATATCACACTGGCAGCTCATTTCCGCAAATAGCTTTAAGCAAACAGTAGGCAAAGTTTGAGTTTGATCAACTTTCTGATAGCAACCAAATTTTGAAAATGAGTGTTTCGTATCCAAAAGAATGATTGAATAAAACCACTACGCCCAATCCTAACGGTGTTCTAGCTTGAGAAGAATTTACGTAGACTTCAGTCACACCCTCTTTTCCATAAACATTTTGTTCTTATCAGTTCTTTAAATTAAACCTTAACATTTGGCTATAATCTGTGTTCCTTTAGTTTTCGGAAACCTCTAGGACCTCACTCGAAGTTTTTACGATTGATTCGGTACCCATAGGGAATGGAGCTCAGACACAACTTACTTAAAATCAATTTGAGTTGAATGGTCACCACTCCTTATTCCTAATTCAATTGTTAAACAATCTTTTGATCAGAAGTACCGCCAGTTTATGTTTTACGAGATCAAGCTCTGGGGTGCCAAGGTGCGGCCTACCGCTCGATTGATGTTCCACAGGATCAAAGCCAGCGGTAACAACTGGTTTTCTGTATCGAGTCTGGTTGGAACCCTTTTCGCTAGGAAATTTTATTTTTGTTTGGGGTTTGGTTATATGTGTTAAATATTGGTAGTAAATGTTTATTAGTAGCTGACAACCGGAAGACCACCTACCCTCATTTTCCAAATTTCGCATTTAAGTCACACTTTTCAGTCTCTTTAGTCTATTAACTCTCTTTAAAATTCTAATCGCAATTCCAAATTGTAAGTTAAAAATGGATTCTGAACAAAAATCTTTCTCGTGCCCCTATATCTTCCCCTACAGAAAACATATCATTAAAGAAATAACGGTCATATTCAATGAATCCACCCTCCACAAAAAAAATTATACAGGAATTCTTCTGAAAAATATTGAGGGGCTGGTAATGTTGCTCGACATTGGTGGAAATGAGCACTTCCGCCTGGTTGATCTTATAAAGTACCAAATATTCGTTACCCCTGAAGAAGAGGGACACAAGACTGGAAAAACTATTCCATCTTGTGTCAGCACCAATCCACCGCGAGTACTTCTTCGGTACTCGCTAAGTTCAATCCCCTCCCCTTATTTTAGTTTAGTTTTTTTTTATTCTTCATTAAAAATTTAACTTCGAAAAAAATGTGAGCTTTCTCTTAGACTCTGATTAGAATATATACTAGAGATATATGGTGCTCAAGATTTAGGACCTCATTGAAAGAGGGGAAAACCCCCCTTTTTATGCTTTCTTTTTTGTTTTTCTTTTTCTTTCAGAGGAGTACAATGCGGTAGCCTATAGAGGAGAATTTGGGGGTCCAAAAATCTTTAAAAACATTAACAAAATACGTTAAAAACGGATCGAAGACGGCGGCTACGCCTTGTTTTCGAGGTCGCTGATTCCAAAAATCATGTTTTCAGCTCTGTAGGACCTCGGCTTCACCTATTTCTTAAGGTTTCGGGTTTGTATCAACACTTATGCGTTTTTTTGAAATTGTCAAAAATTTAGTTTTGAGTGTTCATTTTCTGGCTCGTAACCCCGTAGGGTGGGTAGGTTGCAGATATAGGGTTGTTTTTTGATGGAATTTTTTCTTTTTTGAAAAATTTTGAAAAATTTTCTGATTTTTTAAAAGTTGTTTTCTGTTGAACTGATGTTTTTTCAAAATAAAATGAAAAACATTGATTCCACTGGGTCATTATTCAGACGTTAATTGTTGCACTGCGTCTGTGGAACAACCTGGGGAACAAATTTTTCCTCAAAAAGGAAAATAACTTCGGAAATTTTGATTTGTTTACTGTGCAAAATTATCGAATTTTTTTTCATTTTATAAAATTTGTTCACATTTTGTTTAAAGAAATGTTGAATGTATTTCAACAATAGAGCAACAGTATATGCAGTATGTTTTACAGACACCCGCTCACACAAGAGAAGATTTTCTGTTAAATTTCTGAATTTTGCAAAGATTTTGTCATTTTCTCAACTGAGCACCTACTATGGTTTTGTGATAAATGTAAAATTTGTTCGATTTCTTTGATCATTCTCTTTTTTAATGTTTCCCATAAAAATTTACCAAGTGCTAGTCCCAGTAGTATCACCCTGTTGCTTTCCAAAACATTTATTGTAGTGTTTATTCTCAAGAGTTAGCTGCAAAAAAAAATTCAAAAGAATGTACAATTTCATTCGTTTTTATATTAGGTTAGAGAGTTAGTAAGATTGAATAAATTGAACATTATTGCAGTTTTTTCCCTTCAGTATAGTTTCATTCTATTTATCAAGTTTTTCTCTGGATCCGATTTCTTCAATCTTTGTTAGAATTACTGACAAGTTTTCGTTTTTTGGGTGCAAGACATCGGCATGCGGGTGAAGTCACTTGACTGTCCGAGCGGTTGAGATCATCTACTGATCGAAACACTGGTGTAGTAGGTGTCTCTGGTGGGAAATTCAGATAGTTTTCACTGTCATTAAATTCACAGTCAGGGCTATCAATATTGGGAATTTTCCAGAGAGCCTCGGTTCTTTCGAGATCTCTCCAATATCCTTCTTGATTTTCGTATAAAGGTATTTCTTTCAAGTCGTAGTCGTAGAAGATCTTCCGAACATTTGCTTCAGGAACAGAGGTGTCAAATATAAACTCTCTGGTGTAATTTGTTACAAAATCCAATGTGTACTGGGAGCCTTTTAGTAATGCTTTTTCGAAACGAAATGACTGGATGAAAGCTAACATAACTACCGGAAGAGACATGTGATTTGATGTAACCCAGGTATCGTTTGTCCATCCTTGTTCAATAATAACGATTGTTTCTTTCCTGTATGTTTCGTAAGCTATTGTTCTTTTCTCTAAGCTTTTCTCGCTTTTCAGAATAATAACTACTGGAGACATTTTGTTTCTTATTTCAAGAACTGCAACGAAAATTTAACTGTTGAAAACGACAAAGTGCTCAAGGAATATAAATAAGGAATATGTTCACTTTTCAACACGTGCGTATTGTGGTTGAGAACTATATGTCGTAAAGTTTTATTTGTTTATACAAAGTTTTGCACTAAGTGAAATTCAGAACAGGCGTAAACCCAGACTGATAAGCGTTTGCTTTTGGCAAACAACTTAACATAGTGTATTTTATTATCTTAAAGTTTTGACATGGACCCCAGAGATAAGGTGTATTCTGTTCAATATGTTGGATAAAATGCATAAGGTTTTTATGGTATTTGGTCTTGGTATTATCACTCCTGGATCAAAGTTCAATTTCTAACATTTGCTTTTATTTTATTGTAATTGGGTGTCTTGAAAGCTATGTACTGTAGGCTATAGTTAAAAGACGCTAGAGTTTCTTTGCAATAATGCTTTTATATTAATATGATTTAGGTTTTGAGGAATTATTATCGACCAATCACATTTTTTTAGTGCTCAAAGTCTAGCAGCTCTGTGAGTATGTGTTTTGTAGTACTTCAATTTTATTTCCTTTTCCAACCATTCATTTGATTTTATTCTCTTATAATAAACAGTATATCACCTGAGTGCATTAAAATGGAAAAATCCGAAACCCTCAAGAAAGACATAGAATTCTGCGATCAGTTTATTGATATCTCAGAAACTGCAAAAAGAATTGTAAGGGTCTCAACTAAAACCTATGAAACTTCTGGTACCTATGTTGCAATAAAGCTGTTCAGAAGGAACAACCAAAGTGATGATGATTACTACAAATTCTCCCAAAGAGTAAACCTTTCTCTTTCAGAATTTGATAGACTAGTGGAACATATCCACAGAATCAGAGATCTGATCGATTCAAAGGACACAGAGGTTCCTTTAACAGTACAAACTGAGCCTCCAAAAGTTACATCGAAGGCAATTAAAAGAAAAGAAGGCGAGAACGATAAATTTTCACAACATATTCGTTCAACCAACGATACGAATTCGGAAGACGAGAGTCAACCCCTATCGAAAGTCAAGAAAAATCTAGCACACAAAAAGAACTTAGCCTACAAGATAGAAAAATACAATGGCTGAAGCAATGTACGAACGTTCTCCAGATTATTTTCGACAATTTCAAAAATCATTTCCTTTTCTTCTTTTCTTTTGTAAACTAAACTTGGACAAAGATAAAATTGCTAATTTTGCGTTTGCATACCACCAAAAAAGTTCATTTTGTCACAACTCTTCTGTTCATTACCATGTTCTAATTTCATCTGAAAATCTATCAAGCTTAGAAGGAACCGACAGCTCAAAAGCTTATGCAATACCTTGTTTATTTACCTGCTTTAAATGTCTCATTTATGATTTGGACGGGTTCGTTGTTCACGGGCCAATTTTGGAAAAACTTATTGACGCAGTTGACTACTGTCTACAACAACAGAATCTGCACAGAAACTTCTTTTCTATGAAGAAACTACCCAGCATTTGCCATGCTGTAAAGCAAAATGTTCAAACTCAAACTCACTTTGTACCACTTTTGACTAATCAACGCTTTGTGGAGATATATTACAATGAACACTACGCTGAATTTTCAAAAATTATTGATATTATACTTAGTGGCTATGGTTCGCTTAATGTTGACAGTGAAACGTTGTTTGTAAAATTTGTATTTGAACAAAAATACAAAAATTAAATTTTCTTTGAGATCGTTTTTTTAACTGAAAACAGAGGAGTAAAAAAATGAATTATAGCATATGCTTTGCAAATCGTAGTAGGTCATCATCATTCATGTACATTGTGTAAGGGTATTTATTGCTAAAAATAACATGAGCAATATAAATACAAAACAGACCACATAGTTTTGAGTTAGTTTTTTGAATTGGCATCAATGTACACAGTTGAATTACTTCTCCATAGAAACTGTTTAGCCGTCTGTAAACTGCAAAGTAGAATTCCAGCGAATTTCCCAATGGATCAGCAAAATAAATTTTGTCGTTTTTTTTACAGATGAGTAGCCAATGAGTTCCTATAGTTCCAGCTTTCGATGCATTGACTACAATAAAAGAGTCTGCAAATAGCTTAGGAAAACTATCAGCTGGGAATACTCCGCAAAACAGAAATTTTAAATGAACACATTTGTTGATCAATTTGGCAATTTTAACATTATCAATATTATCCATTAGTCACTGGGTATGTAATAAGAGTGGTTTTTGTGACTTTTCTCTCAGATGACACGTAAAATGTTGAACTTCGTTCTCCCAAAAACAAAATTTCAATCTGTCAGTGCTCTCGAAAACGTTAGCTCAACTGAAATTGAACAGTTTGTCAATTCAGGGTGAATAAAATCATGTGATGCTTCCTGTGTTGAAGTTAAGTCAAAGGCCATAATAAAATGGTTGGGATAATCTGATAGAGATATACCAGGACCACCCTTATCAAGAAAATCCAAAGCCTCAAGCGTATTAAAATAAAGCCTTTGATTAGAGGCGGTTGAAATGGGCGTTCCAACTATTGGAAGTCCGTTACGATAAATAACAATTTGACTCAAATCAAACTTCTGATAATGAAAAGGTGTTGTTCGATTTGTTCCAAGGTACGCGCGGTTTGTTGTCATTGCGATAATCATTCTTCGAATTGGTTCCTTTGAGAAGACATCTTCTTGTCTCCAACTTTGAACACCAGTTGTAGCTAAAAACGTTCTTGGTAAAACCTCTGTATAGCGATACACTGCAGGTGTTTTTAGTAGAGTCTTCTCAATTGCCGTCAAAACATGATCCGATACTGTCATTTTTCTAACATACAGATTTGCTTCAATTATTTTTACTTTGTAATGTTTGTTTGACTCGGAAATAACAGCAAAATCATTTGTTGATCTTCTGAATGAAATTCTTAGAGTAATACCACTAAGCAGGTGTTTTATCACACGTTAGAATGTCACTTGATGGTTTTCCAATAAAATAGTTTTCATTGGAGTTGGCTACGAGGGCTTTTCTCGCTGTAACATCCTCGGCGCGACCGTCTGTGCCATCAATTTTAGCTGGCTCATCCTCGTAATAATATCCTTGACAAACTAGCCATGTGTTTTTTGCAGTTTTTCCTGACGAAAATTCTGTTTCAATGAATGCTTTGTGTGCATAATTTCCGTTTGTGTTGGAAATTTTAACACCGTTAGCAGATACAGTGCATTCCGAAAATAAAGAATGCAGTGCGTTGTTGCTTAAGTATGGCGAGTCTGTATTTGTGGCATCAGTTCCTGTCCTTAAATCACCGTCATTGTTTCGGGAGATTTTGCATTTAATTTCAAGGAGAAGTTTTTGCCAATCTATGATATTGTTCCTGTCTCCCATAACTTCAAACTCAAGCATTGGACCATCCGGGGAATAGGAAGGTCCAACTTTTTGAGTAAAAGCATTATCAAAAGTAACTAGCAGAGGTTGTTTTTCAAATAAATCAAGTGTGGTGTGTGTTGCCTCTGCGGGCAGTAAATTAGTAAACATTTTGAACTTTAGAGAAGAATTGAGACCGACTTCTCGACAGGGGTTGTTTTCTGTGAATGGTCCTTGAACGGCTTTTTGTCTGTTTTTTCTTGATGTTCTTCTTTTTGACCAATGATCCTCCAACTTGTTTTCTTACAGTCTTTTGCACAGTCGATTTTATTGCTTGTTTTGGAGACTTTTTCTTTGTAACAACCTCTACCAACTCAGGAGCTGCTTGAACAATTAATTCACGTCCAATCTTTTTGGCTACAGGCCAAAGATACTTTCTTGCAATCGGTAATGCGGCTCTGCCAATACCTGCTGCTAAAGCCCCAAAACCACTTCCTCGTTGGCGATAGTGTCCTGAAAAGTATGGTGATACCGATTGTTGATGATAGTAGGCTTCCATTTAATCGATTTTTTTAAAATTTAATGTCAAAATAACTTTTCCCGTTCCAGCGAATGGAACTAATTGTCCGGTTTCTGTCCGCAATTGAATTTCAATTGACTGAAAATTTTTTGATAATAACTTTTTGTATTCCAAGTTGCTGAAGACAATTCTGTGTGTTGGCTCTATTTCACAGGGGCTACCGTTTTTCAGGCGTTGTTTTGAATCAATGACTCGAATAAGAGGAGCTTTAGTATCACCTACGTATTGATACTCAATTATGTTAACATAAATAAAAATCAGTTGCTTCCCTGCAGACAAATCAAAAGGATAATCATCAACAAACGTTTTTTCTTCGTCTTCTGTCATGGTCAGATTTTCAAAAGTGTCCAACATCTTGTATCCAATATGATAACCAGACCCATCATGAATACCGTTGAAACCTAGGATGCTTGGAATTTCGTTATCCGGAAAAGGAATTCCTTCGTTTTTACCAAAAAAGAGAAACAAAACTCCATTGATTTTGTTAAATTGAAAGTCAAAATGAGGCAATCCGGTAGCTGTTTTTAAGGATCTCAAAAGATGATCACGGTTTTCATAGGAACCAGTTCCAATGATAGCTCGTTCTCCTCCGTATGGTCTGGAGACAGCATCAAATGGAATACTTTTCTCATAAAACTTGAGGCCTTCAGAGGAAAAAATCTTTAAATCACTCTTGTTCACTTGATTTATTTTTGCTGGGAAGATAATTTCACTTGGAGCAACTCGCCAATCCCCTTCCAAATTAATTTCTTCATTGAAATAGTTTTTGAAAGAAGACAAGGTGTTTTGAGGAAAAATATTCATAGAGGCTGATGAAACTAAGTGAACGGTGAATTCATTCATGTTTTGTTATTTCACTACTGTTGTCTCTAACTTTGACCAACTCTAATTCATAAAATTTTCCTTTTACTGGCTCCTGGGATGCGTCAATGAGACTATAAGTAGGGGGATTTGTTGTAGGTATATCGTAAATCTCAAAAACTTCGTTGGTAAATGTTTGCTTGTATCCTTTTCTAAAAGGAAGATCCGCTTTTGATATTCGCACAAAGTCCCCAACGTAAAACTTTGGTCGGCGAACTAGTTTTGATGAATCATTAAAAATTAATGATATCAAGTAAGGAACGTCTTTTTTTGTTACTTTATTCGGCGCCAATTTCGTTACTCTGTTGACTCTAGAGTTAATGGTTTGTACAAAGCTCTGCAATTGATTAATATACGAGTATGTCCATTTGTCTTCTAAATACTTGTATATCAAATTCTTGAGCGAACGTATATTTCTTTCCGCAAATGCTGATTTTTTCTCGCTGAAAGTTTTATAAACTTCAATATCATTTTTCTGACAAAGAGTGCTGAATGAGCCCTTAAATTCTGTACCAGCATCTACCCACACTTTTTTAGGTTGCTTGTTCTTTATCGTTTTCTTAAACGCATCTGCTGTAGTTGTGGCGTACTTCGATTTTAAGGGTTCAACTCGTAGATAACGTGAGAGACAGTCCACCGCAACCAACAAATATTTTACATCTTTGTTCTCTTTTGCTAATTTATCCACATAAGCCAAGTCTAGCGACCAAATCTCGTTTATGTCATAAGCAATAACTTTCAGTGTTGGAAATCTTTTTCTATATTTCTTATGCTTTGTGTGGGCATTTTTACCCTCTAGAAACAATTTCACTTTACTTGGTTTCAACTTTGTGCTTTTTTGTAGATTTTTTATGCTTCCGTATGCTGTGAGGCCTTTCGTATATTTTAGCTCAAGCAGTTTTTTCTCATTCGTCGAAAGACTCCCAGTCCTTCTCCTCTTGCTGAGTTCTGTCTTCCTTTGAGGTTTCGAAACCACTTCCGGCTTCTGAGGATTCCTCTGTAAGTAATTGGCTGGTTTCTTTGTGCTTGATTCTTTTTGGCGCAAAAGTTTTCTTTTTCTCTTTTTGTTTGGTAACTCTATGAGTTCTTTTCCGGATCGCAATTTTAGCATTACTGTTGATCAAGTCTTCTTTTATGTTTAAAGCCTCTAAAATCTTGAAATAATCTGGATTATTTATTTTTTAGTTGGTTGCTGCAAATCATAGAGAAAAATAGGGACATTTATTCCTGTCTCGGCTCCGTCAACAATGAAATTTTCTTTTTCGTCTATAACAACTTTTTTGATTCTTTAATGAGGTTAACTATTTTTTCCGTCCTGGTAAGTTTTGCTGGCGCTAGCATGTTGAGATTTTGAAGAATTTTGTCTGCATGTACTTTTGACAACTCAGTAGGATCAGTTGTTTCCCTTGTATCCAAAATTTCTTGGTTCTCTTTGTCAGTGTTTTCATTTGGTCGCATGCGGTTCAAAAACGAAAATTGAGCACCTCTATGCTGAACTCTGGGATCATTTAGAATTTGTGAGGAATATGGTTGCTCCTTCATAAACTGATTTTTGGGAATCAAAATAAACTCTTCAGCAGTTGACATTGCTTAACTCAAATGGATGAAACAAAATTTAATAATGAGTTGAATGAGTTCGAAACCGGCTTTTGTTAGTAATAGTGCTCGCCGTTTATCCATTGATGACTTTTTCTTGAGAACATCTTCAAATATGTGTCTGTAATTTTCTAAGTCTCTTACTTTCACTCTAACATGGCCCAGTAAAACATTGTGAAGACATTCACACAAAACCAGTATAGCATCACTATCACAACTACGCAAATATTTCCTTAACTGTTTTGGCTGCAAAAGCACCATTTGCTTCAGTATAGATAATTTTTTCTCTTTCATTGTTTAGTGGAGTTGTTTCTGCTTTATCAGGTGGAAGATAGAAAATTGATGGACCTGGCTCAGTAATATTTGAACAGTATCGTAAACAATCAGAAGTTTTTGGATCAAGATCGATCAGCAAATGCCCAAACGGTTCTTTCGTTGCCAATTGATAGCAGTATTTTAAAAATTTAACGAGGTTCAATTGTTTACCTAAAAATTCGACTTGTTGAATATCACGGGCTGATTTGAACAAAATGATGTGTGTCGTGTTCAAGTCTATTGTACGAGACCACTTGCTCTGTTGGTAAAGGTTGTGCTTGATATAAATAACATTAATGTTTTTGTGACGCCCTGCAGTGGCCAATTTAACAAATTCTTTGTCATTGTAAATTTCTTCGCACGAGTCGTCTATTATCAGAAGACAGTTTGCAAGACTATTCAAAAATTCTAAATTGGCGTACTTTTTAAACGTAACACCAAGTGTTCTCTCCATTTTGATGTATATTTATTGCATTTCTCGGTATAAAAAAATAATGTTAAATTTTGGGTAAAATGTGTTTCCAATCAACATTTTGAAAATTAACTCTGTTTTGCCACAACCTGAAGGCCCTACAACGGCCATGAAGACCCTATCTTGCGTAGATATAATTTTATTCATAGTCTTGGATTAGGTAAAATGTATCCAACTAAACTTGACAATATTGATATCCAAACTGAAGTTTCTTCACAATTTGATTTTAAAATGGTTAATTTAACAATACAAAGTGATATCAGCAGTAAAATAACAAACATTTGAACAAAAAATACAACTTCTGACCGTGGCAACGTTGTTTGATTACAAAATTTCCATGAAGATTTGCTGCTACTTTCTTTTTCAAAGAAACTTTCTTCAACAACAGCGTCAACTTGATCAACTGTTACCCCCTCCATCTCGAGACAAAAATAATTTTTTTAAAAAAATGTATTGAGAAAAAGTCACTCTACATAAAACAATTCATAGCAATTTAACTCAGTTAGAAAGTCTTTCATATGAACCATAAAGCACTCCGGGAGTCTCACAGTTTTGTCATAATGAACAATTTTGTGTACTCTTCTTTCTTCCCTCACCAAGTGTTGAATCGTTCACCAGTGAAGGATCGTTCTTGTCTACTTCTTCACCAACCGGGTGTTTCGACATCAGTAAGAGTCTCGGAGGACAGACTCTGGGTTGTTTTTGACATTTTGCTTTCTCCACTGAAGAAAAGGTTCAATATAATATACTAAATGAGTAAATGAGCGAATTTCGTCCTCAGTCAGCAACAATTTAACTTTTCTCTGTAAAAACTGGTTTCCGGTTTTTATGGTTTCGTCTTTGGAAATTGAAAGACTCAGATTCCCGTCCCCCGTAATCAAGGCGCAAATTGTTGAACTCGGTGACAAGGGTGCTTCCACTTTCGTCAATTCCTCTCTCATTTGTTAACCAGTTGAAATAGAAAATGGCTTTTTCTTTTGCACAATGTTTGTTGAAAATGTTTTTGCCCTTTGAATGATTTTGACAGTTTTGGGTAAAATAGTTCACAGATATTGAAGGACACGCGAGTGAATTCAGATCAATAATAGAGCACTCAAGCAAATCTGACAAAAATTTTACTTTTTCCTCTCCCTTAGCGTAGAATATTGAACCCGGATTCCTCAAACGAACGCTTTGAATTATTTGTGTGAGATAAATATAGGGATAGTTTCCTGTTTCCCACTCAATGCCGTGCAAATTTCTAGTCAACCAACTGAAAGATTGCTTTTGTTGAGTTGTTAACTCACTATAACTTGTTGGAGGTAAAAATGACACGCAGTCGAGATAGTCCTCGGTGCAAACACCAAGTTCTTTAACAATAAATTTTTCTTTTCTGTGACGGAACCCTTCAGCGTCTAACACAACTGTTTTGCTGCTCAGCATTCCAATAAATGAAAAATTGACGGATGAAAAATCTTTATATATAGGCAAAACAATATTCCCGACAAATGATCACTAAAACAGTTGCTGCTTTTCCGGGGAAGCATATAAGAGTAACCAGGTCCTTGTTTGTATCTTTCGTATAAAAAACCCCCAGCGTCGTGCACAACTGCATGTAACCGAAGGACTTTAAAACTTTTAAGTTGATGATCTAAAGACGAGTTGTCAATTCCAATAAGACCACCGTACGGTCTAAGTTTAAGCGCAATATCGTGATCAAAATTTTCTTGATCGTTAAAGAACTCACATGCTGATAAAAAGTAATTTAGGCGAATTGAGTTTTGTGGGAATTTTTGCGCTACTGTTAAATAGTTTTTGTGAATAATGGGTATATCTTTGCTAGCAACAGTTGGGTGGTTAAAATGCATTTAACAAAAAAATTGGAGTCAACTGATTAGAAAATGAGAAACTCAAAAACTGTTTAGAGTTTGAAACTGTTTGATGTAGGTTTGTTTTTGTTTCTTTTTTGGTACCTTGTATTGGTTATTAACTTCAATGTTTCTAGTTTTGCCAGTTTTCGTTTTTTTATTGAACGAGTAATGTTAATTCATAAGAGAAAGCTCATTTGTTTCATAGTTATTACCTTATTTCTACATTTTATTATCGATTACTTTCTCGACCCCGTCTTCAATGTTCCGGATGTACCAGGTTAGTTACATTATAAATTTATATCAAAAAATTTTATCTTAAATTTGATTTCTCTAAATTTTTGCTGAGACAAGAAAGTAGAAATTGTTTATACAAACACCAACCAACTTTCCCGGTTAGAAAGGGGAAAACAAATTTCAAGTCAAAGCATGAAACTGTTCGAAGAACTAAATGAAACAGCTAAGTTTTATTCCACTCTAAGTCGGAGAAATTCTAAGAGGATACCTAAAAAAGACCATGCCTGTATTGTAACGGGGGGGGGGGGGGGGGACAGGTCCCCCCCCCGTTACAAACCAGGCATTTTCACTACTACTCTCGCCTCTATCTAACCTATCTCTAGTCTTTTGATGATTCTCTTTTGTTAGTTTTGAAGAAGACTGATTTGTGCTAATTTTGTTAGATCCATCCTAATTCCTTTGCACTTAGTTTCTTTGAAAAGCGACTTTCTTAAAATTTTTGTCGAGTCTTTACTATTTGATGCCTCTGTTTTTTAGGGCTGTCTGTTTCAATTTTAAACTTATCTGGCAGATTGTTATAAAATAGCTACGATAGCTTAATATACCTTCAGTCTATATAAAAACGAAGATAAAAGAAATGATTTTCGCTACGTTCTTGTGATGGCGTAAACTGATGTACTTATGTACTTCAAAATACTCTACAGCTAGAGCGAGATCTGCGAATGCGAGTTAAAATCATCCACTTGAAGTCAGCAAAAGTCAATATTAAGAGGAAAAGTCAACCAAGCAGACCAAAAATTGTGCGCGAATATGAACATAACAGCTAGCTTCAGTAGGTGTAAAAGATGACATCGCTGTCGTAACCTAAATGAAAAACGAGTTAGCGGAAGATTAAATTAAAATGAACTTGATGTCAGTGATCGTCACAAAAAAGTTGACTATGAAATATATAGACCGAGCTAAGACCAATAAACGCTCAACTCCCTTATTGCTATCGCAGCTATTAATGCCAAATTTACTGGAAACAGATTATTTGACTCTATAATTCGTTACGGTTTTTCAAGTCCCATTAAATTAGTTAGACTCTTAGTTAATGATCTTTTTCAAAAGAGTTTTTACAAAGCACATGGAGAATTTGTGCAAATGTTTTTGGAATGTCATACTCTACATCATTCAATAATTTTATCTACTCAATATCTACTTCGTATAGATTTGAGTTTTATTCCCTTTTGATTTTTATTTTAACCAGATGTCGCCCTATTAAGGTTTTTCCGGGAGAAAAATTTGAGAAAAAATATCAATTTTTAAATAGGTTACAAAAATATGAAGTTATTCATAATCATCAGTTGGGTCATTTTTGTTGTTTTCCAAAACTATGCTTTTTAAATCCTTACGCTCCCAGAATGAGAAACCAACCTTTTCAAGGTTCTTACCCTGAAAATCTTCGAGTGTTTTTTTCACGTCTGCAGGTTTATAGCTACTTAGTTTTACAATAAAATTTTTTTTTGACGCCAAATTACTCAAGTTTGGTCAAACTCGGAAAACAATTTCGAAACCATTGATCCCCTATGTTTTCTATTTTGGCCTTTTTGACCTATTAAAATCAGATAAACAATGGTGGTGGTGATGGCCTCTCTCATTGGCAGAATCTATGTAATCCAAACGTCAGGTATTTTGCCTAACAAACATTTGCGCGGATATAATCAAATCCACTCGGATTATTCAGAAGTTCGCTATCATTCAGAAGTTCAATATTTGAATCCCACAAAAGAGTAACCTGAGCTCATCGAAGCCATCGGCACGTGGAGGCGAGTGTTCGGGATTGAGAGCCTCCTGTCTTTCTACCTCGCTTTGATTGGCCTCTTGTGTGCGACCAATCGTGTACTTCAGTGCTGTGGTTTTGCAAGTTTTTTTAAAATTGTATCTCTAAGGGCAGGGCGGCGGGCAACTAAATATTCCGTGCTTTCATCTTTGCTTGTTTCTGTGTCATTGGAAACGACACCAACTGGAGCTGGAGAGGCTTCATCTGAGGCTGAGCGGTGTGATCCACGGGTGTCATCAATCCGGGCTGCGCGACCCACATCTAAGATTGTGCACTGTGGGTGTTCATCTACCTTGTCAACCATCCAACCGTCTTGTGTGTCTTATCGCACCCGGCTAATGGACAGTGATAGGGTGATTTCTAGGTGTAGTAGTCGTTTCTTGATCCTGATCTGTAGAGTTAAAAGTCAAATCATGATCTTTCCTCACTTAATTACTCGTGATTTGTAAGATCAATGGAGGTTTTGGCCGATTAGATAAACGGGTGTCTATTTATCCAGGATGGCCTATGAGGACGTTACGGCGACTGTAGAGAGCGTTCCGGCTGTCTATTTCATCTCATATAAAATGGTGACTACAATTCACGTGTAATTGTGCAGCAAAAACGGTTTAAGGAAAGAAACAATTCGACGTGAATGACGTGGCGTAGTCGAACAGTAGACTCACAAAAAACAACTTTTTCTACCGAGATCTTCTTCGGAAGAACCACGGCAGAACCACCAATCGGTTTGGGAAAGTTGAGAAGACAGGTACAACTAGCAATTTTGGCAAGATAAAACATCGTGTTAGACACTCTTCGTGCAGAAAAACGAAAAGAAAATAAACTTCCAGCTGAACCACGATATGTGGAGTTGATGCCAGACCCAACAAAACTTGATAAAACAGACAGGAAAAATTGAGACAATCAAACAAAACTTCAGTGGGAAATCAAGTGCTAAAAATCTTATGAGCCGGACTTCTTAGAGGCGATCGAGCAGGGACTCTATGCAATCAAAAATGTGTTCCACTTCTACATTTGAGCATCGGGACGGGGGGCAGACCGATTTAGACGCACGAAACTACCTACGACTTGAATAATTATAAATTTTGGAGTATATAGTTTACAAGACCATTGAATGTCACATTTGATTGCTAACTCTTCTTCAGACCACGCATTGTGTAGTAGTCGCTTTGACGGCCTGACCGCAATTTTAGAATGATTTTTTTTTTGGACAATTCCTTCATCTAAATCATACAAAAACCTCATCACAAAATTATTGCAGTTATGTGGCAAATCAATATCGAAATAAAATCGATTGCCTGTTTCAAAAAGAATTTTGGCAACTTACAGGCAGAATTGGTAATCAGTAGGTGATACATTTGAGTCGAAATTTCACAAAAACTATACAGCCAGACAGCAAGAAGAATGTAAATTTCCGGTTGACCTTCAACCAAATAGCAAAAAAACTGAAAAATTACTTAGAGATGGCCATAGTGAAAAACTTTCAAGTTGTTCTGGTCAGAATTTTATATCAGCGATGATAATAACTGTTTAAAAAGAGCTTTAAATGAAACTAGCATTTTTCAAAATTTCTGAAAAAAGAAATCCATAAAAACAAACACCAGATGCCCAACGTTGGTTTGTTGATTCGAGAAATTTCCCAAAACTGTTTTAAAAGGCACCGCACGAAACATCTTATTTCTCATCAATAGATTTGCAGTATTTTTACAGCCAATCAAATATACAACCCAATACGCCTTCCCCACCTTTTTTTTATTTTGTAACTGGTGATATGACAAGCATATACCGTTTGAAAACAGGCTCCTACGGATAGACCGACATGCCGCAGGAGTTCAAGAATGCGAAAAATTGCACTTAATTGGTTCCGCAACTTTCTTGAGAATATAATGATCGTCTGCTAAAAATTTATGAGAAACTAATTAATTTAATTGTTTTAATAATAGTTTATTAAAAACATTAACAAATGTCTTCACAGATTAGACAAAATTTTGAGATTAAACAATGGAAAACGGCAGTTTGCAAAAACAGAGAAATGATTGGGCCATAAATTAGGACAGTCTGGATTTATGCCATTTTCAAAAATAGTGCCATTCAGTTGCATAAATTTTCAACAAATTTGAAAAAATTGAGATCCTTTATAGATTCAGTTCATCATCTTGGAAAATTCTTTCCAAATGTAGCGCAGTTTTGTCACCCTCTTAAGACTCTTCTGAAGCAGAATACAAACTTCAATTGGACAGATGAACATGACTGCCTTTTCAATGCCAAAAATCAACAAAAAAAATCACAGGTGACTGAAAACAAACGTTTAATTCCAGAATGGAAACACAATTAAAAATTGACGCGTCGAGACAAGGTCTAGGCGCGCCACTAAAACAGTTGATGGACTAATAGCAAATTGTTGAATTTGCTTTGCTATTTCTAAATAATGCGGAGAACAAAGTCAATAAACTTGAAAGACTGTGAGTTGTCTTGCCCAGTGATAATTTTAAGTACTTTCTGTAAAGTAAAGCGTTTCAGGTTCTTACAGATCTCAGAGACTTGTTATTGACCATTTGAGAAAACAGACCAAATGATTCCTAAACTAATATAATAATAAGATGATTGATCGCCTACTACACTTTTAATTATACTCTATCCTTTAAAAGAATAAAATTTTTTGCGTAATCGATTAATTTTACTTCTCTCGAATCAAAGCAGAAATCGACTAAAGTATCTACACACTATTCTTTTTTGAATTGACACTCACTTAAAGAAGACTGCCCAAAACGCTTTCTAATTAGCATGCCAATTTATTCCGTTTTGTGTCGCCAATACACGAGGAAGGAAAAAGTTCAAGCTATATTTATGAGCATTATAAATAGTAGTTGAGCGGTGCGACAACACGACTCAATAAACAACTGCATATGGCGCAATCGAAGGGGAATAAATTACCAGACATTCCAAACATATAGGCGATGATCTGAATTTAACAAATGGAAACTTGATTTTTGTTCAACATTTCTCTGCCTATCAGTGAATGTAAATTCTAACACATTTATAAATGTTGCAAAACGATTTATACAAATTCCTTTTGTTGTGAAGTTTTGAGCAAGAAGTAATAGGACAAATTAAACAAATCCCATCAAAAGTAAGATTTGTGGATGAAGCCGGCCTATCAAATGCACCACCAAACAGCACTACATCAACTCGTGCCTCAATCCATCGAGCTGTACCGTCAACACACCTAG
This sequence comes from Convolutriloba macropyga, assembly GCF_964194025.1. Classification (NCBI taxonomy): domain Eukaryota; kingdom Metazoa; phylum Xenacoelomorpha; order Acoela; family Convolutidae; genus Convolutriloba; species Convolutriloba macropyga. The sequence continues at coordinate 33,055,027 of NC_134475.1, forward strand.
CGTCGACGGCTACAGCTAGGCCATCAGTTTTGCGTAGTCCTAAACTTTTACAAAAACTGGTCCTGCCAGTCTCAACTCAAAGGCGCTGTCCTCGAAGAGATCAGAGAGTGCGGAACTACCGACAATGAAGAAGATGTAGGCAAGTCTGGCGTTGCAATCAATCTGAAATGTCTGTGTGAACGATATAATAGCTAACAGCAATTCAAAAAGAACGACTACGTTGAGGCGCTGCACAGCTCACAAAATGGGAGATGGGATCACGGATCTGGCAGAACTCTCATTGTTGCTGTAAAAGTGAAATCTTCACGAAAACGGCCAAATGCAATCCATGTGCAAAAATGGGTTAAAACGTAAAATTTACTATGACTCATTGAAAATAGCAACCACTCAGTTTATGTCAAGTTCCTCATCAAGAAATCCAAATTGATTTTGGCGGACCAAAATAGAATGAAAAGAAATCAAGAGATGTTTTCCTTTGCATGTAGAGATAGATTTTTACTATTGACGGACTAATAGCAAATTGTTGAGATTGCTTTGCTACTTCTAAATAATGCGGAGAATAACGTCAACAAACTTGAAATACTTGAGTTGTTTTGCCCAGTGAACCTTTTAAATATTATCTGTACGGTAAAGTGTTTCAGGTTCTTACAGATCTCAGAGAACTGATATTGAGCATGCGAGAAAACAGATCAAATGGGTCATAAATTTTTATGATAACAAGATGGATTGATCGCCTACTGCCCTTTAATTTCACTCTATCCCTTACAAGAATCAAATTTTTTTGCGTAATCGATTAATTTTACTTCTCTCGAATCAAAGCAGAAACGGCTAAAGTATCTACATACTATTCTTTTTTTGAATTTAAACTCACTTAATGAAGACTGCTCAAAACGCGTTCTAATTAATATGCCAACTTATTCCGTTTTGTGTCGCCAATACACGCTAGTGTAGGAGAAAGTTCAAGCTATATTTATGAGCATTATAAATAGTAGTTGAGCGGTGCGACAACACGACTCAAAAAACAACACTGTATATGGCGCAATCGGAGAGGAATAAATTACCAGACAATCCTAACATATAGGCGATAATCTGAATTTAACAAATGGTAACTTGATTTTTGTTCAACATTTCTCTGCCTATCAGTGAATGTAAATTCAAACACATTTATAAATGTTGCAAAGCGATTTATACAAATTCTAATGATGTGAAGTTTTGAGCAAGAAGTAATAGGATAAATCAAACAAAACCCATCAAAAGTAAGATTTGTGGATGAAGCCGGCCTATCAAATGCACCACTAAACAGCACTTTATCAACTCGTGCCTCAGTCCATTGAGCTGTACCGTCAACACCTAGCGTCGACGGGTACAGCTAGGCCAACAATTTTGCGTAGTCCTAAACTTTTACAAAAACTGGTTTTACCAGTCTCAACTCAAAGACGCTGTCCTCGAAGAGATCAGAAAGTGCGGAACTACCGACAATGAAGAAGATGTATGCAGACTGCCGATGCATTCATTCTCATATGTCTATGTGTGAACGATATAATAGCTAACCGAAATTCAAAAAGAACGACTACGTGGAGGCGCTGTACAGCTCTCAAATTGGGAGTTGGGATGACGGATCTGGCAGTACTCTCATTGTTGCTGTAAGAGTGAAACCTTCACGAAAACGGCCAAATGCAATCCATGTGCAAAAACGGGTTAAAATGTAAAACTTATTGTGCCTCATTCGAAATAGCAACCACTCAATTTATGTCAAGTTCCTCATGAAGAAATCCAAATTGATTTTGACGGACCAAAATAGAATGAAAAGAAATCAAGAGATGTTTTCCTTTGCATGTAGAGATAGATTTTTACTATTGATGGACCAATAGCAAATTGTTGAATTTGCTTTGCTAATTCTAAGTAATGCAGAGAATAACGTCAAAAAACTTGAAATACTTGAGTTGTTTTGCCCAGTGAACCTTTTAAATATTATCTGTACGGTAAAGTGTTTCAGGTTCTTACAGATCTCAGAGACCTGATATTGAGCATGCGAGAAAACAGATCAAATGGGTCATAAATTTTTATGATAACAAGATGGATTGATCGCCTACTGCCCTTTAATTTCACTCTATCCCTTACAAGAATCAAATTTTTTTGCGTAATCGATTAGTTTTACATCTCTCGAATCAAAGCAGAAATCGGCTATAGTATCTACATGCTATTCTTTTTTTGAATTTGCACTCACTTAAATGAAGACTGCTCAAAACGCTTTCTAATCAATATGCCGAATTATTCCGTCTCCTGCCGCCAATACGCGCTAGTGTAGGAGAAAGTTCAAGCCATTTATATCAGCAATGTATATAGTAGTTGAGCGGTGCGACAACACGACTCAAAAACAACACTGTAATTGGCGCAATCGAAGCGAAATTAATTACCAGGCATTTCAAACATAAAGGCGATAGTTAGTCTGAATTTAACAAATGGAAACTTGATTTTTGTTCAACTTCTCTCGGCCTATCAGTTGAATTTAAATTCAAACACTATAAATGTTGCAAGGCGATTCATACAAATTCTAATCATGTGAAGTTCTGAGCAAGAAGTATTAGGACAAATTAAACAAAACCCTATCAAAAGTAAGATTTGTGGATGAAGCCGGCCTATCAAATGCACCACCAAACAGCACTACATCAACTCGTGCCTCAATCCATCGAGCTGTACCCTCAACACCTAGCGTTGACGGGTACAGCTAGGCCAACAACTTTGCGTAGTCCTAAACTTTTACAAAAACTCTTCTTGCCAGTTTCACTTCAAAAGACGCTGTCCTCGAAGATATCAGAGAGTGCGGAACTACAGACAATGAAGATGTATGCAGATATGGCGTTGCATTCATTCTCATATGTCTATGTCTGAACGATATAATAGCCAACCGCAATTCAAAAAGAACGACTACGTGGAGGCGCTGCACAGCTCTCAAATTGGGAGTTGGGATGACGGATCTGGCAGTACTCTCATTGTTGCTGTAAAAGTGAAATCTTTACGAAAACATCCAAACGCAATCCATGTGCAAAAATGGGTCAAAATGTAGAACTTATTGTGCCTCATTCAAAATAGTAACCACTCAATTTATGTCAAGTTCCTCATCAAGAAATCCAAATTGATTTTGGCGGACCAAAATAGAATGAAAAGAAATCAAGAGATGTTTTCCTTTGCATGTAGAGATAGATTTTTACTATTGACGGACTAATAGCAAATTGTTGAGATTGCTTTGCTACTTCTAAATAATGCGGAGAATAACGTCAACAAACTTGAAATACTTGAGTTGTTTTGGCCAGTGAACCTTTTAAATATTATCTGTACTGTAAAGCGTTTCAGGTTCTTACAGATCTCAGAGACCTGATATTGAGCATGCGAGAAAAGAGATCAAATGAGTCATAAATTAATATGATAACAAGATGGATTGATCGCCTACTGCCCTTTAATTTCACTCTATCCCTTACAAGAATCAAATTTTTTTGCGTAATCGATTAATTTTACTTCTCTCGAATCAAAGCAGAAACGGCTAAAGTGTCTACATACTATTCTTTTTTTGAATTTAAACTCACTTAATGAAGACTGCTCAAAACGCGTTCTAATTAATATGCCAACTTATTCCGTTTTGTGTCGCCAATACACGCTAGTGTAGGAGAAAGTTCAAGCTATATTTATGAGCATTATAAATAGTAGTTGAGCGGTGCGACAACACGACTCAAAAAACAACACTGTATATGGCGCAATCGAAGAGGAATAAATTACCAGACATTCCTAACATATAGGCGATAATCTGAATTTAACAAATGGAAAATTGATTTTTTTTTCAACATTTCTCTGCCTATCAGTTGAAAGTAAATTCAAACACTAAAAATGTTGCAAGCCGATTCATACAATATCTAATGATGTGAGGTTTTGAGCAAGAAGTAATAGGACAAATTAAACAAAACCCTATCAAAAATAAGATTTGTGGTTGAAGCCGGCCAATCAAATGCTCCACCAAACAGCACTACATCAACTGGTGCCTCAACCCATCGAGCTGCACCGTCAACACACCTAGTGTCGACGGCTACAGCTAGGCCAACAGTTTTGCGTAGTCCTGAACTTTTACAAAAACTGGTTTTGCCATTCTCAACTCAAAGGAGCTGTCCTCGAAGAGATCAGAGAGTGCGGAACTACCGACAATGAAGAAGATGTAGGCAAGTATGGCGTTGCAATCAATCTCAAATGTCTATGTGTGAACGATATAATAGCCAACCGCAATTCAAAAAGAACGACTACCTGGAGGCGCTGCACAGCTCTCAAATTGGGAGTTGGGATGACGGATCTGGCAGTACTCTCATTGTTGCTGTAAAAGTGAAGTCTTTACGAAAACGGCCAAATGCAATCCATGTGCAAAAATGGGTTAAAAAGTAAAACTTATTGTGCCCCATTCAAAATAGAAACCACTCAATTTATGTCAAGTTCCTCATGAAGAAATCCAAATTGATTTTGACGGACCTAATTAGAATGAAAAAAAAATCGAGAGATGTTTTCCTTTGCGTGTAGAGATAGATTTTTACTGTTTCCATCTGCCGAAAAGTTTGGTAGATCAAATAGAATTATTCTTCATAAGTTCCACAAATTTACAAAATTTTGCATGGTTTTCCCCGCGCAATTAGATTGGATCAAGCAAGATGTCAAATTGGACAGCCGATCAAACCGTCTTGTAAAAAATTAGTACAAGTTAGAGTTAATTGCAGCGCCAATACACGATCATAGAGCAATTGGTTTAGTAAAGAGTAATTCAAGCCAATAACAGACGCTTAGAATGGATCAACGAGAAAGACAAATCGAACTTCAACTTAAGGGCGTCAATAAATTCTATCATATATCATTTTCGAATCCTCCGACAAAGAACAATCAAAATTTTACTTTTTGAGGTCTTTTCGGAGACAGTCTCTCATGCCTAAATATATATTATAAACCCATCAAATTAGAATAATTACATTTAGAAACAATTAGATGAGATCAATTGATTGCTGATGGAAATTCCGAAAGAGCAGAGAAGAGCGACTGCGAAAAGGATAAATTCGGGACCAATGCAACTCAGGAGGCCATTAAACGCAAAGATGAAGATCCGCAAAGCAAATTGCGCTTCAATGAGACAGACAGCAAATTAAAAATTTGAACGCTAGTGCTAACAACAAAGCTTTCATTAGCGCTCGAGCTAGCAAAACAATCTAAAAGAAAATTATCAAAAAAAAACCTGGACGGTCTCTGTGATGTTTTGGCTCCCTCTTCATATGTCATCAAAACTGAGGCGAAACTCGGATCTAGTTAATTTCAGGACTCAAGCGGAGCAATCATCAGAATTAGTTAGATACACAAATTCGTTGTCCCAGCCAGCAAAACAGCCAAAAACACGCAAGAGAGGCCACAAAAAAAACCGAGTGCGGTTCAACCATTGAACTCAGAAAACAAAAGATGATATCAAATTTATCTCATCCGTCCATTCCAATGTTTCCAGAGCCCTATAAGTAAGACTATCCCTACTAGCACGGCAAATGACACCACAGGAATCAGAAGATGTATCAAAGGCCAAACACCATCTGCATCGGTAAGACCAAGAAGAAGAAAACCAACAGCTTCAAAAAATAAGAAACGAAAAAGAAGTGACGTAACAGACTGTGTTATTTCAAACGCCGCATGCCCTCCACATTTCGAGCCTTCTCTTCTTTCTTCAGCCCCGTAACGTCAGAAAAAACGTCAAATGACGTCAAAGCAAATGAAGCTTTGTTATAAACATTGGGTACTTGGCGGCTGAAAATCCACCCCCCCCCCCACCGACTTATTTTAAATTAACCTATTGCTCCCCAACACAGCCTTACCTATACAGCTGCACGAATCAATCAATTATGAGAAAGTTTCAATGACCTCTCGCGAGCCAAAAAAGGCATCAAATGTTGACACTGCCGCTGACACTCATTTTTACTAATAATTTTACAAGTTATGATGAAAAATCAGTTATGATAACCGGTGTATAATACAGTAATTTTCGGAGATAACGATTAATTAACAAATTGTAATCTGTTTATTTTCGGCCGTAGGAAATTGTGGTACACCAGTCAGTGTTATCCATCTCTTTCTTAATTTGCTGTTAATATCTTATTTTTTGTAAAACTTAATTCCTGCATTTGATGCTTCCTCTTTTAATTCCTAATTTGCTATCATTTACGCCTAGTTCATTTCTTTTTTATGGTTCATTGTCTGCGCATATTTTGAAATTCAGTTCTTCACATGTTTAAAAACAGTTATCTACAATGCTGTTAAGCTCACTAAATGAAATGATCATGATTGAAACTTTTGTTCAATTTCTCGTTTCTCAATGAATTTTTATTCTTCTCAAATTAATTCGAATTTGAGTTTTACTCTTCAAAGCTCAAATGTGAGCCGTATGAAAAATCTGAGCGTGTAGCTTAATTTGAAGGGCTTTGCTCCTCAATTGTACTAAGTCATACTCATTCTTTTTTGCTGAGCGAAAACACCCGATAAATTGTAATTCAAAAGTTTATATTTAAACGACAAAACTACTCAACTATTCGCGTTGTAATCATGGATACTAACAATTCTCGTGAAATGGGACCGCGCAAACAGTCCAAAAAATTATACATTTGACTGATTAAAAATGAATCGATGTGATGCGAATTGAAAGTGAATTAACTGGCTAATAAACGAAATGCAATGGTTGATCAAAATTCAAAACCAGATCAAACTAACATTGCAGTAATGTTAACAGTTACATTAACAGTGTTTTAACCTTCCTCTAGGGAACCCTTTAATTAGTTCTTGGAGTAAATTTGGTTTTGAGAGTCCCAAACAAGGAGACACTTTTTTTCAATTATTCATGATTTTACTGCTTCATTTCAATAATGAACTCACGGAAAAAGTTCGGGACTTGATCAAGTACTAAATATAACTGAGTTTCAGATGGAATATTGATTGTTTCCTCTTGTACTTTTGAAACACTTTCTCAGTCCGGTATATTGCTGGTCGTCTGCTGTTTATCGTAAAGTTGAGATTGACTCTGGAGCAACCGATGTACATGAGCCTATCTGTTGACTTTCCTCAGATGTTGACTTGGATATACACCATCGCCCTTGTAAATTATTTTTTTAGGTTTTCAAGTGGAAATACTTACAGTGAAGTTGCGGTTCGTGGGCGATAAAACTCGTTGATGGATAAAACTCGAAAAAAAAACTCGTTGGAGTCTGATTTTAATCTCCTCCCGATTTCAACTCAATATCTCTAATATGTGTGTTCATCTTTTCTTTTCTTGTTTTTGCGCAATTCGAACGACAATTTTGAGCATATCATCAGAGATGTGCATTTTCCTTAGCCTTCTTACAATATTCCTATTTCCAACTCTGGTGTCTGGTAATTCCTTCTTTTTTCTATGATTGACGTTGCTGGGGATGACTTTACAATTACAAACCGGGGCGCTAACTTTGCGTACAACCCTTTTAGACCGTCTTCTTTTCTTAGGAGCTATTTTCATGCCGAGTGAGGCCTCAATTCATCATGGTTTTTACAAATTGTTTTAATTTTTAACCGATAAGATACTAGTCCAGTCTAAGCAGTCGTTTTTACCAGCATTTATTTGAATATAATCTTCCAAAAGTTTTACAACACTAGAACTATTTGTCTTTTTCAGAAAAGATGTTTTCTATTTAAAAAGATATCCGACCAGTCCATAATAAGGCTCGGCAACAATTAGACAAAAGATCAAAAAAGACAAAATTAAAAAAATTCGCCCATATTTTTTTCAAAAACAATAAATTTCATACCTAATGAAAACCATTCGATATCAACTGAAAACATCCGAATTTTTTACGATAAACAATGCCTCTCGTGCCTCTATAGAAGGGCATTAAGACCTGTCACTATTCAATTTTTATGCGGTTATAAAAAGAACAACAAAAAGAACAACAAACAAAAATTCAATTAAAACTTGCGAGAAAAAGCTGTCGAAGCCGCAAAGCCATTTATCGACCCTCAAAAAATGATTGATTGCACCTTGTTTGATAAACCAGAAAACTTGGCATTTGATCTCTCATTAACGAGACTCCGTAAAAAGTAGACAAAAAATAGAAAAAGAGGGAAAATTAAAAAAAAAACTGTATTTTTCGAAAACATCTATTTTCAAAGTCATGAAAGCCATTAGCTATAAAATAAAATAATTGAATAGGTTTATTTATTCTTCAAAAGGAAGCTTGTGAGAACCTATTTTTTATGTCTAACTTCTAAGAAAATGTCAAATATAGACAAAAATCGAAAAATAGTTGATTTTTTCTGCGAAATAGCCGTGTCGAAGCCAGTAAATTCATTACGAAGTCTGGAAAAACATTAGATTTTGTACACTTACACCTTCTTCTAACATCTGCCAACAATGTTGTCATATTTGACCTGTAATGAAAACAATTGTTTTCAAAATCATGAAAGCCACCAGCTTTTATTTCATATCAAAAGATAACCTCATTTAAATCTCAACAAACCATGAGACCTGTCATTATCCAGGAAGTTTTATACGACAAAAAAGACAAAGTGAAAACGATAGTAAGACAAATGAAAAAAATTCTTCGAGAAAGGGATGTCGAAGCCGTTAAAACCATAATCTATGCCTCTAATGAACTTTTATGTTCTATTGTTCCTTACTTTGAACCCCGATAATGTAATATGTGAACTGTCAGTAATAAGCTGATGTGATAAAACGAGAATAAACCGTAGAAAATGGGCCATTTTCTAAAATTTTAGTTCACTAGAAGAAAAAGCAAGACGAAGAAATCTTTTCTTGCTGACACTAAGCTTCAATTTGACCAAATAAAGAGAAAACTAGTGGCAAAGTTCAATAAGCCATTGTTTATTTAAAAATCAAGCAATTTTAAAAATCGAAATGACATTATTTCTTTGGGTAAAGAAACTAAACACATTATTATGGAACTGCTTAGGAAGCTATTTGGACCTATCAACAGTGAGCTTTGATTTGCACTGTTCTGTTCTTTAATCAACAAAGAAAAGATCGAATCTTTTCCTTAAAATAAAAAGACCGACTGACTACAATCCGAATTACTTTTGGATTATAACAGTGCAAGACTGGACCAAAACCAGTCTTGCTGTTGCTGCTTATCCATTAAGAACACTCAATTGTTCCGAATGTCATAGATCTAGATAATTTTTAGTTAAAAGATCAAAACTATATGCTGCCTTTTCGATAATCATAAAGTTATCAAAAAAACGGCAAAATTTAATAAATTTTAATTCCAGACTACTCTAACGGATGTGGAAGTAGTCCTAGCTCCTTTTGTAGATAAAGACGGTTTTTGTTATTTGTTTTTTGGGGTTTGTACTTCCGGTAAATTTAATCTAATTGGGCTAATGAAACTTATTTCGGGCAATATTTGATGAAAAAGGGTGAATTTTGAATTATTGAGTCAAAATTTTAGCCAAAAAAATTAAATCAGAATAGTCAGCAACACTTTTGTCTTTTAAAGTAAACTCGACAGTACTATTGTTAACAGTTTTTACATAATTTAGCAAAGTTGACGAAATTTTAGGCAAAAATTCCGGAAAATGTGAATAAATATTCCCAAAAATTTAAACTACGATAACTCGCTCTAGAAAACGAAATTCAAAAAAATCTTTTTAATTCCATATTCTACGCTGGACGGGCTTTTTTATGATACCACGCACAACTCTGTACCACGAATAAATCGATTGGACAAAATTGTCTGAACAAAAAAAAACCATTTGAGTATGTAGTTAATTCCTCCCCCCTCAAAAGGGTCGGAACAAACATGCCAGATAGTAGATTTCTTGACTCTCAAGTTGCGCCAAATTGAATGCATGAGTGGAATGGTGTCTTTGCATCTTCTTGGAGGATACAGTTTCCTAATTTAGTAATGCTAAATAGATTTTGTGAAAAATTGGGCGAGGCAAGGAAATCTTCAAAATTTTTTATCACGAGACAATTTGTCCCGAGATGTCGACCGAACAGAGGTAGATGTGTTATGAGTAACCGTTACATCGCAATTAGTCGTTGACTAGTACGTCATTCTTGTAGATGGGGTTTGAGGAGTTTCAGGCACATTTGAGATCTTCAAGCTAAATGAGGGAGTGATCTGTGGAGTCTGTGAAGACTGATCTTTTGTTTTCGGGGGTGAAAGTGTTAAAATGGCTGACATTTTGGAGTTTTGTTTTCGCAAAGTGACATTTAATTATGTTATTTATGAGGTTATCATGTTAAAATTTTTTTCAGTCAATTACAGAGACTAATTTTAGATGATTTTTCGTTTGTACCTATGCTGACAATTTTGCAATCACCCAGAAAACAATGAGTGTTTAACGGGTCCAAAAGCGTGTAATAAATGTTTTTGGAAGGGATTTTGCAAGCGCCTCCGCTAGACCGTAGAATCATGTTATCAATCTATATGTGCCTATAGATTCTCCGTTTAGTGTAATGAAATTGCAAGCGCTGGTTATTTTGGGGGGTAATCTTAGATGACTGTAAGCTTGTTTCGAATCTAGAGTTGTAAATTGTGTTGTTTTAGTTTTCGTATTTGTGTAAATTTGTATTGCTTCGATTAGAATATCAATATTAGGTGTTTAATGTTTATTTTTACGAATGAGTTTCTTTGAAATGTAAGAATCTAAGCCAAAGATTACTGGTTCCTCAAGTTGAACGGTCTTAAAGATTAGCGAAAAAATTTGGAAGAATTACTATCTATTTTAATGATACGCCCTTCTGTTGTTAATTTTTCTTTTTCAGTGCCTAAGTTGTCCTCAACATTCATTTGAACTCGTCTGCTTTTTGGGGTCTAAAGATATACTTTCTGTGAAACATAAAACTTAGGTTCAAAAGAATTTTGTCAGCATAATTTTGTATATTTGTTCCGACCCCCACTTTAGTGGGGAGGGAGGAACTATATACTCAACTGGGTTTTTTTTGTTCAGTCAATTTTGGCCGACCGATATATTCATCGTAGAGAATTGTAAGTAGTATCAATAAAAAGCCCGTCCAGCGTAGAATACGGAATTAAAAAGATATTTTCGATTTTCGTGTTTTACAGAGAGTTATCGAGGTTTTAAGTTTTGTGAACATTCGACTGTTTTTTTTTCACGTTTTCAGTAATTTTTGCAAAAATTTGTGCACAATATTGCTAATATATTTCAAAATAAGTTAAAATTTTTAACGGAAGAGTGTTGTTGTCACAGTTAGAGATAAAAGACCGTTGCTGAATTGTTTGATTGAAGTTTTTTTGGCTAAAATTTATGATAAAATTTTCAAAATTCAAACATTTTTCATCAAAAATGGCACAAAATATGCTTTTTTGGTCCACTTTGTTAAAGTTTGCCAGACATAGTGACCTAGAAACCTTAAAACAGACTCCATAATCGCAAAAAGAGCGCTAGTTGCAATTAGGCGCCGTATGAAAGTCTTCTGGATCTTATCTTTTTTTTCAATATTTGAAGAATTCCACTCAACAATTGGTCTAATTCAAAAAAATTGGAACCCTTGTTCGGTTTGCAGGGCGTGCGACAAAATCAGGGAGAGGTTCGATAATATCATGGACTCATAGAATCAGAGAATTTTTGGTTTTTTTTTTATGCTGCCTTTTTTCGAAAAACTTTGCTTTTGTTCTTTTAATGTTAATTGCTGACAATATTTTCTATTCACGGCTCCACTAATGACAACTCCAAATTACGCAAAATTTGAGGCCTAATGTAGATACAGTTTTTTTTCAGAGAACCAAAGGGTTTTTATGGCTTTGAGGAAGAGTTTTAGTAAAATTTTAACAGAATTCCTTCTTAAACAGTTTTACAAACAGATGTTATGATGATCAAAAGAGACGCAAATCAAGATGTTTTTTTCTCGCGGTTAAAATCTTATAAACTTATTGGCTTCAAAACTGTGGTTTCGTAAAGTCGTTTTTGAAACTTATTAGCTCAGCTTGTATTTAATGTTTTTTATAGTCTTATGATTTAGTCTCATTAATAACAGTCGCAATTAATTTTCCGATTAGTTGCAAGACAAACTGTCTACTCTTTTATTCGAAAGCGTTTGTTGGCTATGAATTTAGAAAAAACTTGTTTTTAAAAAAAGAGTTAGATTTTTGAGGTCTGCCAATTTTATTTCTTTTTAATTCTAGCTAAGCTTCTCTATAAGCAATTCACATCACTTATCTTTTGAAATACAATTTGCTCTTCATAACGGTTTTATATTCCTCAAATGGTCTTTTTTCTGGAACAACCAGTTTTCATAAAACCAGTTTTCGTGATTTTTACAATATTGCCCCCTTTTTTGTAGGTTTTTGTTTTCTTTTCACAGTATCACAATAATGAGCGTCTTTTGACTTACAAATATTGTAACCTGCCAAAAATGCAAACGAAGATTTTTACTGTTTTTAGTGATCAACTTAATATTTAATTGATTGGGGGGACATCGTTTTCGTGCAAAATTTTTCGTGCAAATTTTGCCTGTGTTTGTCGTTTTTTTTTTGTAGTCGTATGACATATTGTTAATTTGAGGATACAGTTTCCTAATTTAGTAATGCTAAATAAATTTTGTGAAAAATTGGGCGAAGCCAGGAAATCTTCAAATTCTTTTATCACGAGACAATTTGTCCCGAGATGTAGACCGAACAGAGGTAGATGTGTTATGAGTAACCGTTACATCGCAATTAGTCGTTGACTAGTACGTCATTCTTGTAGATGGGGTTTGAGGAGTTTCAGGCACGTTTGAGATCTTCAAGCTAAATGAGGGAGTGATCTGTGGAGTCTGTGAAGACTGAACTTTTGTTTTTGGGGGTGAAAGTGTTAAAATGGCTGACATTTTGGAGTTTTGTTTTCGCAAAGTGATATTTAATTATGTTATTTATGAGGTTATCATGTTCAAATTTTTTTCAGTCAATTACAGAGACTAATTATAGATGATTTTTTGTTTGTACCTATGCTGACAATTTTGCAATCACCCAGAAAACAATGAGTGTTTAACGGGTCCAAAAGCGTGTAATAAATGTTTTTGGAAGGGATTTTGCAAGCGCCTCCGCTAGACCGTAGAATCATGTTATTAATCTATATGTGCCTATAGATTCTCCCTGTAGTGTAATGAAATTGCAAGCGCTGGTTATTTTGGGGGGTAAACTTAGATGACTGTAAGCTTGTTTCGAATCTAGAGTTGTAAATTGTGTTGTTTTAGTTTTCGTATTTGTGTAAATTTGTTTTGCTTCGATTAGAATATCAATATTAGGTGTTTAATGTTTATTTTTACGAATGAGTTTCTTTGGAATGTAAGAATCTAAGCCAAAGATTACTGGTTCCTCAAGTTGAACGGTCATAAAGATTAGCGAGAAAACTTGGAAGAATTACTATCTATTTTAATGATACGCCCTTCTGTTGTTAATTTTTCTTTTTCAGTGCCTAAGTTGTCCTTAACATTCAGTTGAACTCGTCTGCTTTTTGGGGTCTAAAGATATACTTTCTGTGAAACAAAAAACTTAGGTTCAAAGGAATTTTGTCAGCATAAATTTTGTATATTTGTTCCGACCCCCACTTTAGTGGGGAGGGAGGAACTATATACTCAACTGGTTTTTTTTTGTTCAGTCAATTTTGGCCGACCGATATATTCATCGTAGAGAATTGTAAGTAGTATCAATAAAAAGCCCGTCCAGCGTAGAATACGGAATTAATAAGATATTTTCGATTTTCGTATTTTACAGAGAGTTATCGAGGTTTTAAGTTTTGTGAACATTCGACTGTTTTTTTTTTCACGTTTTCAGTAATTTTTGCAAAAATTTGTGCACAATATTGCTAATATATTTCAAAATAAGTCAAAATTTTTAACGGCAGAGTGTTGTTGTTACAGTTAGAGATAAAAGACCGTTGCTGAATTGTTTGATTGAAGTTTTTTTGGCTAAAATTTATGATAAAAATTTCAAAATTCAAACATTTTTCATCAAAAATGGCACAAAATATGCATTTTTGGTCCACTTTGTTAAAGTTTGCCAGACATAGTGACCTAGAAACCTTAAAACAGTCTCTATAATCGCAAAAGAGCGCTAGTTGCAATTAGGCGCCGTATGAAAGTCTTCTGGAATTTAAAATTTTCCGTTTTTTTGGAGATTTAACTCGATAATTATACAAAATGCATCTTTTCTTTCAATATTTGAAGAATTCCACCCAACAATTGGTCTAATTCAAAAAAATTGGAACCCTTGTTGGGTTTGCAGGGCGCGCGATAAAATCAGGGAGAGGTTCGATAATATCATGGACTCATAGAATCAGAGAATTTTTGGTTTTTTTTTGATGCTGCCTTTTTTCGAAAAACTTTGCTTTTGTTCTTTTAATGTTAATTGCTGACAATATTTTTTAATCACGGCTCCTTTAATGACAACTCCAAATTATGCAAAATTTGAGGCCTAATGTAGATACAGTTTTTTTTCAGAGAACCAAAGGGTTTTCATGGCTTTGAGGAAGAGTTTTAGTAAAATTTAACTGAATTCTTGTCTTTTGCCTTCAATTGTTATTCTTTTGGCAGTCTGATTTTTGAGTTTGACAACTCAAAGATCTAATTTTTTTCCTCAAGAGGTGCAAGTGAACCTTTTCTATTCATTCGGTTGTTACCTAATGTCTCTTATGTTATTGAATGTATTTGTTTTAAGGAAATTTCTGTGATTTTTTGAAATTGTCAATTTCTTTATAATATTTTTGTCAACATTTTGCTTATTCTCAGTAAGTACAGGTCAACCTTTCCTCCTTATAGAATTAAAACTAATTTAGTGGCCGATTGTTTTAACAGAATTCCTTCTTGCTTTTGGTACTACGAGTTTTTATACAAAATTTTCTGATTTTTGCGCAGTATTGCCCATTTTTACTGTTGTTTTTGTTTTTTTTTAAATTATCACGTTATTTAACAATCTAACTGAAAAAAGCTTTACAACATTTGAAATTGAACATAATTTTTGTTTTTATAACATATGGTTTAAAGGGCTGCGACACCGTTCTGTTGCAGAAATTGGAAGATTTTTTTAATTTTGCCCTTTATTTGTTTTTAATTTGTGTTGTCATATGCCAAATATTGTGTAATTAAAGATCCCATTGGGCAAGTAAAGATTACAAATTTAATTTAAATAACTGATATCGGTAAATAACGAATGGCTGTTTTGTCTATCGATTTAAGTTTCTAAAAAAAGAGTATTAGTATTCTTCAACTTATCCCTTTTTGTTCTGGTTTGCGCTTTTTTTCGTATTTTACAATGTTGAATCATTTTTGTAAATAAAAAATCTGATTATTTAGAGCTCTTTTTAATGTTTCGTTGAATCAAATCATAATTTTTCTGTTGTTTAAACTTTTTAAATGATGTCTTCAGGGCTTAGACAATTTGTTTCAATTTTGTGGATCTTAGATATTTTTCAGTTTTTGTGGTTCTTATTGTTGTCATTTTGTGATAGTAGTTTTACAAACAGATGTTATGATGATCAAAAGAGACGCAAATCAAGATGTTTTTTTCTCGCGGTTAAAATCTTATAAACTTATTGGCTTCAAAACTGTGGTTTCGTAAAGTCGTTTTTGAAACTTATTAGCTCAGCTTGTATTTAATGTTTTTTATAGTCTTATGATTTAGTCTCATTAATAACAGTCGCAATTAATTTTCCGATTAGTTGCAAGACAAACTGTCTACTCTTTTATTCGAAAGCGTTTGTTGGCTATGAATTTAGAAAAAATTTGTTTTTAAAAAAAGAGTTAGATTTTTGAGGTCTGCCAATTTTATTTCTTTTAAATTGTAGCTAAGCTTCTCTATATACAATTCACATCACTTATCTTTTGAAATACAATTTGCTCTTCATAACGGTTTTATATTCCTCAAATGGTCTTTTTTCTGGAACAACCAGTTTTCATAAAACCAGTTTTCGTGATTTTTACAATATTGCCCCTTTTTTGTAGGTTTTTGTTTTCTTTTCACAGTATCACAATAATGAGCGTCTTTTGACTTACAAATATTGTAACCTGCCAAAAATGCAAACGAAGATTTTTACTGTTTTTAGTGATCAACTTAATATTTAATTGATTGGGGGGACATCGTTTTCGTGCAAAATTTTTCGTGCAAATTTTGCCTGTGTTTGTCGTTTTTTTTTGTAGTCGTATGACATATTCTGGATAATGAACCTCTGCCGCTATCTTTTGGGGTATACAAGACTCTCTCAATGATTGCATTTGATGCTTAATGTTTCCAATCAGTTCGAATTTAAAACTTTTTTAAAAAAAGCAATGTTTCAATAAACTTTTGCCGCTTTTGCTCATTTCTAGTCGACTTGTTGCCAAGTCGCAGTGAAGAAAAGTCCCAGATTTTGTTCCAAAACGTACCGGTTAATCTTCTTAGTATAAATTCCATCTGATGCTCTTTTGATTTGGTTATTAGTGGTTTTCAAAAAATGGACAAGGAGTTTTGGCCGTAATTAATATTTGTAACTATTTGATTTTTATTGCCGTCTTTTCTGGTAGTCATATTATGGTAGCCGCAGGTCTCATAGACCCTCTAGAGTAGATTGTTTTATTCTTTTAGTAGTATGTTGAACGATATGTTTATATGTTTATTTTTTTATTTCTTCCTCATTTGGTAGACAATTAATTGAAAAATGTAGATGAGCGGGGTCGGAACTTAATGTGCGAACGCACATTACCGAGCCTCCTTGTTTTGTTAGGTAATCAAATTTCTGGTTTTGGATCTATTTTGCTTCCACTGTCAGCTTAGTGGACATATAACGTTAACGCCGACGAGCGCACGTGATCGTTTTGATATTAACATGCTACAAAACAACAATTTTTGTAATTGGGGGCGTAAGAATTATTGCTGGGGCCCATAATCAGTATAATTGTTTTTTTTGTTGCTTTGGTGGTTTTATTTGATATTTCCAATTAACTTAAAGTTAGTTCAGGGGTTATATTTCACGAATCTTGATGTAAGCTTCAGTGATCGGCTGATTAAAATTTTACGACTCGAAGCGAAATAATATTTTTATACAGTTTTTCACCAAATCTTTTGACTTCCTTTTTTGAATGTCGGGCATTAACCATATGGTACTCAGTGTGTTTCTAGTCCGCATTAATATTTGCCTCTAGTAATTCCAGAAGGGAATGGTAATAATAATTGATGCCATAGCAGGCATTCTGCCTTGTATTGAAACTACTACCCCATCCCATCTACCCCATTATCCCACACTTAAATATGCCCCCAAATATATTTAAACTACTACATATCGACTCCCCAACACCCCCTCATGTACTGACCACTCATCTATTTATCTCTCTGAGCCCCTACTTAACTGCTCCTCGTCAAAATACCCCCTAACCTAACCCTAGCCCACCACCAACCTAAACGCTTTTAGTATGTATTCTTTTTAGAAACCATTTGTATAGTTTTTCCTGGGTATTTAACCGTTGGTTTTTGTTCTCTTTTCTTAAATGTTTTTGATTTAGGTTAGCATATTTTAGAAACTGTACTGCAGGATTCTTCGAATTGATTCCAGTATTCTACCGCCTAAATAATTTGCATGATATTTAAGTTTTTCGATTATTTTTAATATTGGAAAAGAGATAAATAGGTAAAAACCTTGGCAGTTAGTTGCCATAACGTGCCTAAGCTGAAGTTTGTATTTTTAGGTGTTTATTGTTCTACAGATTCGTATTAAAGGTGAGAAGGTTCCTCTTTTTCATTTTTTAATATATTTTTCTGACTTGTTTGTTATATAAGTTATTGACGCTGGTGACTTATTGTACGTAATTTTCAGTGATTTGTTTTTAACTATTAACCTAATTTTGCTCGTCTGCACACATGCTGTTTTTTATATTGTTAATGCTAATTGTAGAGTTTTGCATTGTTTATTTAAACTTTTTAAAATATTTTTTGAGTTAACTGGATTGTCTTGTGTTTTTGGTAGGAACTTTTGAACTTCAACACCTCTTTATCAAAAGATCTATTATATGAATGTTAACGTCCAACGGCAGCACCACCATCAAACACAGTCAAAGTTAACTGGAAAACCCGCACAACTGTTTGCCAATGTTTATAAAACGGCTCTGTTTCACAATTTGTTTAAATTCTTTCAAGATCTGTTAAAACAATTGACTAGAAACAAACTCTTTTTCGTAAGTTTTAAAAAACCAAACACACAATTCACTGCAATGGTTGTTTTATTTATAAATCAAGTTTAGTTCCGCAAATGTTCACCTATCGTGTGCATTCGATAGTGGATCGATAAATCAAACACTCTTGTCACCAGAGTTATGAAATATGAATTATAAAGTCAAGCTTTGATGTAAACAAATGTGGTCTAGTTTATGGAATGAACGTTGTAACTAATTCTTAGTTGTTGTGATGAGCGTTTTCAGCCTAGATGAGAAACGAGGAGGTAAACAGCACCAGAAAAGAAGAGTATCTCAAAAATTGGGGTTTTGAATCAATTTCACATAGTATATTTTATTATTATCATTATCTATTGAACCAAAAAAAATAACTTAGAAAATAATCTTAGAGCTTAGAAACTTAACTTATGTTAATAAACTCAGAAAGAAAAAACTTACCAGATTTATAACGACAACTGCAGCTAACAATTTGGAAAATGAATGTGAATCACTTTTGAACTGTATGTTTGTCAATTGATATTTATCTACTAGTATTAAATTGTAAATGCAATTTTGTGAACGATATCAAGCGAACTAAATTTTTGCATTTAAGTATGAATTGAGGCTCACCCATACGCCCTGAAATCGCCTAATTGTTGATACTTTAACCTTTTAATAAATGTAAATCGTAAATATTTTATTTATATTTCAGACTATATATACAACTGATTTTTGTTAAAGTCTTCACCCTTTTCTTCTCTTTTGAATCTCCTAAATTTATTTTATCTTTTTTTCTCTAAAATCTTTTGAGCTTAAACAGCTTTAATCTCTTACTTGCCAAATCCTGCCTCATCGCGTGTGTTGCGCTACCGTGTCCTTGATCCTGCTAACAGGTTAAGGACCCAGCCATCAGACTGTTGAAACGCCAAAAGAGTTTTCGGTTGAAATTGTAATGTCAGTGTTGGCAGTTTTAGCTCCTCTATATCGACGAGAGTTTTAAGATCTAAAACTCGAGAATTCACTCGTGTATAAAAGCTAAATCAGAATTTGTGATAGAAAAAATGAGGTTGAAACTTCATAATGGAACCATCAAACAATAGTTTGAAGTGGAAGACATTGAGCGGGTTAGCAGAGGACTACTCAACATGTAGTACTCGTTTCTCTGCCTACGCGCAAACCAAGGGCCTCATCTAAACGCTCACAGACACATTTAAGCTACCTGACAGGCCAACGCCACAGGGAAGATGCCAATGATGCACAAACGCAAGAAAACGAGCCATAGACTCAAACTAGAGCTTAAGTTATACAAGGGAAAGAGCCACAAAAACCAGATTTGGTGCTAACTGGCAATGACACTAGACGCCAGCAGCCTCCTCCTCAGTTGGCATGACTGTGTGAACAGCAAGGGTCTTGGAGATGGTCAGAAAATCTGGCAACTTCTCCAGCAACGGCTCAGAAGCAACAAGACAACCCGTGGTGGCAAGAAGTTTTCTGAGACGCTGTTTAATGCAATGGTATTGAAAGATATTCCACAAAGATACGAGCGTATTAAGGTGCAGGAGAGCTTCAACCCTGCAGACAATTTTGTGGAACTGAGACAGCCTCTCACCAACTTCGAGGAGTGCCGCAGACAGAGGGTTGATGTGGAGGAGGATGAGCACGTTGCCAGGTCAGCAAATAATGCTTCTCATCAATTTGGAATACACTCTTCATATAAATCACATCCTAGGAGGACTTTTTTCTAAGTCTAGTAGTTCCAAATTGTGTTTTGTTTATAACAAATCTGGACATTTAGCATCTAGTTGTTATCAAGAGGGACAAAGCTGTATGTAGTTTATGCAAAACTACAGGTCATCTATCAAGTGCATGTAAACATCAACAAGAAAGTGCGCATAAAAACTTAGAATCTAGTTTAAGCGCTGAAAGCTTATTCCAAATTTCAAAAACTGATTCATTATTAGATTCAGGCAGCACTGATCACATGATGATCGAAAAAATTTGGCTTCGAAATTATCAAAAACTAGAGACCACAGTTAACAATCCAGATGGAGGAAAAATAAAAGTTGAAGGAATAGGAGATGTAGATGTGGAAGCACGAGACACTAACGGTGTGCTATATAAATTATTGACTTCATATAAAAATTCACACAAAAGCTAGGTCAGTGCTAAAACTCGGAAGCAAAGAAAGCTTCAGACTGATAAGAAGAAGCAAATTTTTCTTCTTACCATACCAAAAAGAAAACAAGCTTTTTTTTCAAACTCAAGTGGGGGCAGGTGTCAAGCAAACGTTGCACAAAAGACATGGTCATTTGAACTCTAGAGATGTAGCCAATACAACAGATGAAGATTCCCAAGCTTCAGATTTCTGACAAACCTGTGCTCTAGGAAAGTTTTCGAAAACGCCTGTTCCAAAAGTGAGCGATAACAAAGCAATTCAAAAACTGGGAAGGGTTTACTTTGACGTTATTGGAACAGTGAGTGCGTCAAGTAAAGATTGCATCAGATATGCCAGTAGCGTCATAGATGAATTCAGTGGCTGCACAGTAGTAACCATTATGAAATACAAAACGCAAGCCTTGCAAGCTTTGAAAGAATCTGTTGCACAGTATGGCCGGCCATAAACTTTGCGAATTGACAATGGGAGAGAATGCAAAAACAAAACTTTTAAAAAATTTCTAACAGATTTCAGAATTACCAAAAATTTATTTGTTCGAGCTGTATATATAGCATGTTAAACTAGAAATTAAGTTGTCGGAGCCAAAAATACAAAGACAGTATACGAAAAGTTTTTTCACTAGAAAATCTAGAAGTGACGACTAAAAACATTTAGTTGTGTAGCCTATTCAAAAGAATTGTGATGCCAGTAAAAATCGAATTTTGATCCATAGGCAACAAAGGGCTGTTCATTGGTTTCTCTCATAACACAGCATCTTATTTGTTGCAAAACTTAAAAACTATAAATAATTTTGCTTCTAGAAACGTTAGGTTCAATGAAAACATTCTACCAGGTTTCCAAAACTAAACCGAAGATATAGCAGACAACTTTCAGTATCTAGACCTAGACGAAGTAAGAGAAGATTAAAGCAACTCATGTGAGTTAGGTTCAGAGGTTGAAAGAAATGAAACAGACAGCGTTCAGCAAAAAGAAAACAACACAGATATTGAAGTTGAACAGGATATTATTCAAAAACTACCAAGTCCAAGTGTCCAACCAAATCCAGAATTAATGTAAATTTTCATCCAAAAGTCGCAGTGAAAAACATAGAAAGAAAACCTTCAAAATTTCCAGTACCTGTCATAAACCTACAACAGAACAAAAGTAAAACCACTCTCAAGGCTGCAAATGATAGTTAAACTAGGTACTATAGCAAATCCTTCAGAATAAAATACCATAGAACATTAGTCTAAAGGAAGCAGCACAAGGTAGGGAACTCAAGCAAAATGATAGTTTTAGTGCAGCTTCGGAACGCTTTGGTAAAAGCTACTCTCAATCTCTTCAAAGCACCAGAAAGAAAAATTTCATCGTATCTGAAGTTTTTGAAAACGCTATTAATTGTGAGAAACATGACAAATGGCTTGAAGTAATGAAAGCAGAGATAGAAAACTTAGAGGATACAGAAACTTGGGAATTATTTCCAAAAGAAAACAGACAAAAATTTATTCCTGGCCGATAGGTGTACCAAATTAAACATGACTCACAGAGCAATATTGATAGTTCTAAAGCTCGTTATGTAGCAAAATGATTCAAATAAATTGAGAGAATTGAATATTCGGATACCCTGGCTCCCACAAGGAAACTTGAAACCTTTTCAATTGTACTGGCTGTAACAGCTATCGGAAGCTTTTTTAATAAAAAATTTGATGTTAGAGCAGCTTATTCGCATCCTAAAACAGAGAAAGAAGTCTATAAAGAGCAACCAAAGGTTTTGAAAAGTTAGCCAGCAATGGCAACGAGCTAGTTTGTCAGCTGAAAAAATCATTATATGGACTGAAACAAGCAGCCAAAAATTTTGAAACCAAAGAAGACGAAAAATTGTTTGTTCTAACTTTCGTTGTTGACTTAGTCATAGCAGAAAAAGTCAAAAATAGATCAACAAATTGAAAAATTCACTAGAATAAAAATTTAAAATGGACGGCAGGTGAGATCTTGAATGGTTTCTTTGATTGCGAATTCGGAAAACTGACAAAGGAAGGATTTTAGATTAAGAAAAGCACACTAAAATTTTTTTAGAATATTTCAATATGCAAGACGTCAAACCAAGCAACACAACAATAGAAAATAACCTAAAACTTGAATTAGCTCAAGAAGATTCACTAAGAGTAGATTCACATGAGTTTAGGAGTCTAGTAGGTTCATTACTTTACCTAGCTAAGCCAACTAGGCCAGATATCATGTGGATCACAAATGCATTATCACGTTTCATGAATGATCCAATTGTGGCGCATTTCAATGCTGACAAGCGCGTGTTGAGATGCCTATAACATACTATATCGCTTATACGATTTTTCCCATCAACCAGCAACAGCACTCTAGTTGGCGAAACAGTTGCAGACTGGAGAGGAGTTGTGATTGATAGACTATCGGCCACAGGATACTATTTCGAGCTGGGAGACAGTGGGGGATCTGTCAGTTGGCAAGTGAAGAAACAACCAACAGTGTCACTCTCATCTTGTGAAGCAGAAAACCAGGGTTAAGCTGCCGCGGTTAAAGAAGCCATCTTTTTGCGTGGAAACTGTGGTATGAACATTGTGAGCCCACAACCATAGGAGAGGACAACCAGAGTGGCGTAAAGCTTGAAACTAACACAGTGCTTCACAAAAGATTGAATCTCATTGACACGAAATATCATTTTATACAAAACTCAAATAAATTGATCTACACGCCATCAAATGAAATGGAAGCTGTGAAAAAAATTTTGTCACTGCAGAAGTTAGATCAACCATAAGAACAACTATTGGGAGAGTCCAGATTCTTACTAAGCGGCAACAATCTGAAAGGGGGTATTGAGTCACAGAAAAGAACTTAGAAAATATTTTATACCTTAGAATTTAACTTATAATAATGAACCCAGAAAGAAAACCAATATACCAGATGTTTAACAACTGCAGCCAAAAAAGGTATAAAATGAATTTGAATCACCTTTGAACTGTATGTTTTGAGATTTATATACTAAAATTAATGATAAATGCAACTTTGTGAACCATCTTAAGTGAACTAAATTTTTGCATGTAAGTATGAAATGACGCCCAACCATACGCCCTGAAATCGACTGATTTTTGATACATTAACCTTTTAACAAATGTAAACTGGAAATTTTTTATTTATTTTTCACACTATATACAACTGATTTTTTGTCAAAATCTTCACTCTTTTCGTTTCTTTTTGAATCTCCTAAGTTTAATTTATCTTATTCTTTCTAATATCTTTGAGCTTAAATCTTTAGAGCTTCGATCTCTATTTTCTTTAGAGCTTCAATCTATCTTTTGCCAAAACTCTTCCTGCCTCACTCTGGTTGCTGCGCTACCGTGTCCTTAATTCTGCTAACATTCCTAAAGCTTTGAATTCAAAACCCTTCGCGTTTTTGTTTGATTATTACCGCACACCTTGACCTGGATAAACTTATTTTTCTATCTGTCTGCCAGAATTCGATGGACCAATAAATCAAACGAATGCATTACAAATGACATCATTTCCTGACCATAACAGTTCTTATAAAACTCTGCCATTTATGAAAACCTTCTGAACAAATGTCAAAGTTGAGGTAAGCTACTTTGATCTATTAACAGTAACTCTATTTGCCCTTCGGCTTATTTACTTTCGAGAATTCACAAACAACACATTAAATCGATCTTTGGTCAACTTTCGCATTATCCTTGATATAAATTCACAACGTAGTTCATAAATTGGAAAACCCAAACCCAAGTTTAGAAACTTTAAATTAAAAAAAAACTGTTACTTCCTAAATATTAATTAGGAAATCATTCATAAATAGCAATAAGCTATAAAAATGCAGCTGCTTGCAATTTTTCAGACTCTACTTATTTTCCTGAGTCAAATTTCCTTTATTCACACTGAAAAACCAGGTGAAGACGGCGATTTGAGAGCGATGAGCATGGACCTTTCGGATTTCGAACTTGACTGGATTATGAGACAGAAAAACGGTGAAGAACGCGCACCTTTGCGACCGTCCATTGAGAACAGGAACCGAAACGTCCGAAGAACTCTCTTTTGCTATGAACCGAACACATGTTCCGATATTTGTCGGTCAACTACGAGAAGCTACACGAGACGACTAGGAAAATTTTGCGAAGTTGAAGGAATTTGCAAGAGGAAACGATGCAGATGTCAGTGCACTGAATAATGAAAACTCTTATCTAAATTTTTCAATTTTACCTCTCAAAGCTTGCAATACTTTGAATTAAATTTTTCGACCATGCGATTTACTCAGACAGTTTCTCCGGAGTTTTAATAATTTTTAATTTAAGCAAATCTTAGTTTGGTGGAATTTTATTAGAAATGTTCCGAAACTAAGCGGTTAAATCCTATGGCTAGACGCCTAATTTGACAGCCCTTCAGATCTCTTCTCTTTTTTGGCGCTTTAGTGAAAACGTAAATTTTGATTAACTTCGCATCCCATCGGGTGAGGTAAGAAGTTATTAGCGGTTGCCCCCTCTCTTTGGGCGAGAAAAGATCATTGACGAGAACAACCGTGAAAAACATAAATGAGGGGTGATCTACTGCAACACGGCTTATAATTCAATTAAATATTCGTTTGAAGGGGCTTAGTTTTCCACTCAATTTCATTGTGTTTGCTTTGAAATAATCGAAAATTGCTTCAAAATATCTAAAAAGTCTGGTCCGAGTCTGTGCCTAGCCTAGGTTGTTCCAACAAGCACAAAACCAGTCAAAAATGAGTTTAATGATTCTTAGAAAACGCAAAATTTTGCACTATGTGATGAACATATTGAGTGTTGCGAATCAGTGGCAAAATCAATACACGACATACGTGACTTTTGAGTAATGAAATTACTCCATTCGAGAACCTTTGAACACTTTTGAACAAGCTTGTATTTTATACTATCGAAATATGAAATATTTAATGCACATCCCTCTAAATCATACAATTCAATTCTCCTGGATTCGAATATTTTTTCCGACCCCACTTTAGTTTGGGGGGGGGGGTGCTATATAACCAAATGGTTTTCTTTTTGTTCAATCAATTTTGGCCGATCTATATATTCATCGTACAAAGTTGTGAGTGGTGAGCCAGTAAAAAGACCGTTTAAGTAATAGGTATATGGCTGCCTCCGCGACACGGGTCGCGAGAGCCAGCCATATACCATTTACTCTATTTCCCCTCATATATACATACATCCACTACTGTAGCACTCTAACTTCCCTTCAATTTTTTTTCAACACTATCATTTCTTGTCTCTCTTAGTGCAATCCACTAGTACAGAGTTAACCTGGTAAAAATTATCTATTATCAGACGGATAGTTCGGGTTCTATCCCCACGGTCTCCATTGGACGTATGCCAGATTCTAGTGTAACTAGCGAGACAACGTAAACAAAACGTAAAACCAACTTGCAAAAATAAGTTGTAAAAAAACCAGTTTAACTCTAGTAAATTAAGTTATTTGTGCTTATTTCTTTTATAACTTATGGAGATGGATTTAACAAATAAAGAAGTATGATTTAAGAAAAAAGAAAAATATAACTCATAGCTCAGTAGTTATATATCTTTATTAGTTTTTATAAACAAAAACAGTAAAACAATCTAAATCACTCACTATCTACGAAGCAGTTGGGGAACCAAGGCCAAAGAACTTTTCACTGATAGAACCTGAATGAACCATGACTACCTCTAATACCCTTAACATCAAATGTGTCTATGTCTATTTTGTATTGTTCTTTTGTTTCAATATGGTGTTTTTACTATCAATAGTACAATTAGTTACATATTTACTTTTACACTTTTATATTGCATTTTTATAATCTTCTATAGTAATTTAAATTTTAATAGTAGCTTTAGTTATTCCTTTTCATTTTTTCTTTTCCTCACTTTTAACAGTAGTGTAGCAATATGCTTTAACTTTAAGGAAATAGGCTTCTTTAATAGTGTCGTTAGGAATCTCATATTACTCAATATACCTTTTAATTATCGAACTCCTCATTAACAGTACCACCATCAGGAACATTTACTTTTTTGAACATACTATTAGGATCAGTTTAGTGATAACTACAATGTTACTTTTTCTCAAAGTAATCATATATAGCTTTATAAATATATAGCTTAGCTTTCTCTAGTATAACAAACCCAATATAATTGAATTTATCTAACTTAACTTTACTTCTTACTTTAAGTATCGCTACATGGTCATCATCAAACTGAACACCATGTTTGAAGTTTATATTATCTACTATATTAATATATCTATCTACATCATTAACTATCTCCACATCTTGTCTATTATACACAATTTCAATTGTTTTTCCATAAAATGCATTATTCATTAGTTTAAAGAATACATCACCAAATTTATCTCCTCTAGCATTAGCTTCTCTCCTCTTCTGAATGGAAAGGTAAACTCTATTTAGGGCCCTAACCACACTCTTTTCATATATAAGTTTGTTTTTAATTTTATTGTTCTCTAACTTTAATACATGATCCAAATACCACTCTAACATCTCACCATAATCTTCTTTATCTGTAAACATCAACTTCAACTTTCCCTTTTGATTTACATCTTTTTGTATTATATTCTTTTTGATAGACTGTAAACTGATCAATATTAGCTTTTGTTGTTTCCGGAAAGAATGGGTACTTCTTTGTCTTTTGTTCTAGATCATCATTGTATTTAATATCTATAGTATAGATATAGCCTATGCTCTTAGAGCGCGTGCTAGGGCTTGGAATTGATCCATTATAATTTTTATCATCACAAACACTTATCTCACCAGTACGTAAAGCTTGTAGCATAGCAGAGGGGTATAATGAATTGTATTCTAATTATTTTAAATAGTTCTTTTTGCCAGTATATTCAGGATCTATTTGTTTGTTTATACCTTTCACATGACAATGACCTAACACTGAAGCTAATCCACCTCTTATACCCGTATGTATTGTATCATATATAATAACTGTTTCCTCTTTAAAATATTTAAGTCTAACATGAGTATTTCTCAAACCACATATCCAAGTTAAACCAGGAGTAGAATATATATAACAATGATCTATTTCATAAAAATCTAAATTGTTCACTAAATTTTTCAAATACGTCTACTAATGATATCACCTCTGTTTTGAGATATAACATCATATAATCTTTCATTGTGTTACAACCACCCTCTTACCAACACCTCTTTGCTTGCTCATAGTCTTCATCAGTAATGTCATTTCGTTTTATCTTAGAATAAAATGCTTCTTTAGGTGGTAATTGAGTTTCTTTATGTTTATCTAGACTGTATAACCTTTCTTTCATATGTAAATATACCTTAACGGCTCTCTAACCCATATTTATTTAATGTGACAAATTTTTCGTCACTCAATATTTTACTTACAGCATCTAAGCTAAGTGGATGGAAGAACCTAAGCAAATCCAATGCTCTAATATAACCCATATCAATATTAAAATAATTCTCATCAGTTTTAGCTAACACTTTAGTTCTAATCTTCTTTGCCAATTTAGATATATATATATATATATATATATATATATATATATATATAAATATATATATATATATATATATATATATATATATATATATGTGTATATACATATATAAACATATTTATATATATATATATATATATATATGTAAACATATTTATATATATAAATATATATATATATATATATATATATATATATATATATATAAATACATACATATATAGGTGATGATCGCAATTAGATGAATTATAAGCATACTTTGTTAGCATAACCTCTAAATACACCAATTAAGTGATCGTGATCTCTTTACACAGTCTTCACCTAATTCCTCTTTACAATTATAACAAGCATCAATAAGTGGAGCAACAGTCTCTTCTTTAAGTGGTATGTTTTTTATTTATTTTTTATATTGTTTTTTATAATAGTCAACCCATAAACCAGTCAACTACGTCATCCCAACAAAGGAGTCATATTTGCTTTCCAATATATCAGGATAATCACTTCTAATTCATAAAACAAATGCAATAGGAATATGTTTATTTTTTACTAATTTACATTCGAAGTCATAATACAGAGTGAAGGGTACTTTGTTTTTTTTTAGTAGAGCACGTCAAATTTTAGATAATCATCATTATAAAATGTTTTTTCCCGTCTGATTTCCATCATCAGAAACCAATTTCAAATGATTATTGAATGCATCCTCAGCTTGAAATTGTACACAACATTTTACAATTGAATACTACTTATAAGCTTTTCTTAACAAGAATGTACATCTTTATATAGAAAATAATGCTTATCCCAGTATAAAATATTACATCTTTTTTGATGATTTTGATTGATTAAGATAGGATTAAAAGTTTTGTCTTTATTTAGAGTGAATAACTTAAATAATATTTTAGCTTTATTTAATTCTTGTATTTTCTTTATATGATTTAAATCATAAGAAGCTTTAATAGCATCACGAAACAAGCTGCGTTTTTCAATGATTTTGCTATACGAACTATGTAGCTTTATTTCATTAAAAAATTCAGGTTTTTTATAATTACTTATACTTTCAGGATTATGCTTTGCAGGATTTATTTAAGCAATCAAACACCACAATAAACTTTCATTATCAAATTTTTGTGTATTTATTATTCGATTAGATTTAAATGTGAGTTCTGCATAACAAACACTAGTAAAATAAAACTTATATATTTACATGGTTCTTTCATCAAACCTTTGCATAATACAACCAGACTGATTCATTTTTTGCTCGTGTTTTCTAGTTTCTAATTCTCCATTCAACAAATCCAATTCATAAGGAATATTATTTTGTCTAGACCTTAGTCTTAATGTAAAGTCATATTCCTCTAATTTGTCATCAGTAGGTTTTTTATGTCGTACTACATCAAAGGTGTTAAACTTTATATAAGGATGAACATTACGTAATACTTCTAATGCTAACGAGAAAATAGGATCTTCATGTTTTTTAGTAGTTACTGTTGTTTGATTGTGACTCATATTATGATCTAATCCTAATTCATTGACTTTTGATCTCAATTTTTCATCTGCTTGTTTCTTTTCTGTTTTTTTTTCATGTTGTGTAGACTATATTGAGTATTTTTATTATTATATCTAGTATCACATATTTTACAATAACCTGTATTTGTATCTTCCATTATATTATTATCTTCATTTAGAGGTTTAGTTATATTATTGTCTTTAGTTATATTATTATCTTTAGTTATATTATTACCTTTAGTTATATTATTATCTTGAGTTATATCTTTAGTTATATTTTTATCTTTATATACGTTTTTATCTTAAGATAGAGTATTATCTTTTGATATTTTATTATCATCAGTTATATCTTCAGTTATATAATTAACTTTATCTAGATGAAACTTTGCTTTAAAATGAGTCTCTACACTATATTGACTTAGAGTAGCCTTACATGTTATAGATTCATACCGATAACAACTCTTTAACACTTCTCCACTGATTACACTTGTACAATTCTTATGTTTTAATGTTTCTACATGTCTTTTGTAACCAGTATCACCATCTAGATGTATTTCACAACTACAATACATTAACCCTCTAACTTCAGAAAACTGCTTATCTTTCTTTTGTTTAATATAATTACTACTATGACTCAATCTCTCTTCTTTAATAAGATAAGTAATATTGTTTCTACTAGTTAGCCTATAGTTCTTTTTATGTTTAAATGAATTATAATACCTCTTTGCATTCATAGTTAAAATTGACTCAGAACAATATTCACAAGTAGTTTTGTTTGTATTTATTATAACGCTCGCGCCCTGATCCTCCATTTCTTTGTGTCAAGTTTTGAAATAGTACTTTTTAATTGTTCAAATCTAAAACTGAATAGTACCAAATGCGACAAATGTAAAGATAAAGCCTGGTGTTGGAGTTCTGACGAATGTCAAAGTAAACCTTCCTTTTGTTTTTTATGTAAGGAAACAACAATTTTTAGGGATAAACGTAATCATATGTGTCGTCGTTATAGTGATCCACACCAACATCTGACACGTAAAATCTGTAATATAAATAAACAAATTTCATACTATAAATTTACAAGTTTCAGATGTAGATTATGTGGTCATCCCCATAGATATAGATTTGGGCATACGAAAGATAGATTCAAAGAATATGCTGAGAGGTTTAATATAGTTTGTTAATTTACTTATCAAAACTGAAGTGTAATAACTGTGAAATAAACCATGAAGAGAATGTTCCAATAAGTATTTAGATAGTGACTATACTTGTTTTGAACAAAATGTAAAAGCTACAGATTGTGTTGATCATTTATCAAAACATTATAATGATCCTAATCAATACTTAACAGATGCCATGTGTAAAGTAAATCAACCCATTAGCGGTTTAAGATTTGAGAAAGCTAAGTTTAGATTATGTGTATATTTACACAGATATAAATACAGACACACCAAATACCATTTTAAATAATATGCTGAGAAGTATATTTTTAAAATTTAATTGGTCAGATAATGTTTTATATCTAATATAAAGTAAAATAAATTTATCTCTAAAAAATAAATATTGATCTAAATCTATAAATAAATATTAGACTATATCTAAATTATGGATTGTACTATATCTATAAATTAATATTGATCTATATCTAATACAAAGATTAGACTATATCTATAAATAAAATATTGATCTATCTAGAAATAAATATTGATCTATATCTATAAAGAAAGATTAGACCATATGTATAAACAAAGATTAGACTATATCTACAAATAAATATTGATCTATATCTACATCTGCAGATAAAGAATAGGTTATATCTGTAAATAAACATTAGACTATTTCTATAAACATTGATTGATCTATGTCTTTAGAGAAAAATTAGGTTGTATCTATAAATAAAGATTATTGTCTAAATATTATTTACAGATAAAAATTATTCCTTTTCTATAGATAAAGATTGATTTCTCATTATAGACAAAGACTTATCTCTTACTATAGATAAAGATTATTCTCTTATTATAGATAAAGATAAGGCTATATCTATAACTATATCTAAAGATAAAGACAATACTATATCTATAACTATGTCTATAACTAAATCTATAGATAAAGATAAGACTATATCTCTAACTATATCTATAAACAAAAAATACACTATAGCAATAACTATATCTAAAAAAAATAAATAAAGCTTAGACTATTTCTATGAATAACTAAAGCTTAAACTGATGGTTTATATAAGGTTTCCGTTTAAAAATGAGTTAGATAGTAACGGTGATTGTTGATGTAAAAATTATTTTGACTATAATATACTATACATATGATCCATATTCAAAATTAAGGAAAAACTTCAAAGAATATAAATTTCCCCCACAAGAACAATATGAAATGTATAAACATAGCTTCATTACATTTGGATCATCTAATGCAGGTAAAACAACATTCATAAAAGGCCCTGCCAAACTATATGATATTGTCCATGTCTTCTGCTGGAACAAAAAGTGTAGGAAAGGATATAGAACATATTCTAGATATGATCTTGTGCTATTAAACAATATAGAAAACTTTGCTTACAGTCTTATTATACTTGATGAAACGGTTGATGGTATTAGAATACCAGCTGTAGATGTATTATATTCAAAGGGAAGACAACATGGTATATTTGTAAAAGCTGCAGCCCATACAATAAAAGATGTTAATCCAAAATCAAGAGATGATTTATCAATAGGTTATATTAAATTAAATGGTTCTAATTCAATTTTGAGAGAGTAGAAGAGAGGCTTACTATATCAAAAGCTAAACAATTTATAATACGCCGGATAATTATTATCTTATAATAGATAAAAACAGAAATATTGTTTCTGACTCTAGAGTATATGACATCGATATTAATATTGACGAATATATCGATAAAATGAAGTAAGTGTTCAATGAAATAAGCCCGAACCTCAATGAAATAAGAGTTCAATGAAATAAGTCCTGCTCTTAGAGAAAGAATGATAGAACCAGTTGTTATTAAAACAAAACAACTAATGTTTTATTGTGACGAATTAATCGAATTTAGAGGTATAGGAAGATCATTTGACTTTTGGAGATTGTATACCAATGTAAAGTTTGTTCTTAGAGAGATAAGTAGTGCATTTTCTACACTTATAGGTATTGGAGGTGTGGTAGCATTAGTATATTTTTTTCAGTTAAAGGGTCAATTAAGAGAAAGCCCCTCCCCTGAAAGGGTAGCCAATCAACTCGGGGGCAGCAAGTCAACTCCTATGTGTATTTATAAATTCTGACAGTAGTTAACAAATGAAGCATCCGATGCAAAAGATAAAGAAAACAAAGCATCAGAATTATAAACAAAATAGATATGGTAAATTGCAATTAAAGTATAATGTCTAGTGATTTTGAATCAAGATTAGAAAAAATATAAAGCATTCAGCACAACAACCTCTCTTCCTCTACAATGGTTCCTATTGACGCTACTGAAGGGCGCCGGCGCATGGAGCGCGCGCCACGGAGGCAGAGTACGGAGCTAGGCAAAAGAGTGAAATTTATTCTTGTCCTTATGTACGTGACCACGTTCGAATATGAATCTTCTTTCTTATTGCTGATCCTTGAAACCAAGCCTTGAAACCAAGCTATGGTTTTTGATGCTGACGGACCAGCTCCTCCTGTACATGAGAAGATTAACGGACAGAAGGTGTCTTTCTCGACTTCGACTATCCTTTGCTCGTATTTCAGCTTCCTGATTGACTCGTGATATCTGTAGGAACCCGATGTGCTTCTTGGGCAACTCTTTGCATACGGAATAAACACTTTCACATCACAGAACATTCAGCTGGAACCTGAATTGAAGAAGCCATTAGCGTTGATATCTAGTTGAGCGTTGTCATCAGTATTGATAGTTCTATTTGCGCAGGACTCTACTTGGACATCATTGCAGAACTCATTGAGCAGGTTGGCAAAAGAGTCTTGTGCGTATAGCCACTTTTTGGACAAGGAAGAGCATGCGCTACATTAAATTTTTCTCCACATGCGCATCTTGATGGCAATTCGGGACACATACGGGATCCCGTCCATAACTAAGAGCAATTCCATCTCTAAACTCTCACTTAGTTAAATCAAAATGATATCTTTTAAATGGAAGTATGTTTAGCCAGCATGACGCTCCTTTTTTCATAGCCAATTCTGGAGAATATTGATGAGATCCTTGATTGCCAATTTTTTCGCTCGAGTTTTTCTTTTCTGATTTTCTGAAGGATTTTTTCCTGATGAAACTCTGAATCTATAGCGTTTTGATTCTGTAACGGCTCGCAATTCCGAACAGATCTTCCAAATTCGTTTGCCCTGTCTTCAGCAATAAGAATGCTTAGGCCACCCCCTTTAAGAGGAAGAGAGAAGACTTTTCGGTATCTGTCATTGTAAGAGGGATGATTCCAAATTGAAGGTACACATAGCAATAGCATCTGGTATCTATTACAGTTTTTTTGGAGGGAAACGGAATAAAGCAGTTTTTATTGGTGGTATGGATTTAAATAATGTGGGTAAACTTAGGGTTAAATTGACTAAAAGTAAAACTTTAAAATATGGTTTTGGTCTTGAAAAATTAGCTGACAATGACAATGAGGAGAGTCTTGCTATGGCTGAGTTATATGGTTATTTGGATCTTACCCAATTGAAATGGTTAGATGTTTAGATTGTAACGTTGTTTTTTTGATGAATACAATTGTTTTAATGAGTGTGTTTTAAATGATTACTATATTAATAGTCATCTAGAATTAAGAACAGGGTGTGTTAATTGCATATGTTTTTTTAGTAGTGGTTATCATTATAAAGATAAATATGGGGGATATTTTTCACCCAGATATGCAAAAGCAGTTAAAGCTAAAGCTGATGCAATAAATCTAGATAAAAATCAAGAAAAAGATAAAACTAATTGTATAATATGTAACACTGATATAATTGATGATTTGAATATTCATTACAATCATTATATTATTAGACACTCCGATTTATAAGTAAATGTGATGTATGCTACGCTCCCAATTTTGATGATTATCCTTATAAAGATATGTGTTTTGCAGCGAAAGACTATTCTCTATCTTTTATTTGCAGATAAAACTTATTCTTTTTTTCTTTATATAAAGATATATCCCTTATTATAGATAAAAATTGATTTCTTATCATAGATAAAGAATAGACTATATCTATAACAATATCTATAGATAATGAATAGACTATACCTATAACTATATCTAAAAATAAATAAATAAAGCTTAGACTATATCTATTGATAACTATAGCTAAAACTAAAAGTTTATACAAACTTCCCATATTAAAATGAGGTGGATAGTAACGGTGATTGTTATTGTAATAGTTATCTTGACCATAATATACTATGCACATGATCCATATTCAAAATTAAGGAAAACCTTCAAGAGAAATAAATCTCCCCCAGTCCAGTATAAAAAGTATAAACATAGCTTCCTTATATTCGGACCGTTTAATACAATTAACACAACTTTCAAAAAATCTATGCTAAATAGAATTTACCCAATAGAATCGGTTAGATGTTTAGAAAGTAACGTTGATAGTATTGATGCAAGCGATTGTTTTAATGAGTGTGTCTCTAATAACCATTGAAATATTAATCACCCAGATTTTAGAATAGGTTCTGTTAATTGCATATCTTTTTTATAGTGGTTATCATTGTAAAGATGAATATGGGTGAGATTATTCACCCAGTTATGCAAAAGCGGTTAAAGCTAAAGCTGATGCAATATATCTAGATAAACTAAGAAAAAGATAAAACTAAATGTAAAATATGTAACACTGATATAATTGATGATTTCAATATTCATTATGATCGTTATATTATTACACACTCCGATTTATTAAATAGATGTGATTTATGTTACGCTCCCAAGTCTGGTGATTATCTTTAGAAAGATATGGGTTTTGCAGCGATAGTAAATAGCCGTGGATAATACAGATAATGCTAGAATAATCCCCTTTAAGCCATATAATTCTTCTCATAGTCCACATAATCCTATAAATCTAATTATGGGACCATTTTATAGTTTGAATAAATTAATAGAAATTATTTGTCTTGTTAAATATCTTGTTAAACTATCTTGTTAAACTATCTCTCCTAAACTTCTGGGACGATTTCTTTTAACATATTTATTGAGTGATGATCTACATATAGTGATATTACAAATAGTACATTTAATTTTCCCTTTTGCGCAATCTCTACATACACTACTTGTTTTTATAAAATTTATATTTGGTTGTTTACAGTTTTACGGCTTAAAAGGGATTATTCTAAAATTATCTGTATTATCCAGGGTTATATAGTATTGCTGCAAAACACATTTTTATAAGGATAATCACCAAACTTGGGAGCGTAACATACATCACATCTATTTAATAAATTGGAGTGTCTAAAAAAATGATCATAATGAATATTGAAATCATAAATTATATCAGTGTTACATATTTTACATTTAGTTTTACCTTTTACTTTAATTTTATTTAGATCAGCTTTAGCTTTAACCGCTTTTACATATCTGGGTGAAAAATCTCCCCCATATTTATCTTTATTCGGATAACCACTCTAAAAAAGATATGCAATTAACACACCCTGTTCTTAATTCTGGGTGACTATTAATATAATGATCATTTAAAACACACTCATTAAAACAATTGTATTCATCAAAAAAATCAACGTTACAATCTAAACATCTAACCATTTCAATTGGGTAAAATCTGAATGACCATATAACTCAGAGCAAGACTCTTATCATGAGAATTGTGAGAAAAGTGTACAAAACCAAAATCAAGTTTTAAAGTTTTACCATTGGTCAATTTAACCTTAAATTTATCAACATTACCTCAGTCCATACCACCAGTATTATTTGCTTCATTTGATCTATCTTCAAAAAAAATTGCAATGGATACCATATACTATTGCTACCACATCTACAAAACCTAAAAGTGCATAATATAACTACTTATATCTCTAAGAGCAATTTTTATATAGTTTATAATCTCCAGTAATCAAGCGATCTTTCTATACATTTATCTATTCATCAAAGCAAAACGTTAGTTCTTTTCTTTTAGTAACAACTGATTCTATCATTCTTTCTGTTAGAGCAGGACTTAACTCATTGACCTCAGTTTGATTTCGTTAAACTCAGTTTCATCTATATATTTATTGATATCAATATCAATAACATCTTATCTAGTCATAAACAGTATTTCTTTTTTATCTAATATAAGATAAAAAAAATATCCCGCAAAATATACTTTGCTATACCATAATCAAAATATTTGTATCTAGATAAATTAGTTTTTAATGTACTAAACCTCTCTTTTACTCTATCAATCAATGAATTGGAACCATTTAATGTAATATAAGCTATTGATGAATTATCTCTTGTTTTAGTATTAAAATCTGTTTTTGTATGGGCTGCAGCTATTACAAATATACCATGTTGTCTACCTTTGGATTGTAATACATCTACTGCTGGTAATCCAATACCATCACCCATATCATTAAAAATAACAAGACTATAAGCAAAGTTTTCGATATTGTTTAATAGCATAAGACCATTTCTGGAATATTTTCTATGTTTTCCATTCATTTTTGTTACAGCAGAAGACTTGGGCATTATCACTTATTTTAGCATAGATTTTTTGAAATTTGTTTCAACTGTATTAGACCGTCCGAATATAAAGAAGCTATGTTTTTACTTTTTATACTGTTCTACTGGGGGAGATAATAGCACAAGACCATTTCTGGAATATTTTCTATATGGTTCCCATTCCTTTTTGTTACAGCAGAAGACATGGGCATTATCTACTGGGGGAAATTTATTTCCCTTGAAGGTTTTCCTTAATTTTGAATATGGATCATATGCATAGTACTTTATGGTCAAAATATCTATTACAATAACAATCACCGTTACTATCCACCTCATTTTAATATGGAAAGTTTGTATAAACTTTTAGTTTTAGCTGTATTTATTAATAGATATAGTCTAAGCTTTATTTCTTTATTTTTAGATATAGTTATAGGTATAGTCTATTCATTATCTGTAGATATTGTTATAGATATAGTCTATTCTTTATCTATGATATGAAATAAATTTTTATCTATAATAAGGGATATATCTTTATCTAAAGAAAGAAAAGAATAAGTTTTATCTGTAAACAAAAGATCGAGAATAGTCTTTCGCTGCAAAACACATATCTTTATAAGGATAATCACCAAACTTGGGAGCGTAATATACATCACATCTACTTATAAATCTGAGTGTCTAATAATATAATGATCATAATAAATATTGAAATCATCAATTATATCAGTGTTACATATTATACATTTAGTTTTATCTTTTTCTTGAATTTTATCTAGATCTGTTGCATCAGCTTTAGCTTTAACCGCATTTGCATATCTGGGTGAAAAACCTCCCCCATTTTTATTCTTATAATGATAACCACTATAAAAAAATATGCAATAACACACCTGTTCGTAATTCTGGGAGACTATTAATATAATGATAATTTGAAACACACTCATTAAAACAATTGTATTCATTAAAAAAATCAGCGTTACAATCTAAACATCTAACCATTTCAATTGGGTAAAACCTGATTGACCATATAACTCAGCCATAGCAATACTCTTCTCATGAGAATTATCAGAAAAATGTTCAAAACCAAACCATGTTTTAAAGTTTTACCTTTATTCAATTTAACCTTAAATTTATCAACATTACCTCAATCCTTACCACCAGTATTATTTGCTTCATTTGGTCTAACTTCAAAAAAATTGCAATGGATACCATATACTATTGCTACCACATCTACAAAACCTAAAAGTGCATAATATAACTACTTATATCTCGAAGAAGAATTTTTATATAGTTTATAATCTCCAGTAATCAAGTGATCTTTCTATACATTTATCTATTCATCAAAGCAAAATATTAGTTCTTTTCTTTTAGTAACAACTGATTCTATCATTCCTTCTGTTAGAGCAGGACTTAACTCATTGACCTCAGTTTGATTTCGTTAAACTCAGTTTCATCTATATATTTATTGATATCAATATCAATAACATCTTATCTAGTCATAAACAGTATTTCTTTTTTATCTAATATAAGATAAAAAAATATCCCGCAAAATATACATTGCTATATCATAATCATAGTAATTGTATGGTAATCCAATGCCTTCACTCATATCATTAAATATAACAAGACTATAAGCTAAGTTTTCCATAGTGTTTATAGCACACGACCATTTCTGGAATATTTTCTATATGTTTTCCATTCCTTTTTGTTACAGCAGAAGACATGGGCATTATCATTTAGTTTAGCATAGATTTTTTGAAAGTTGTTTCAACTGTATTAGACGGTCCGAATATAAGGAAGCTATGTTTATACTTTTTATACTGTTCTACTGGGGGAGATTTAATTCCCTTGAAGCGTTTCCTTAATTTTGAATATGGATCATGTGCATAGTATATTATGGTCAAAATATCTATTACAATAACAATCACCGTTACTATCCACCTCATTTTATTATGGAAAGTTTGTATAAACTTTTAGTTTTAGCTATAGTTATTAATAGATATAGTCTAAGCTTCATTTATTTGTTTTTAGATATAGTTATAGGTATAGTCTATTCTTGGTTTATATATATATATATATATAGTTAGAGTTATAGTCTAATCTTTATCTATCAATTTATTTACAGATGTAGTTATAGATAAAGTCTAATCAATATCTATAGATATTGTTATAGATATATTCTTTTTTTTATCTATAATAAGGGATAAATTTTATCTATAATAAGGGATATATCTTTATCTAAAAAAAGAATAAGTTTTATCTGTAAATAAAAGATCGAGAATAGTCTTTCGCTGCAAAACACATATCTTTATAAGGATAATCACCAAACTTGGGAGAGTAACATACATCAGATCTATTTAATAAATCGGAGTGTCTAATAATATAATGATCATAATGAATATTGAAATCATCAACTATATCAGTGTTAAATATTTTACATTTAGTTTTATCTTTTTCTTGATTTTGATCTAGATTTATTGCATCAACTTTAGCTTTAACGGCTTTTGCATATCTGAGTGAAAAATGTCCCCAATATTTGTCTTTATAATGATAACCACTATAAAAAAGATATGCAATTAACACATCCTGTTCTTAATTCTGGGTGACTATTAATATATTGATCATTTAAAACACACTCATTAAAACAATTGTATTCATCAAAAAAATCAACGTTAAAATCTAAACATCTAACCATTTCAACTGGGTAAAATCTGGATGACCATATAACTCAGCCATAGCAAGACTCTTCTCATGAGAATTATCAGAAAAATGTTCAAAACCAAGTTTTAAAATTTTACCTTTAGTCAATTTAACCTTAAATTTTTCAACATTACTTTAATCCATACCACCAATATTATTTGCTTCAATTGATCTATCTTCAAAAGAATTGCAATAGATATCATATGCTATTGCTACCACACCTACAATACCTAAATGTGTTTAATACACACTACTTCTATCTCTAAGAACAATTTTTACATATTTTATAATCTCCAGTAATCAAATGATCTTTCTATACATTTATATATTCATCTAAGTAAAACATTAGCTCTTTTCTTTTAGTAACAACTGGTTCTATCATTCTTTCTGTTAGAGCAGGACTTTTAACTCGTTGAACTCAGTTTAATTTCGTTGAACTCAGTTTTATCTATATATTTATCGATATCAATATTAATAACAATTTATCTAGTCATAAACAGTATTTCCTTCTTTATCTAATACAAGATAAAAAATATCCCGCAAAATATACATTGCTATATCATAATCATAATATTTGTATCTAGATAAGTTAGTTTTTAATATACTAAACCTCTCTTTTACTCTATCAATAAATGAATTGGAACCATTTAATGTAATATAAGCTATTGATGAAGTATCTCTTGAATAAGTATTAAAATCTGCTTTTGCATGGGCTGCAGTTATTAAAAATATACCTTGTTGTCTTCCTTTTAAGTGTAATACGTCTACGGTTGGTAATCCAATGCCATCACCCATATTTAATATAACAAGACTATAAGCAAAGTTTTCCATATTGTTTAATAGCACAAGACCATTTCTGGAATATTTTCTATATGTTTTCCAGTCCTTTTTGTTACAGCAGAAAACAGGGGCATTATCATTTATTTTAGCATAGATTTTTTGAAAGTTGTTCCAACTGTATTAGATGGTCCGAATATAAGGAAGCTATGTTTATACTTTTCATACTGTTCTACTTGGTGAGATTTATTTCCCTTGAAGGTTTTCCTTAATTTTGAATATGGATCATGTGCATACTATATTATGGTCTAAATATCTATTACAATAACAATCACCGTTACTGTCCACCTCATTTTAATATGGGAAGTTTTTATAAACTTTTAGTTTTAGATATAGTTATTAATAGATATAGTCTGAGCTTTAACTATTTATTTTTAGATATAGTTATAGGTATAGTCTATTCTTTGTTTATATATATATATATATATATATATATATATATATATATATATGAATAGTTAAAGTTATAGTCTAATCTTTACCTATCAATTTATTTACTGATATAGTTATAGATATAGTCTAATCATTATCTATAGATATTGTTATAGATATAGTCTATTCTTTATCTATAATAAGGGATAAATTTTTATCTATAATAAGGGACATATCTTTATCTAAAAAAAGAATAAGTTTTAAATAAAAGATCGAGAATAGTCTTTCGCTGCAAAACACATATCTTTATAAGGATAGTCACCAAACTTGGCAACGTAACATACATCAAATCTATTTAATAGATCGGAGTGTCTAATAATATAATGATCATAATGAATAGTGAAATCATCAGTCATATTAGTGTTACATATATTACATTTAGTTTTATCTTTTTCTTTAATTTTATCTAGGTTTTTGGCATCAGCTTTAGCTTTAACCGCTTTTGCATATCTGAGTGAAAAATGTCACCTATATTTATCTTCACAATGATAACCACTATAAAAAAGATATGCAATTAACACACCCTGTTCTTAATTCTGTGTGACTATTAATATAATCATCATTTAAAACACACTCATTAAAACAATTGTATTCATCAAAAAAATCAACGCTACAATCTAAACATCTAACCTTTTCAACTGGGTAAAATCTGAATGACCATATAACTCAGCCATAGCAAGACTCTTCTCATGAGAATTATCAGAAAATTGTTCAAAACAAAAACCAAGTTTTAAAGTTTTACCTTTAGTCAATTTAACATTAAATTTATCAACATTACTTCAATCCATACCATCAGTATTGATTGCTTCAATTGCAATAGAATTGCAATAGATATCATCTGCTATTGCTACCACACCTACAATACCTAAATGTGTATAATATACACTACTTATATCTCTAAGAACAAATTTTATATAGTTTATAATCTCCAGTAATCAAATGATCTTTCTATACCTTTCTATAATCATCAAAGTAAAACATTAGCTTTTTTCTCTTAGTAACAACTGGTTATATCATTCTTTCTGTGAGAGCAGGACTTTTAACTCGTTGAACTCAGTTTAATTTAGTTATACTCAGTTTTATCTATATATTTATCGATATCAATATCAATAACATTTTATCTAGTCATAAACAGTTTTTTCTTTTTTATCAAATACAAGATAAAAAATTATCCCGCAAAATATACATTGCTATATCATAATCATAATATTTGTATCTAGATAAATTAGTTTTTAATATACTAAGCCTCTCTTTTACTCTATCAATAAATGAATTGGAACCTTTTCATGTAATATAAGCTATTGATGAAGTATCTCTTGAATAAGTTTTAAAATCTGCTTTTGCATGGGCTGCAGTTATTAAAATATACCTTGTTGTCTTCCTTTTAAGTGTAATACATCTACGGCTGGTAATCCAATGCCATCAACCATATCATTAAATATAACAAGACTATAAGCTAAGTTTTCCATAGTGTTTATAGCACAAGACCATTTCTGGAATATTTTCTATATGTTTTCCATTCCTTTTTGTTACAGCAGAAGACATGGGCATCACCATTTAGTTTAGAATAGGTTTTTTGAAAGTTGTTTTAACTGTATTAGACGTTCCGAATATAAGGAAGCTATGTTTTTGTACTTTTCATACTGTTCTAATGGGGGAGATTTATTTCCCTTGAAGGTTTTCCTTAATTTTGAATATGGATCATGTGCATAGTATATTATGGTCAAAATATCTATTACAATAACAATCACCGTTACTATCCACCTCATTTTAATATGAGAAGTTTGTATAAACTTTTAGTTTTAGCTATAGTTATTAATAGATACAGTCTAAGCTTTATTTATTTATTTTTAGATATAGTTGTAGGTATAGTCCGTTCTTTGTTTTTATATATATATATATATATATATATATATAAAGTTAAAGTTATAGTCTAATCTTTACCTATCAATTTATTTACAGATATAGTTTTAGATATAGTCTAATCATTATCTATAGATATTGTTATAGATATAGTCTATTCTTTATCTATAATAAGGGATAATTTTTTATCTGTAATAAGGGACATATCTTTATCTTAAAAAAGAATAAGTTTTATCTGTAAACAAAAGATCGAGAATAGTCTTTCGCTGCAAAACACATATCTTTATAAGGATAATCACCAAACTTGGGAGAGTAACATACATCAGATCTATTTAATAAATCGGAGTCTCTAATAATATAATGATCATAATGAATATTGAAATCATCAATCATATCATTGTTACATATATTACATTTAGTTTTATCTTTTTCTTTAATTTTATCTAGGTTTATGGCATCAGCTTTAGCTTTAACCGCTTTTGCATATCTGAGTGAAAAATGTCCCCCATATTTATCATCACAATGATAACCACTTTAAAAAAAGATATGCAATTATCACATCCCGTTCTTAATTCTGGGTGACTATTAATATAATCATCGTTTAAAACACACTCATTAAAACAATTGTATTCATCAATAAAATCAACGTTACAATCTAAACATCTAACTTTTTCAACTGGGTAAAATCTGAATGACCATATAACTCAGCCATAGCAAGACTCTTCTCATGAGAATTATCAGAAAATTGTTCAAAACCAAAATCAAATTTTAAAGTTTTCCCTTTAGTCAATTTAACCTTAAATTTTTCAACATTACTTTAATCCATACCACCAATATTATTTGCTTCAATTGATCTATCTTCAAAAAAATTGCAATAGATATCTTATATTTTTGCTACCACACCTACAATACCTAAAAGTGTATAATATACACTACTTATATCTCTAAGAACAAATTTTATATTGTTTATAATCTCCAGTAATCAAATGATCTTTCTATACCTTTATATATTCATCAAAGTAAAACATTAGCTCTTTTCTTTTAGTAACAACTGGTTCGACCATTCTTGCTTTTAGAGCAGGACTTTTAACTCATTAAACTCAGTTTGATTTCGTTATACTCAGTTTTATCTATATATTTATCGATATCAATATCAATAACATCTTATCTAGTCATAAACAGTATTTCTTTTTTATCTAAAAAAAGATGAAAAAATATCCCGCATAATATACATTGCTATACCATAATTATAATGTTTGTATCTAGATAAATTAGTTTTTAAAATACTAAGCTTC
Organism: Convolutriloba macropyga; assembly: GCF_964194025.1. Lineage (NCBI taxonomy): Eukaryota > Metazoa > Xenacoelomorpha > Acoela > Convolutidae > Convolutriloba > Convolutriloba macropyga. Next base: position 33,099,136 of record NC_134475.1, read on the forward strand.
TCTTTTACTTTATCAATAAATGAATTGGAACCATTTAATGTAATATAAGGTATTGATGAAGTATCTCATGATTTAGAATTAAAATCTGTTTTTGTATGGGCTGCAGCTGTTACAAATATTTCATGTTGTCTTTGAGTGTAATACATCTACTGCTGGTAATCCAACACCATCACCCATATCATTAAATATAACAAGACTATAAGCAAAGTTTTCCATATTGTTTAATAGCATAAGACCATTTCTGGAATATTTTCTATGTTTTCCATTCATTTTTGTTACAGCAGAAGACATGGGCATTATCACTTATTTTAGCATAGATTTTTTGAAAGTTGTTTCAACTGTATTAGACCGTCCGAATATAAGGAAGCTATGTTTATACTTTTTATACTGTTCTACTGGGGGAGTTTTATTTCCCTTAAAGTTTTTCCCTAATTTTGAATACGGATCAAGTGCATAGTATATTATGATCAAAATGTCTATTACAATAACAATCACCGTTATTATCCACCTCATTTTAATTTGGAAATTTTGTAAAAACTTTTAGTTTTAGCTGTATTTATTAATAGATATAGTCTAAGCTTTATTTATTTATTTTTAGATATAGTTATAGATATAGTCTAATCATTATCTATAGATATCGTTATAGATATAGTTTATTCTTTATCTATGATAAGGGATAAATTTTTATCTATAATAAGAGATATATGTTTATCTAAAGAAAAAAATAAAAAACTTTATCTGTAAAAAAAGACCGAGAATAGTTTTTGTTTTATAGAAATAATCTCATTTTTATCTATAGATACAGATCAATTTTTATTTATAAGAATACTCTAACCGTTTTTATAGATATAACCTTTTCTATATCTTAATAGATATAGATATGGATCAATACCTAATTGTAGACATAGTCTAGTCTTTATTTATGGATATAGTCTAATCTTTATTTATAGATATAGATAAAAAAATTTTAGAGATATAGATCAATATTTTATTTACAGATATAGCCTAATCTATCTTTTAGATATAGATCAAAATTTATTTATAGATAAAGTCTAATCTTTATTTTAGGTATAGTCTAATCTTTTTAAATAGAAATAGATCAATCTTTATTTTTTTAGATATAGTCTAAACTTTATTTTAGATATAAAACTTTAATTGACCAATTAAAGCTTAAAATTAAATTTCTCAGCATATTCTTTAAAATGGTCTTTGGTGTGTCTTTATCTAATTTCTTTGTAAATATACACATAATCTAAATTTAGCTTTCTCAAATCTGAAACCGCTAAAGGGCTGATTTTTTTTACACATGGCACACGTTAAGTATTGATTAGGATAATTAAAATTTTTTGATAAATGATTAACATAATCGCTAGATTTTACTTTTTGTTCATATTCAAAACAAATAACTTCACTATCTATGCATTTATTGCTGCATTCTTTCCATGGTTTGGCTTTAAAGTTAAAACGCTTTATTTGATAAATAAATTCAAAAAAATATATATTCTTTGAATCTATCTTTGAGAAGCCCAAATCTATACCTTTGGAGATGAACACATAATCTACATCTGAAACTTTTAAATCTACAATATGAAGAATGTTTATATTTAAACATGGATAATTTACAAATTAATTGGGCTTTAAAGACCATCACTTATCGAAAAAAACATGAATCATCGAGAGAATTAAAATTAAATTTTGAAATACTGCCAAGAACTCAATTTTTGAAATATAAAAGGACCTCTACCAGCATCTCGGAAATCTTAGCAGTCATCTACCAGCATCTCGGAAATATAAGTACCCAAACTTTGAATTAGCTAGAAACAATCTGACAAACAGCTACTTCTGCAAAACCATACCATAGACTAAAAAGATGCAGAACTGTTTTTTTTAATACAACTGTTCCCTTATATAACTCAACGTTCAAAAATTGCGGTGATGAAAAAAAATCCCTGCTCGATGCAAAAAATCATATCAAAAAGATCTTTTTTAAAGATTTTTGTGAAACGTACCAAGTGGCAGAAGCAATTGTTTCTTGGCGCGATGTGCGTTTTTTTACTCTTTTCCTAGTGAATTACCTGATTAATTAACACTTTCTGTTGTTGACCCACCTGTATTTTTTATCTATGAAAATGTTATTATTATTATTATTATTTTACCCTACACTACCATTGATAATCTTAACTCTTGACATTATATTTTGGATGAATAAAGTGTTACTTGTTTTATTTATTTTACACATTTTACACTTTAGATATTGGTATGGATCACTATAAAGCTTACTCATATGATTATTTTTTCTCTAAATGTTATAGTTTCCTTATATATAAAGCAGGTTAAAGGTTTACTTCGACATTTGTTACTACACCAACACCAGCCTTCATCTTTAAATTTGTCGCATTTGGTACTATTCATTTTTAGATTTGAAAACTTATAAAAAAATATTACAATATTTGACCTCAAAAAAACGGAGGATCAGGGCGCGAGCGTTAGTAAAATGACAAACAAGACAATTTCGTAGTATAGTTCTGAGTCATTCCTAACTAAGAATGCGAATATGAATTATAATTCATTAAAATCTAAAAAGAACAATAGGCTAACTATCAGAAACAATAGTATTGATCTTATTTAGGAGGAGGATTTAAGTCATAGTAGTAATTATTTTGAACAAAAAAAAGATAAGCCGTTTCCTGAACTGAGAGGGGTTGTAGTATTTGGGAAGTTGTGAAATGCATCTAGATGGTGATAATGATTACAGTAGACATTTAGAAACACTAAAACATAAGAATTCTGTAAGTGTATTTAATGGAGAAGTATTAAGGAGTTGTGATCCGTATGAATGTAAAACATGTAAGGTTTCTCTAAGTCAATATAGTGCATTGACTAATTTGAAAGCAAAGATCCAACTAGATAATGTTAATGGTATAAATGAAGATATAACTGATGATAATACAATATCTAAAGATAATACAATATCTGAAGATGAAATTATAATTAAAGATAATAATAATAATATAGCTATTATAACTATAGATATAACTGAAGATAATAATATAACTAAATTTATAACAGAAGATAAAACTATAACTGAGGATACTACTACAAGTTATTGTAAGATATGTAAATCTAGACATAATAATGAAAGTACTCATTATAAGTGTACACAACTTGAAGAAACTACAAAAAAACAAACAAGCAGATGAAAAGTGGAGATCAAAACATAAAAAATTAGGATAAGATCACAATATGAGACACAATGAAATAACAGTAATTAGTTAAAATTAGGAAGATCCTATTTTCTTAGAAATATTAGAAGCATTACATAATATTCATCCTTGTATTAAATTTATTATCTTTGAAGTAGTAAGATATACAAAACCTACTGATGATAAATTAGAAGAACACTCGAGTTCAGATTTAAACTAATGTCTAGACAAAATAATGGTCCTTTTGATTTGGCTTTGTTAAGTGGAGAATTAGAAACTAGAATGCAGCAGCAAGAGATGAATCAGTCTGGTTGGACTATTCAAAGTTTTGATAAAAGGACTATTTGAAAACATAAAATTTATCCTACTGGTGGTAATCATGCAGAACTCCCATTTTAAATGTAATCAAATAATAAATATACATAATGCTGATAACAAATGTTTATCTTGGTGTTTGATTGCTTATCTACATCCTGCAGAGCATAAGTCTGAAAGGAAAAGAAATTATAATGAACTTGGATATATTAACGAGATAAAACAGTTCGTTAAGCAAATTCATTGAACAAGGAAACTGCTTTGGTGATGATATTAATGCTCCTTATGATTTGAATCAATTAAAGAAAATACAAGATCTAAATAAAGATAAATTAATTTTTAATATTTTCAATTTAAATAAAAACAAAAGAGTTAGTCCTATCTTAGTCCTAATCAATCAGAATGATCCGAAAAGATGTAATATATTGTACTGGGATAAGCATTCTTCCCTGTGTAAAGATGTAACTTTCTTGTTAAGAAAATAATATAATCATAAAAGTTATCCATGCCTAAAATGTTGTGTATCATTTCAAGGTGAGGATGCATCAAATAATCATTTAAAATTATGTTCTGATGATGGAACTCATGTGGGATGAAGAACATTGCAAAAAAGATGCATATTTGAAGTTTGACAATTTCCAATAGAAAAACAAAGTACCCTTCACAATGTAATATGACTTTGAATACTAAAGAGTAAAAAATAAACATATTCCTATTGCATTTGTTTTATGTATTAGAAGTGATTATCCTGATATATTAGAAAGTAAACATGAATCCTGTTGTTGGGATGACGTAGTTGACTAGTTTGTGGGAAGAGTTGACTATTATAATAAACAATATAAAACAATACATTAAAAAAATGCCTCTTAAAGAAGAGACTGTTGCTCCACTTATTGATGCTTGTTGTTATTGCAAAGAGGAGTTAGGTGAAGACTGTTTTGATATCCCTGAGAGAGATACCGTAGAGATACGTATTTGAGCCACGTATTTGAGCCACTCCACTTAGGAATTGTAGAGTGGGATTCGAGTTGCGAACCAAGCTATTATTATTTACCACTTTTAGTTTTGCTCAGCAATTGAGCTACGAATGTAGCTGTATTTTATCTGACGTGGAAATCCTCCTCGAATCCAATGGGATTCTTCTTATTGGAAAACAGAGTAGATTAGGAGCAACTGAATTCATAATGAAATTTATGAGAATGAAAATGATAATAAGTGGGTGATGTGAACAAACTGAAAAGATGACTTATTAGTCGGCGGCAAACTTGATGTATGTGAATTATGACTTTTAGTCAGACAAGGGCAAACTAACAATGAAACTATACTTAGACAACTGAACATGAACTTAATATGGTACAACCGTACCACATATCCTCGGCTCTAATTAAATTTTAAACTGCAACAGTGTAAAATTTAGGATATTAATAACATATGTACTGGTTAGTATAATTAGTAAATTAATGAGAGCAGCAACAATCAACAGAATTTATTGTGGAATGGAGGGACTTATGCTGGTTAGATTACATTACATGTAAGTCCTTGACAGTTACGGTTAATCGTAAATACAAAGCACAAATTATTGCACAATAGTGGTGCGTATCCCAAACAGATTAAATGAATAGTATTTACTGCAAGGAAACAAAATGAATTTTAACAAATTAAAAATTACACACGTTCACAAATAAATAGGGAACTTTAACAGAAAATCAGCACAATTGTACTGCAAATCCAGATTTACATTAAATAACTGCTGATTGAATAAATTAAAATTGAAATGTAATGAAGGAATAAGTTTTGAACAATAGTTTACTTAGTTTTAAATTTGGTTTTCTGCGTCGAAGACGCTCATGCTAATCTCCCTTGCATAGTCGTCGTATTTGTAACTCTCCGGAGACCAGGTTGCGACAGGGGGAGGTGAAGGGGGACTCACTACTGGGAGCTCAAATTCTGTTTCAGTTGCAGGAGGCTGTGACGCCTCTTCTTGGAGGATCGTTTCAATAACCGGATTTGCAGTCTTTTGTCTTTTGGAAGCAGGAACAGAGTCATCGCTAATGGAACAGACAGAATTCTTGAAACCAAAATAGTCGGGAGCTCGTCGATTCCTTTATGTTTTCGATATGGACGGCGAAGCAGTGAACGAGGTGACCGATGACGCAGCAATAGAGGATGCGTTGGACATATTTAAATTGGTTGACGACTTGCTCGAGCGATTACTTCCCGGTTGTGGCTTCTTCGGTTAACTGGAAGACATGGCCTTCGAAATATTGCTGTTGGCTGATGATATCCCTGAGGCCGCATCAGATTGGGTAGGTCGATGGCGAATTTTAATCTCCCCACGATATTTCTTTTTAAGGTCCTTTGTGTGTTGGGCAATTTTTCTTCGGTGGTCTTCTCATATGGAAGAGGACGTCTTTGAGCGTATTGCCACAACTCTGTATTACGTTCAGCGCGAGTGCCGAATTTCGCAATGTCGCTGTTCCTCACACTTACTTCTGGAACTCCGGGTTCCTTAATGACTGTGGTCGTGTCAGAAGTTCGGACAACAGTACTGCCCGGTTCCAATGTTTCCCATAGACCACGAAGATCTCTTTTGGACCTCTTAGACACCTTGCGTGCTAGTAATTTCCAGTGACTATTCCGACCGTGGAAGTGGGTTATTTAGTTTCGGATGCATAATGAATCTGGACGCCGATTTGTTCGTGTCACCATTATAACGACGGCCTGCATCCACTTGTGCCTTTTGCATAGCTTCTTCAATGAGTATGTCACTGCGGTCACCGGTCACCCATCCATTTTCATCGCGGTAGTCTTCCACGGGAACTGTATCTGCGTCCAAATAGTGGTGGAGAATGTTTTCATATGATAGATTTGATGACTTTGGTATTGTGCTAATGTTACTTAATGGTGTATTTGGCTTTCTTCCAAAATGTGCTTGGAAAGGTGTTACATTTGTTGTCTTTTGTTTGCATATACGCAATTGATATACTATTGAATTTATGGCTTCTTTATTTGTGAATGTGTTATTTCTACTATCTATTTTCATGCAGCCTAAGCGTCGTTTAATAGTTTGTATCAAACGCTCTACTAATCCAATAGGTCTATGGTCATTAGCAGGAGCGGTGATGATGTTAATATTATGTTGTTTACAGAAATTCATAACTTTATATCCTATTAAACAACGAGCGTGATCTAATCTAATATTTCGGGGAACACCGTGTATTTGAATGTATTCATCTAAAAATTTAATTAAATTATGTCCGTTAGCTTTATCAAGGAAAGGACTTCTACAGTAGGATATTTGGAAAAACGGTCAATGCATGCAAGAAAATGAATATTTTGATTTTTTTCATTTGTTATAGGGCCGTCAAAATCAATGTTTATTTCTTCATTGTGTTCTGAACAATTTAATAGAGGCTTCCATTTTGACGCCGGAACAAAGGGTTTGAGATTCTTACCAAAATCAGTGCAAAGATTGCACTGGGCAGCCTTCTTTAGGATTTCACGATGCTTATATGGCCAAAATGCATATTGTCCCAGCTGCCAGGGTGCGTGAGATGGAGACTCTCGAGTACGGCGTCTTGAATGGAGTGTGGAATTGCCACACGTTCGTCCACACATACACAAACAGACCGTACGTGCAAGTCCCTCAAGTATGAGAACAAATAAGGGTTCACTTCTTTACACCGTTGTGGGAAGTTTTGCAAGATGCAATCTCGAACCTCGTTAAGGACTGCGTCCTTACTGGTGAGGACGGCCAGGAATCCCTTAGTAAACAACTGCGTTAAGTTGTTTTCGAAGAATTCCTCCTTCGATAGTTCCAAATTAGGAAAATTTTTGCCGTCATTTGAAGAATGGGTCGGGTTCACGGCGGAGTTGAGGGTCGACTGGAATGTGACTCTGCTGTGGGTAGGGGGGTTTGCGGGTTTCACCTCGGGCTTGTCATATTGAATTGGAAGATTGAATGAATTTGAGTTGAGTCTGCTTGAGGTTTAAATTTCGGTTGGATTCGACTTGAGTGTTTGTTTGAATTTGAATTAGAGTGGATTTGAGCTGCGTTTGCAGAGTTCTCGAGAAGCAACTGAGTGGCATTACAATTAATGTCAAAAAGCAAATTGGAATAGTTTGTTGAATGAGGATTTGAGGCACGTGTGGAATGTGTGTGATTGACGCTGCAAACGTGCTGTGATTGAAAGTTTTGCTGTGTGGTATTTACATAAATTGCTTCAATAGCGTCACGAATGCGGGTAATTGTTGCTACCGCAAATTTTTCATGATATTTGTTTGTAACTTCTGCTTTTTGATTTGGTTGGCGGGAAATTTAATCTACCAGCCCCATTTTTGCGCCTGGTATGTGTTCAATATTAAAATCAAAAGGTAAAACACGATCTATCCAACGGGTTAAACGACTATTATAAGATTTGTTGGACCGGTGTTTCTTCATAATTGAAAGTAGTGGTCGATGATCTGCGATGATTTTGAATGATTTGCCAAATAAATAGTATTTAAAATATTCATTGGACCACACAACTATAAATAATTCTAATTCATTAACACTGTAACGTTCCTCGTTTGAGTTGAGGAAACGAGACGCGAATGCAACTGTATGCCAACCTGTAGGTGAGCGTTGCTCTAATGCTGCTCCAAATCCCGCTCTAGATGCGTCGCATTTGATCCGCGTTTCCAAGTATGGATTATAATGTGTATTTTCCGTTGCATTTGCGACTTTATTTTTAATTGATTGAAAGTGAGTTTCATGTTCATCATTCCAAACAAATTTTATGTTCTTTTTAGGTAATGGCCGAAGTGGGTGGCACAATTGTGTAGGTTAGGGATGAATTTTCCTATATAGTGAACAGAGCCTAAAATTGATCGTAGTTGTTTTAAGTTGTTTGGTGCTGTTAGTGATAAGATGGCCGCTGTTTTTGATTCAAGTGGTGCGATTCCTGACTGAGTAAATTTATGTCCCAACCATTCAATTTCGGTTTTAACGAAGTGAAATTTAGGTAAATTTATTCGTAAATTATCTTCATCTAATTTCTTTAAACATTTATAGACTAACTTTAAGTGTTCTTCTTTAGAACCTCGACTAACGTCCAAAAAGCAATAAGTATTTTGAAGTCCGACTAATGTATAATCCATTAATTGTTGGAATGCCGCTGGCATATCAGTTAGTCCATAGAAACCGGTAATAGAACGATAAGTACCAGTACCCTCACCACTAATAATATTAAAGTTGCAATGCCGAGCCGTTTCCGTGTCTAGATTAAGTTGACTGCATGCGTACTTCAAATCCAAAGTCGAAAAATATGCTGTCTCTTGTGAAGCGGTTGTATTTAAATTTTGTTGAATCGTGTCAATTAAATTATCAATATTCGGCATTTGGTATTTATTTTTATGAATAAATTTATTCAAAATTTTGGAGTCTAAAGCCAGTTTAACTGTTTTATCTCTCTTTACTGTGATAAGTATTGGGAAAATGAAGATTTTATCTGAACAACTGTTTAATTTTATAATATGTTTTTCGTCAAGTAATTTTTTAAGTTCTGAAATAACTAGTGGTTGTATTTTAATTGGGACTCATCGTCGTTTTTGATGTGTAGGTGTAAACTGTTTGTGAAATGTGGATTTGACTGAATGTGTCAAAGATTCACCCATTCTTGTGATGAGACCTGGAAAATCAAATGAAATCTGTTTCTTGATTAAACATTGGTTTTGATCAATATTTGCTACTTGTTTCAACTGTGTGAGAAAGAAGTAGCTTTGAGAAGAGATCTCGTCCAATGATGGGTCGATGACCATCTTTCATTACTGTTACATCAACGCCCGTGGCTATGCAGTCATTACATTTGATTGATGTATTAATCACACCATAATTCTGGATTATATCATTAGAGAATGTTTTCAGGTCATGTATCTCTGGTGACTGTGCCCAGTAGCTTTCTTTGCACGCTGACACCACCGCGTTTGCGAGACTTTCATTAATAATTGTGCACACGCTTCCCGAATCCACCAATGCTTTTGTTGTCGTATTCCCGACACAAACGTCCAAATTTACCGGTTCCACCTCTCGAATATCGCTTTTGACTGAAATCGTCGCCACATAATTATCATTTTAGTCGTCATAATCGGAATCATAGTTTGCGTCGTATATGCTCTGCTGCTTAAGTAGTCTGTCTATTTTGTTGACTTGTTCGACTGCTGTTGTAGAAGTACCCACTGTGGCCGCCTCAGAAAGAGAATCATCTACGTTATTTACTCTGGGTTTAGGTTTATAGGGGAGTTTAGGTTTGCGACAGACTTTTGCAAAGTGGTTAACAATACCACAATTTTTACAATTCTTTCCACGGGCAGGGCAATTTTGTCTATGCGAAGCTGACCATCCATAGCCACAGTTTGATCAAATTGTAGGTTTGACGAATTGGTTAGTCGAAGGGCGCGATCTATTCCATGATCCTTGTACATTATTCACTGTCGTACTGGAAATTTCGTTTGTGGACGTCTGAGCTGCGGTCCCAAATATTTTCAGTTGATTTTATATTCCCATTTCAATGTTCATGGCAGCTTCTAGTGCCTTCTTTGCTGTTTTCGTCTCCTTTAGCAATTCTCTTTGGATTTCGTCATCTTGCATGTTTGCTATGAGGACATCACGAATGATTGATTCCTCGTGGATTCCTAAATCCCGATTCAAGGATAGCTTGCGAAGACATTTGTAGAACTTTTCCACAGGTTCTCCCTTCAGTTGTTTCCTGGTGAGAAAAGTGTACCAATCGAAAGTGATGTTTCGTTGTTTAGTAAACACCCTATCTAGACTTTCCCAAAGATCCTTTGTTGTTACCCGATCAATCTGGATATTTGGTTCTTGAGAAGCAAATATTCGTCTACCCTCCATCTTCAGGCTAAGATACTTTAAAGAGATTGCTTTGTTATTTTGTTATCACAATACTTCCAGGGTTTTTCACCGCACAATATACCTATGAGTTCTATTTTCTGACGACGATTTAGCCACGAATTCTTCAATTGCTCGTTTTGGATTTTTCGATCTCTTTCGCTCTGAGATGTGCTGTTTTCAACATTATCCACGCATATAGGTTGAGGAGGTAGGATGACCTTGTCTGGGATCTTCGAGCAGAGTGTTGATTGAAATAACCTCTTTTGCCATGATAGCCAACTTCAACATGATCTGCCAGCGGTTCAATGGCAAGGGTGGTTCTAGTGTCGGTTTCTCCCAAAAGGGTTCAATTCCAAGGAGTGCACATTCTTTGGCTGCTGACTGCGCCATGTGGTATCGCTGACCGTAGAGATACGTATTCGAGCCACAAATCCGCTTAGGAATTGTAGAGTGGGATTCGAGGTGCGAATCCAAGCTTTTATTAATTATTGGGATTACCACTATTAGTTTTGCTTAGCAATTGAGCTACGAATGTAGCTGTTTTTTATCTGACGTGGAAATCCTCCTCGAATTCAATCGAAATCCTCTTATTGGAAAACAAAGTAGACTAAGAGCAACTTTATTTAGTGACGAAATTTATGAGAATGAAAATGATAATAAGTGGGTGATGTGAACAAACTGAAAAGATGACTTATTAGTCGGCGGCAAACTTAACGTATGTAAATTATGACTTAGTCAGATAAGGGCAAACTTAAAATGAAACTATACTTAGACAACTGAACGTGAATTTAATATGGTACAATCGTACCACAACTGTGCAAGAGATCACCATCACTTAATTGGTGTATTTAGAGGTTATGCTCACAATGTATGCGTTTAATTAATCTAATTACAATAATCACCCATATATATATATATATATATATATCCAAACTGGCAAAGAAGATTAGTGTTAAAGTATTAGCTAAAACGAATGAGAAATTTCTTAATATCGATAATATCGGTATTGGTTATATTAGAGCATTGAATATGTTTAGGTTCTTACATCCACTTAGTTTAGATGCTATAAATAAAACATTGAGTGATGGAAAATGTGTCACATTAAATAAATATGGTTTAGAGGGACGTAAAGGCATATTTCCATATGAATGGTAATGTAGTCGAGATAAACTTAATGAAACTCAATTATCACCTGAAGAAGCATTTTATTCTAAGATAAAACTAAGTGATATTACAGATAAAGGGTATGAGCAAGCGAAGAGTTTTTGGGAAGAGTGTGATTGTAACACAATGAAAGACTATATGATGTTATATATCAAAACATATATGCTATTATCAGTAGATTTACTTGAAAATTTTAGAGAACAGTGTTCAGAATACTTTGAAATAGAACCTTGTTATATATATTCTACTCCTAGTTTAGCTTGGATATGTAGTCTGAAATATACTCATGTTAGGCTTAAATATTATAAAGAGAAAACAGTTAAAATATATGATACAGTACAAACGGGTATAAGAAGTGGATTAGCTTAGTGTTATGCCATTGTCATTTGAAAGGTAAAAATAAACAAATAGATCCTGAGTATAATGGCAAAGAGAATTATTTAAAATAAGTTGACTCCAATTCATTATACTCCTGTGCTATAAAACAAGTTTTACCTACTGGTGAGATAAGTGATGATAAACGTTACATTAGATCTAGCTCTAGCTCCAGCTCTAAAGCACAAACTATATCTTTACTATAGATTTTTAGTATAATGATGAGCTAGAACAAAAGACAAAGAAGTATCCATTCTTTCCTGAAATAACAAAAGCTAATATTGATCAGTTTACAGACTGTCAAAATGAAAACAGAACGAAAAGATATGAACCAAATGAGAAGTTGATGTTGAAGTTTACTGACAAAGATGATTATGTGATTGATGGTGAGATGTTAGATTGGTATTTGGATCATGTATTAATGTTAGAGAAAATTACAGTTAAAAACAAACTAAAATATGAAAAGAGTGAGTGGATGAGACCCTAAAGAATGTTTAAAATTTAGAAGAGGAAATAAGCTAGAGCTAGAGAAATAAGTTTGGTGATGTACTCTTTAAACTAATGGATAATGCATTCTATGTAAAGACACTTGAAAGTGTGTATAATAGACAAGATGTGGAGATAGTTAATGATATAGATAGATATATTATAATATTAGAAAATAAAAAACATCAACTGTTTTGTTGAGTTAGATGATGACATGGTAGCTATACATAAAATAAGAGGTATTGTTAGGTTATATAAGTTTAATTGTATTGAGGTTGTTATATTAGAGAAAGCTAAGCTATTTATGTTTCAAGCTTTATATGACCACTTTGAGAAAGAGTTAGATTGTTTTTATGACTTTACTGATACCGATAGTATATTCCTAATGATACTGATGGTGGTACTTTTATCGAGGAGATGGATAAAAATCAAAGCTACTTTGAGTAACACTGAGTTAGGGAAAATGAAAGATGAGATAACTTACGATACTACTATAGAATCCTGTTTCTTTAAAGCTAAAGCATATTGTTACACTACTTTTAGAGGTGAGGAAGAGGAGAATTTAAAGAAAATAACTAAAGCTACTATTGAAATTCAAATTTTTATGAGATTATAAGAATGCAATATATAACTGTAAAAGTAAATATGTAACTAATTATACTATTGATAGTAAGAAACACAATATAGAAACAAAAGCACAATACAAAATACCCAAAGACACATTTGATGACAAAGGTTTTCGAGGAGTTGATGGTTCATTCAGAAAATATCGAAGAAAGAGCTTTCGGATTTGGATCCCGAACTGCATCGTAGATAATAAGTGATTTAGATTGTATTACTGTTTTCGTTTAAAAAATTAATTATAAATAAAGTATATAAGTATATAAAATTTTTAAAATGTGAGTTATTTTTTATTTGTTTCTTAAATCATATTTATTTATTTGTTAAATCCATCTCCATATGTTATAAAAGAAATAAGCACAAGTAACCTAATTTACTAGAGTTAAGCTTAAGCTGGTATTTTTTTCAACCTATTTTTGCATGTTATTTTACGTGTTGTTTATACGGTCTCAGTAGTTGCACTAGTATCTGGGATACGCCCAATGGAGACAATGGTGATAGAACCCAAACTAACCGTCCGTCTGATAATGGATTCTTAATACCAGCTTAACTCTGTACTAGATAATTGCACTAAGAGACAAGAAATGATAGTGTTGAAAAAGAATTGAAGGGAAATTAGAGCGCTCTAGTAGTGGATGTATGTATTTATGAGGGGAATTAGAGTAATAGGTTTTTAGCTGGCTCTCATTACCCATGTTTCGGAGGCAGTCATATACCTATTAATTAAACGATCTTTTTACTGGCTCACCACTCACAACTTTTTGCGATGAATATATAAAAACTGCTCTTCCAATAAAAACTGCCAATAATAATGTTACTAGTTTTGCCCCTAAAATGGAAGAGCGTTACTGAAGGTTCGATCCGAGTTTTTTTGCCAATTTTTGGTCAAATTTTTAGAATTTCAGACTTACTCATCAGCAATTGTGCCCAGTATGATTCTTCAGTCCATTTTGTAAATGATTGCCAGACGAAGAGACCTAAAAACTGCTAAAACAACCTTATAAACTTCGATGCAGGCTTATTTTGCTACCGATTCCTGTAAGAGTACTATTGATTTACAATATTAACCATTTTTTGATAATTTAACTTAGCAGCTTTTAAACTGCATCATTTTGTTTTGATGTACTTGCAGCTTTTAAAATGCATCAATTTGTTTTGATGTACTGAATTATTTTACTTACCAAAATATCAATTTCTCGGCTATTTGGAACAATCATGAGATTTAGTTCGACGAGCGGCTTTATCAGGGCAAATTTTGTTCTCTTCGCGTACTCTTGCAATCAAAAACTGTGCGGATTGTGATGTGGTATATCTTTTTTTTTTTATTTTTTTTTGCAATTTTTCTTTTTTTTCTTTTTTACATAATTAAAAATACTTGTTCATGGTTTTTAATGCTTTGACCACGTGCTTTTAAAAACTTAAATTGAGTTCTTGTGTTTGGCTCGCACTTTTTGCAATCATATAAATTAGTCTCACTGGTATAAACAATCAATTGGCTTCCTTTCTTGGTGCAAGTAACACTATAGAGTTTTTCCAGTTGAAATATAATGGGTCTCGTTACTTTGTTTACGGCTTTAGTTGGGGGAGGGGAGGAACTTTACTCTCAACTGGTTAAATCTCAATCAATTTTGGCCGATCGATATATTGTTTGTAGAGTGTTACGAGTAGTACCATTGAAAACCCGTCCATCATAGAATATATATTTCAGATTAAAAAAATGCCCGCCTTCTGTTATACAACTTAAATAACTGATTTGTATCCAAAATACATCATTTATTTTTGATCTATTGAAATATTTTATTTGCCAAATGTTCTATTTCGCGAAATTTGGAATAATATTGTTTGGATTGTACTGGGGCGCTGTTCTCTGTTTTATCGTAATTTTTGTTGTTTTTTGTTTTAATTACGAGCAAAAATGATTTCAAATCAAGGTTCCCTGATAATTAGTGAGTAAAACATTTGAACACAATATATAATGTTTTAGAGTAAAACAAATGAAGATAAAATATTCTTGGATTTTAGGATGAGCTCACTGCTTTTATTGCCTTGCAAAATGTTTTTGTAAACTTAAATTGGATTCTTGAAGTTTTTCTTAAATTTGTTTTATTGCAGTCCCACTTAGTCTCACTATTGACTTAGTCTCACTGATCAATTAAAAACAATTGGCTTCTTTATTTGGTACCAGTGAAACCACACTATGTATTCAGTTGATATCTAATGGCTCTTACGACTCTGCAAATGTTTGTTTATAGAAAATATCAGTGAACTTTACAACTTTGTTTCAACTTTTAGCAATACATCGGTACAAAACAGCTCATTTTCGTTTTTAAGTGAAATAAAAAATCATATCTGTGTTGTGTTTTTCACTAATTGTGTTTTGGCTCTGGTACAACCAGTTTAAAGAACTTTCTAAATTTTGTAATTTTTTAGAGTTTGTGCATTCTTTATTTCGTTTCCGTTTCCTTGACAAAATATCACATTTTGAGGCGTCCGATTGGGGTTCAAAGAAAGCGCAACGGAACATGTTCAAGGTTATTGGTAATATTTTTTGGTTCTTACGGCTGCGAGATCGTTGTCGATCAAAAGTTTTTGGATCTTTTATTTTTTACCAGTATTTGTCATGTTTTTTGTAGTTTTTAAATGACTTTGAAAGTTAAAAAAACTTCAAGGAAAAAGGATCTTTGAACTCACACTTTTTGTTGTCATTTTTGTTCTGATATTATTTAGTCTTCTTTTTGACACGTCTTATCAAAATTATGTGAATTATACATCAATTTTTAACAGCTATTTGATTTTTAATTTATCCGAGTTCTAATGGTTTCAAAACTGTAGATTCGTTAAATTATTTGTGCTATCTTGAGTTCGGTCCGAATTTATTTTTTTGTAGCTTTATAAATTGAACTTAGTCTCACCAATATCAGGCCCAGTAGGCGTCCTAAGGAATTGCGAGATTATCCCATTTTTGGTTTTAGTTAAAAACTTATGCTTTTATAATTTCCGAATAAAATTCTTCGAAAGATCATCGAGTTTGCGAACTTTGTCTTACTTCTGCCAATATGTAGCCAGTATCTGCAAAAACAGATCGCATCCTCTTTCGAGCGAGCTAAAATTCCCTCTTTCGAAAGTTATCTTTTCAACTAATGGTTTGTTGGCTTTAATACAACGCATTTTCATTGATCGGATTGCAATTTCTGGATATCTTCTCATTTTTTTGGCTGGTTTGTGTTTCCTGCCCAAAATCACTCTAATGGTGAAGTCCTTTTCGGATTGAAAAAAGCAATACGTTGCTGGATTTATTCTATGTTCTCAGTGAATTCATTATGTTTTTAAGGGCTTCGACATCATTTTCGTGTTAAAGTAATTGATGGTATTCAATCTTGACAGGCTTTTCTGTTTTTTTTTGTAATCGTATAACGTTTTAAGCCTACTGATTTGTCCTAATTGCTTCCTCAAGAGGTGTAAATGAAGAAATTTAAGTTGATTCTTCAATTATACCTCGTGAAGACCGTTTTTTTTATTTCATTCAATACATAATTGTTTTTTTTTCACTTATGAAATCATGGTTTTCAGTAATCAAAACTTATTTTCGAACTTCATTCCTTTCTGCTGTTTTGTTGGATTGTTACAGTGTCTCGTTGAGGCCAGGTCCCATGACTTTTGTGCTGCACAGTTTAATATGTATTGTTTTGATTTTATCTGATGACATTTTGATTTTGTTTTTGTGTTTCCTATTAATTTTAGACATTGACTTTTGTTTGAAATCAATGTTTGTGGTTGTTTGATTTGAGTTAATACATAAATTTTTTGATCACTTATGAAAAAATAATTTGCAAAAATCGAAAATTATTTTGGAATGTTGCCCATTTCTGCTGCTTGCGTCGAATTGTTACAGAGTCTCGTGGAAGTCAGATCCCATGCCTTTTTGTGCAGCACAGCTTTTTTATTATTGTTTTGGTTTTATCTAATTTTGTTTTGATTTTGTTATTGTGTTTTCTTTTAATTATAGACATCGACTTTTGGCTGCAATTAATGTTTGCTCTTATTAGAAATTTAAATCTGTCATGCTTCATATTCTCGTTAATGACAGTCGTCTCATTGGCCATCTAATGCAGCATTATTTCATTCGTTTAGTGGTTCGTTGAATAATATTGTTAATTTTTGAAAGTTTTCTACCTACTCCTCCTAATTCAAAAAAGTGGATGAGCGGGGTGGGAACTTTATGAACAAAGGCATATTACTGAGCCTCCTTGTTATGCCCTGAACCATTGGCTTTATTTCATTTCAAAGGAAAATGGCGAGAAAACTAATGAACTAAGGTTGATGTGTATTCTAACTCTCCAAAAAAGATTATTGTCTACTCTACTTCTTCACAGACAATTTCTGAGTATTCTACTTCTTTTATTTTTGCCACAATTAACTTGATTTTCATAACTATGGCCATCAATACAACAGATCAACAGCATGAATAAAATATCAGAAGTCCCTTTAATTTCTCGACACCCGAATTAGGCCTCCTCACTTTTGCTCAGGTAAGAACAAAAACTCGTGATAGCAGGAATTAACGATTTTTTGAAAAAATTTTCTGGTTGCTTTAATGAAAATTTTAGGCTTCAGTAGCACCCCACAAGATCGAAATTTAAATGAGGACGCTCGAACTGCTCAAGACTGAACCTCAACCCTTGTTCTACTCCGAAGCTTTGAGAAAAATGGATGAGATCAAAAATTGAATGGCTCCTGCTCATTGTTTAAAAACACTTTTTGGATTTTTTTCTGTAATGTTTCTTTTTGACGATTAAAATTACTTATCTTCATTAATGACAATAGAGTTATGAGTTTGTTTCGCTCGTACTTTCCTGCAGGGGGCGCAGAACCGTCCGCAACGCGCACAATAAAACAACTAGCTAGCAAAATTGCTGAAAAGAAGGACGAATCATTCTCGGACGCAATACCATACATACACGCACGAGTTTAAGTTTTGCTCTCCCGCGCAGCTCTATCGTATGACTTAGAAGGCGCCGTGGTTCCAAACGGCCGACTGACATTGATAGTTCATGCAGGACCATAGTGCGGGAGGGGAGACTAGATTCATAACAAAGTACCTTATTTACAATTTCAATTCTCATAACGCAGCTCAAAGAAGTATATAGCCTTGTCTTTCAAATTATATACGATGCAGTGATGTCTAATAGTAGGGGATGACTACTGATCCAATGGATTGTCCTACGCGGCTCAAGAGCAATGCCCCTTTTATGACGATTTATGACGATTCGGGTGTTAAGCTCCCTTTGCATTCGTGGGTCAAGGACGCTTAGGCGGTGCAAAATTGTTGATGCTTCAATTGGAGCTGTGGTTGAAGAATGGAGGCTGTTATTTTGAATCATCTATTTTCGCCATTAGTTGTTTGTTTTCTGATGCTGTCTGTCTTTTGTTTTACTTTCTCAGCTGATGTTTGTGTATATTATCATTTTATTGATAGATTAAAACAATACGAAATGCTCTTTGAAGATGTAGTGCTTGGACGGCCCCGGACCAGCCAATATTCACCCAGTGTTGGGGAGGGACTTTTCTTAATATACCTTTGTTGTTTTTTATGACGATTGGGTTATCAGTTACATCAGTGGATATATCCCAAATCGCAAAAATTGTCATCGTCATTAGTGGACAATTGAACTGAAGGTCAACATGCAACTTTTTTACAGTCTCTAACAACTTCAATGGATCATTGAAACATCCTTCTTCGACAGTTTGCCAAGGTACAGCACAAATTGCCAGGAGCATAGCGTCCCAATCCGGTAAAAATACAATCCGATTTCATCAACTAATCAAAAACCGAGGTTCCAACTAACTGGTACCGCCGATGAAATGTGATGCATTGTTGAGAAAGCCACCGTTATTTTTTTTTTAAAAAATCATTGGCTTTTAGAAAACAACGCAACGTTGATGGTGATCCAAAAAAAATGAATTTCGAAGAAACATATTTGCTCCATGAGCTCAGGAGATCTTAGGAGATGATCACGAAGCTGTCGAATTGAAATGTTTTCAAAAAAGTCGTCGATAGGCAAACGGTTACTCCAACCCAGGTTGAGGTGCCATCCGGAAGTGAGCTCTGATCAGACCAAGTCCAACGCACACGGTATGTTCCCCGACCAAAATTACTGTATCTGGGATTTGGTTCGAGTGCACAATAGTATGATCAGAGGTCACATCGGTCTGGGGATGGTGTGATCAGACGTCACTTCGGTCTGGGGATGGTATGATCAGAGGTCGCTTCGGTCTGAGAATGGTATGTTCAGAGCTCACTTCGGTCTGTGGATGGTAGGATCAGAGGTCACTTCAGGATGGGAATGGTCTGATCAGAGGCGGATTCAAGCGCATATGAGTCTGATCAGAGACCATTTCGAGCTGAAATTTTTTCTTTTTTGGTTTTTTGTTTTTTTTACCGAGAGATGATGTCTCTGACAAGAGGCAACAAAAAGCAGCATTCTGATCAAAGACATATCTAGGGTCTGATGACTTTGATCAGAACCAAAGGCGTCCAGCTGATAGAAAACGCCATTCCCCTTGAAAGGAAGAATTTTTGAAATGTAGAACATGACGTTTAAATGGAAACCTGTCTAAATTCGTCTATTGAGTTCGAAATATGCACTAATGGTACACTAAATAAATATTTATAGAATATAAACAAAAAAATTTATAGAATAGTCTTTTTTTAGATTAATTTAATAATGCAAACATCAATATTGATGAAATGAATATATTATAACAAGATTTGTTCATGGTGAAAACAATTCACCGATCAGAATATTTCGAGCGCACTTGAGTCTTATCAGAGGTGATTTCCAGCGCAAAATAGTCTGATCAGGAGTGAATTTTAAGCGCAGAATAGTCTGATTAGAAGTGATTTTGAGCGCACAATTGTCTGGACGATGGTCTGGAGTTGGTCTGGCCAGGGCTGCACAATCGTCGGACAATAGTCTGATTTTCGTCTGACTAGAGGTCGTTTCCGTCTGGACAGGTCTGATCAGGGACGGTTTTGAGCGCACTTTGAGTGCACACGGTGTTTCGACCGCACTTTAGTCTGATCAGAAGATACTTTGATCTGGATGGTCTGATCAGAGGTTACTTTCGTTTGGCAGGGTCTGACAAAAGGTCACTTCCGTATGGCACCTCAACCTTGGAAGCTATCTGTAAATCAAACAGAAACTCTATAGAACTATAGAGGGTGGAGCAGTGTGTTTCATATACTAGATCCGATTACTTGCTTCAAGAAAGTAAATTGATTGAGAACAGAAGATTTATCTGACATTGATTTCCTCCAGTTCGATTCTGCAAAATGCAACACAAAAAACTGCGTGGAAAATGCCCTAGAAGCAAGTTTCAAAAAGGAAAAGCTTTTTTTGATTTCTTCTTAGACAAGAGCTTTTCATTCGTTCTATGCTTTTTTGCTCAACAGCAAAAGTTTTGATCTGTGAAACTGAGAAGTTTTTTACGGATTAAGTTATTAGCAGCAGGAAAAATAAAACTCTGTCAAATTTTTGGTAAATACTTAGCACTTGGCCAATCATTCGAGACAGATCAGAGAATTAAAAATCACCTTTCTTAGTGAAACTAACAATAAAAAATGAAAATTAATTTTAGTGCGAGTAGGACTGCTCTACAATATCCCAATATCCCAGCCAGTTCTGACTTCAACAGTGCAAAAGAGTATACTGAAAATAGTGCCCCACTCCTTCCTGGGCAACTATTTAATTCATTCCCAGTTTTTGGAAACTTGTTTTCTAAATACGATCAATGCAAAAAAAGTTTTCCTTTTTTTCTTTAAAATAAATGAGGGCCTTTAGGGTACAAACATGGGTTTATTAAACCAGTTTTTCTAGTCTTAGAATAAATTCATTGCACTTAACTGAATGACTACCCTATAACGGAACTGAGTTTTAATAGCTCTGAAAAAGTGCTCCAATGGGCGAAGTGGCCTCCTAGCATTTGTTCTGTGCGGCGCTTTTCAACATTCATTTGATATTAACTGATTATTACTCATTTTGTACTGCAAACAAAACTATAATTGATTTTAAATATCGCTCGTAAATTTGAATATAACTTCTAGAGCACATTTTAGTGCGGAGCCCTAATTGGAGGTTTTTTTTAAAAAAAAAACATACCGGTTAGGTTGATCTATAATTTCCCTCAAGAATCGACGGCAGTAGTTTTTGTCTCTTCTGCAAAATGCAACCAACAAAAACTGCGTGCAACATGCCTAGAAGCAAGTTGCGAGAAGGAAAAGCTGTTTTCGCTTTCTTCTGAGACAGGGGCTTTCCATTAGTTAAATGCTTTATTGCTCACCAAAATAAATTTTGATCTGTGCAACTGAGAAGTTTTTACGGATTAAATTATTAGCTGCAAGAAAAAAAACTCTGTCAAAGTTTTTGTAAATATTTAGAACTTGAACTTGACCGATCATTCCAGACAGATCGGAGAATCAAAAAATTACCTTTCATAGTAAAACTAACAATAAAAAACGACGAAAACTAATTTTAGTGCGATTAGGACTGCTCTACAATAGCCCAGCCAATTTTGACTTCAACAGTGAAAAGATTATACTGAAAAAAGTGCCCATTTCCTTCCTAGACAGCTATTTAATTCATTCCCAGTTTTTGAAAACTTGTTTTCGTAGAACAATCAATGCAAAAAAAAGTTTTCTCCTTTTTCTTTAGATTAAACGAGGGGAATTAAGGTACAAATATGGGTTTATTAAACCCGTTTTTTAGTCTTAGAATAAATTCATTGCTCTTAACTGAATGACTACCGTATAACGAAACTGAGTTTTAGTAATTCTGAAAATGTGCTACAATGGGCGAAATGGCCTACTAGCATTTGTTCTGTCCGGCGCGTTTCAACATTCATTTGATCTTAACTGATTATTACTCATTTTGTACTGAAAACAAAATTATAAATGATTTTAAATATTGCTGGTAAATTAGAATATAACATCTAGAGCACATTCACGGTTAGATTGATCTATAGTTTTTCCCAAGAATCGACGGCGATAGTTTTTGTCTCTCTGGAGACAATTACTGTAACGAATATTTTATTTATTTTTTTTATTATTGCGCAGATGCTAAATAATTCAGATTGACAAAAATTAATCATTACCTCGAACATTGAATGCAGGAGGTATTTTTAGTTCCCTTTCTCTTGTGTTATCCAGCTGTCGAAGCTTTCTTCGAACAACAAAAAGTGATTTAACACTGTTTGTTTTGTTCGCCATAGATGCTTTACGCAAGAGGTGTAGGAAAAAATGGCGTTCCACAAAATACTCATTTACATCACCTCGCAAACCCTACAAATTCAGCGGAGTCAGGGTTTGCGGACACAAGTAACAACATTTTGTCACCCTTTCTCGCGTGGGAGAAAAATGGTTAAACTGTGGACAACAGTGACAAAAAATGCGGGCAATCCTTACAGAATTCCGTCACTGATTTCGTCAAAATCACGTTTTTCTGTTATAAATGTCCACGATTTTGTGAGCAGAGGTATCGTCATCACTGTACTTTAACCTTTAATTCGAAACTTCGACGGACTAATATTATAATCACCCCTGACTTCATTTTGACAAGAAGTATTTATTATATCCCAATTTTTCTCCTTTAATCAGTTTTAGAAGCCTTTCGCGGAAAGTAGTTATCCTAACGCGGATATTAGTGACGCAAATTTCCGGGCAACAGTGACAAAATGTTTCCGCCTTTCTTGCGTGTCATCAAAATCTGCAATATCGGACATCTGTGACAAATATTCCCAATTTTGAGTAAACTTGCAATGTATTACCTCACTGTCACTGTTGTCCGCGAAAGCCTATAACGCCTAATCTTAAAACATGGGGGAGCGGACAATGCTGACATTAGCAAGCAAGTTAGCAAATTGGCTTGTAGGATTGGCTCAAAATGTAGGATTGGCGACGTAGTGTTGATAAGCCTTTTGTTGAGACCTGTACAACTCAATTCAAGCAAAAAAGAAAGGGAGGCAAAACTCTGCATTGTAATATTATAAGCTTCCAGTGGGCGCGAGCTTTTGAAATATTCTCAATTTATTGCGCTGTAAGCCAAATAGTTTTTAGTTCCCAAACACAAATTATATCTTTGTTCACTCGTCTGTCTTTTTTTCCTACAAAATATGTTTTCACTAAATCGCGAAATTTAAGACGTATGAATTCTTATAACTCAAAAATTATACCAAAATATAACGCAATGTGACAATTCTCAAATTTTTGCCTTAATTGTTCTAAAATGGATGTTTTTCGAAAAAATGAAAGGTGCGGTTATCAGTTATACCAGGGTAGTAAATATTTCGTAATAGAAGTGAAAAATTAGGGGGGGGGCTAGATTTGGAAGAGCCGTACAGTTTTTGTCTGTGCAATTAGCTTTTGTTCTGTTTCCGGTTCTCAGATTCTGTGCGTTTCACCTTGTACACTTGTTTTATCGCAAGGGAGCGGCCGCTGTTAAGCTTTTTGCTTCTCGACTTTGTGCATCTGCTAGTATTGGAAACAGTTTGGATTCCTCAATTTGTAGCGCCGCTAGTAATACATTCCAGTCTGCCGCCCACTTTTTGATTCAAAACCACCAGGATAGAAAGTTTCATTCTGTTCGGACCTCCCTTCTCGGGCAGTTAAGTGGCCGAAAATAAAGGCAAAACTCTCTTGTTCAAACACGCTAATGCTAAAACAAGAATAATATTGTCATTTAAATCCAATACTGGTGATGGTCTGTGATGTCGATTTTTTATGGCACCGTACAACTGATTTTGACAACTAAAATGACGTGAAATAGTGTGAACTACTTGGCTGAAGAGGAGTAAAAATGATGAAATTGTTCTATATTTTATGATTCTGAATTCTAGTATGAGGAAATGGATTAGTAGCCGAGTAGTAATATCAGGTGAAGGTCATTGGTTCATAACATTGCGACAGCTCATAAGACTGTCCATTCAATAAAACGCATTGCTCATATGACGCACGAATCATAAACCATCTGTTCAATATATCATCACAAAGTGAGGGTGAGGAGATGTTGTATAAAACCAAATAGTGTCCTGTCATGAGGGTCGCGGCACCAAAGAAAAAGGCGATAAAAAGCACTTTCGAAATTAATTCCGTAAAGGCAAACTGTATTCTCAAGCTCCAAGGCAATAAGCAAGCTGCATCAAAACTGCAAAACTAGCTAGTAACATTTTTCGGCAGGTCATAGTCTCAGATCCGTCACCGGTTTGTTTTTGTAACTTAAAAATATTAAGCCGAAAAAGAGCGCAATGAATTTATTTTATTAGTAGTCTCAACGAAGATGATGTTGTTTGCACTTTTTTCGAGTAATAAAATTGACGAAAATTTTTCCAAAGATGTTGGATCAAAGGTATATACCCAAGCGTATGAAATGTCAGAAAAGTAACTGCCATTTTCAAGCATCGGAACAAGAAGGACGTAAGCGGCTATCGACTCTTAAGTCTACTGCTGAAAATTCTTCGAAAAG
>NC_134475.1:33123904-33289904 GCF_964194025.1 Convolutriloba macropyga
CATTAAAGTCGAGCAAGGTCTTTTCATGGGTCCACCATTTGTCTTTGACCATTCAGCTGTGATAAGACCAACCTTGAACCCCATATCTGCTGAAAATCGTGCGCTCGAATTACATAGTCTGAGATTATGTCAAACCATCCAAATCTCTAAACAACGGTTCGGACATGGTATGATCAGAGGTCATTTTGGTCCTGGACAGTCTGATCGGAAGCAGAATTATGCGCACAATAGTCCGAAAAGAGTCTGATACAATTGGATAATTATAGGTCACGCATGCAAACCTTCCTGTTCTCTCTCTAAACCCTTCCAACCCCCCCCCCCACCATCAAGGGATGCAACATTTTAAGAGTGATGTAGGGGGGGGGGGGGTTATGAAGGAAATGCATAGTTTAATGAGCAGCAGTGATGGAAAATATCTTCAGACGTAACTAAACTCTCAATCGCCTGCAAAATTCACAAGGATTGTGAAATCCGATTTTGGTGCAACGATTGTGAAGTTGGATTCTGTGACGAATGTTTAATTGAAACTCACAAACAACACGCCTTTGTTCGATTTCATTCAAATCTAAAAGTCATAGCGAAGAGCTTGATTGAAAAATACGAACAGCCCTCGAAAGATTTTGCTTCGAGTGTTGAATCTGAGTACGAAAAATTGTTCAAACAGTTTTCGGAAGTTCGGTCAAAATTTGAGAAAGTGGAGAAATTGAAGGAGCGTTGCTCTGAAAATCAAATTAAATGGAAAAAAGTAAACAAGTTTGTATCTGCAAACGAATTCATTTTGAAAGAGGATTTGATTGGTTATTGGAAATAGTTCGCAGCCACTGATTGCAAAAGATTTAGAGCTAGCTCAAATCAGTAATTCTGCCGAAAAAGGAACCCAAACAGATTTGAAAACGGCTGCGTTAAAAATCCCAAATTTTGACGACGCAACCCATTTACTATGGAGCGAGCATTTTTGGATACTGCGAGGCTTTAAAAAGCGAGACACTACAAACATAATATTTCCAATGATTGATTTCAAGCAGGACCCGATTTTGAGATCTCGGACTCTCGTTTCGGAGTTCTGTGCCTTCTTCGTCGGGATTGAAAAAATCGGTAAGAAAATGAACATATACACAGCTATTGAGTTCCCGTTGGAAAACTGTGCAATGAGTGTTTATTTGGAAACGAAAAATGGAATCGACTATATAGTTTGGTCACGTGAGAATTTGGTCGCGGGGAAGTTTTCGGCTCCAATTGCGCCAAATATTTCCATTTTCAGAAAAACTAAAGATAATGTGCTCGACGCTATTATTGTACGGGTGGAGTTTCATAGGTTACCATGAGCAACGGCGAAGATGTTTATCAACCAGGTTTAGGTGCCGGCTTATGACAAGATCATACTTGATCAAAAAAGTTGTATGAAAAGACAAGGCTCTCGACCCATGCGAATTCATCGGATCAACTTTAACTATGATTGGGGATCTGTATGTTTAGTCAGTATCGACAGTATCGACCCCCCCCCCCCCCCACCCCATCCAAGAATTTTGAAGTCTTTGCATAAGCCGAGGTCTAGATTAAGTCTTTACCTTTTACGAAAAGCTGAAGTGCCTCAGTTTGTCATAAGGTTCTTTGTTGGGTAAATTTTTTGTCAGTTTTTGTGGCTCGTAAATATCGTGCGTTTTGGGTACAATATAAAGTTTTAAGGGCATTTTGGCTGGCTATATATTGCGGTAATCTGCGCTAGCATGATATACTACTGTTTTATGTTACTCATCGTTCTATCTTCATTACTCTTTAAATTAAAATATGACTTATAATGTTTTTTCCCAAAGAAAGGACTGAAATGTGTCAATCCAGAAACACCAGAATACACTCACATTTATTATGTTGAAAGCGTAACTATGATGTTGCTCAAAGTCATCTTTGCAGGAGCACGCCAATTGCTGCTTGGATTCGGTACTGCATTCCATAATTCGGTTATGAGCCTCGTGTATATAAAAAAGTTAGGTGAAACTTTTTTTTTCTGAAAATATGGATGCAATAAATTCAATTATTGCTTACAAAGAAATTTGACTTCCTTAATGGGAACAATTTCCTGGGTTAGTTCCTATCATATGAATTGCAGTTTAAAAACTGTTAGTTTTGCATATATTATCGCATTTCAATGTTCACCGTTGTTCTGGCAGTTTCTTTTCCAATTGCATGAACAAACCAAAAAAAAATCTTTCTTTTTCTGTGCATCTTCTACAAACATTTATCTCAGTCTGAAACAAAATGCACATGGTGCGTCCAAAAAAAACTCGTATTTAATTGAAAAGTTTCTTGCTACTCGTAGAAAAAATTTAATATAATCTGTACGCTCTTTTTGAATAGAATGTCAATAAACAAGACAACCGAGAATAACAATGACAAAATTCTAACACGTTGTCGAAGTTTAGATGACAATAAGGTAAAAAAAATATCAAAAAACAATCTGCGAACAAACTATCGTGCCTAAAAACTTTATCTTTAATTTTGTCATTGTTCTGCTCGCCAAAAAACATTTGAAACAATTAAAGTTCTTCAAATAATCGCATGAAACTTTTATGGATGAGTACAAAAAAGTTACGTTACTACTTTTGAGAGCCTTTTTGAGTCCAAACAGCTTATAATTAGAGTTTCTCGTTTTTCAATAAACATGATCTGACGCATAGTTAAAGATTGTTAACTACTGTCACTGAAGATTGTTAACTACTGTCAGGGACACTGTGACTTACAACCATCATCTCATCATCATCATCATCATCATCATCATAACACCATATCATCATCATCATCATCATCATCATCATCATCATCATCATCATCATCATCATCATCATCATCATCATCATCATCATCATCATCATCATCATCATCATCATCATCATCATCATCATCATCATCATCATCATCATCATCATCATCATCATCATCATCATCATCATCATCATCATCATCATCATTATCACCATCATCATCATCATCATCATCATCATCATCATCATCATCATCATCATCATCATCATCATCATCATCATCATCATCATCATCATCATCATCATCATCATCATCATCATCATCATCATCATCATCATCATCATCATCATCATCATCATCATCATCATCATCATCATCATCATCATCATCATCATCATCATCATCATCATCATCATCATCATCATCATCATCATCATCATCATCATCATCATCATCATCATCATCATCATCATCATCATCATCATCATCATCATCATCATCATCATCATCATCATCATCATCGTCATCATCACCATCATCATCATCAGATCAGGCAGTCTCCTCAAGTTCTCTTTAGGTACTTTATTTACTGATTTATACAGTGTCAGCTGGATTTCAGATCAACGATCTGCTTTTACTCTTTGAGCGCTTTCACAAAATTTAAAACAGAGTTGCGAGGTCTCACCTGATTAGCATCGCAAAGACTCTCCAGTTGCGCTTCAGAGATCCATTCTTTCCGAATTTCCTCTCCAGAATACTTCATATAGAACCATAAAACTGTCCAAAGTAGCCCATTGCCGAAATTGCTGGCTTTGACTTGCCCGTCAATAGAATTTTCAGCTGGCTTATCTTCTTTGACTTTGGTATTACGCGTTGATCCACTGTAGCAATGAGCATACGAGACCACTCCGGCCATTTGAGAGGGTTTCCGTCGAGTTTGCTCAACTTCACCTTTGGCCGGTTAATGCTACTGAAACAATAATGACCATTGTATCAAAAATCAGCTCTGGGGCAAACGTTTCGGTCTTCAACACTTGGTGAACAGTCGGTGAACTGCAATATCGTGAGAAGTGACTTCCCTTGCTCATTTCAAAGGTTGCTTTGAAGGGAGCTGTTGATTGATCTGGTGTTAGAGAGAATCTAACTGACATCTACTTTCCCAATCTGACATATCTTTTTTCTTTGGGGTCCAGTTGAAGTGTGATTTGTCTGGAACATTTTGGGATTGTGAACGGACATCATCAATTTCACTTCGCTTTGCGCTCTAGCTTACTTTCTTCCCCCAGTAGTTGATGCTTGATTTTTGCTCCTTCGTTTGCGTCTCCATTTCTAGCTTCTTCCGTTCGAGCTGTACCTGTTCTAGTCGCAATTTTGTTTGCAATTCGATGTTGAATTTCTTCGCCCGTTCTTCACACCTTTGCTTTGCTGAAGATAATTTCGAAAAGTTCTCCGTATCATGGTCATTGACTGTCCCTCCGATGTAAACTGTTTGAGCAACTGGGCTGTCCGTGGGATAGCTGTTGTTACTCTCTTTTTCGTTCACTGATTGAGTTGCGTTGCTTTGTTCCGCTGCGTGCCATCTGGCTGTGTGCCATTGCTTATATATGCAACCAAATGACATTCAAAACTTGCTTTGCACTCTCTTGCATCTTTCAGGTGTTCTTCAACAAAGTTTGCTGGCTTAGGTAACAGCATGTTTCGACACTTTTTTAAACAATTTTTGCAGTGGTTTGCTTTTCATTGTCCGGGTTTAAGAAAAAAGCTTACCAGCTGCTCTCCAACAAATGACCAGGAAAAATTGTTCAGTGCCCAGTTCGTTTAAACGGCTTTATATCTGTCTGGTTTGTATGTTTTTGCAGTTCGTTTTTGTAAATGTATATCCGCTATTTTTTTCCGTTGCACTACAAATTCAGTTTAACTATTTGGGAAACTTATTTTTTTTTCAAAATTGATATGCACTGGGTTTACTACAGACTGCACAATACGGGATTCTCTTATGTATACCAGTTTTTTCTGATATTCAAGCAAATCAGGACATATGTGTAGTGTCTAACTAAAATTGTTTTGCAAAAAATTTTTTAACTTAAACTTAAGACGTGTATAATAATTTTTAATCACAAGTACAAATACTAAATACTAAAGGTTTTTGTGTCAACAGTCGAATTCCACCTCAATTAGGCTGTAGGTACAGGACCTACTAAAAAACAATTTACTGCTCTAGAATTGTGCTTCAATATGCACTATATGTCACTTTAATGAGACAATATTTTTGTGTTTTGGCTGTTTTTCTGGTAGTTTAGCAATTGCTATTCATACTGTGATCCTCCCGCTGCAAATTTCATTTTTGAACCGTTGATTGGCTAACGACAGCAAAGCGTCATTTTTTTCTTTCAAACCTAACGTCAGAAGTTAATGTACGCCATGACAAATATCCGCCAAATATTGCAAATTCACGTCATAGTTACAGAAATTGCAGAGAAAATTGTTACAGAAATTACATAGAACTTGTAATGACACTTGCAAAAGATCAACAACAAGAGCTATGGAAGCTATTAATAGAAAATTAACCTCCAACTGCTCAATTCAAAGTAAACAAAACTTGTATACTTTGCTTCCTAATAATGGATTCCCAGCAAAAACAACATGACGGCTATCGAGGAAGTTCAGAAGCAAACAATAAAATGGATAACTGGCACAGTATTGAGTTACAAAGAGACACTACTGAAGAAAGATCTACTCCCACTATAGAGAAAAACAATTCAATAAGAAGTCAGTTTAAAATATTAGCGAATTTTAGTAGAGAATGAAATTATTTAGAGTTAGATTGATTTTTAAAACCTTTTGATTTATATTTATTGCAATTGGGTAAAAAATCTTAGTCAGGAGTTTTTAAAATTGCCGGAAACTTTGTTCTCCTATCCTGAAAAGGAGATTTTAGCTTCGTCCTACTTTGTTTATGTGTGTGTGTTTTCCTCCAGATGTTAGGGTTGACGAATTCTGGAATAAATAGACATTTACTAGAATAATTTTTGAATTTATAAATCAATTCTTTTTCCATTTGAAATGAAATTTTTATGGTAGTTTCCGCTCCTGGTACGCATAGCGCGTACTGTCAGACGTGCATAATATCACACATTTTTTTCCAGCCAACAGAGTGATGTTTCCTCTGTATTGAACAAAGAATGTCGGGTATGCACATTGTCCTTCAGAAGTTCGTTTGTATTCCGTTGTTATTCTCTCTCGTGATGGTTAGCTGACAACTTGTCTTTCTGATTTTTCATCCAACGTCTCATTAACAATACTGGATCAACACAATTGTATACTGGTTTTTATCCAGATCTCTTGATTTTTATTAAGAGCTAGTTCAAAAGATTTTTTTTATCACATTGGTCGCACTGTAATTGTTTTGTTTAGTCCATTGGGCCACGATTTCCTTATGTTATAGCGGTGCAGATTTGCTTAAACTTACAGTTATACCTGTATCAGCAGGGTTTGGATACCATTGACCGCTAATTTTTCTGTCATTTTTCACTTTCATGTTCAAATCTATGAAGCCCATCTTCCCATTCCTGTCGGGTATCTCAAGTAAATTGTAAGTTTTTGTGAAAAGAAATTGCATACTCTAGATTTTTTCAGGATTCCCCTTAACACAGCACTATATCATCTATTTACCCCTCGCACAATAATAGTACTTATGTGTCCTCATTTCTGCCTTTTTCTGCATAGTATTAAGAGATCCATACAGTTTCTTGCAATTTTTTTTACTCCTACTCCGGGTCAGTAACACCTTGATATTTTGCATAAAACCAGTTTTTACGTTATTGGCACTCGACTCTCTTCACTTAGAAGGTAACGCTTCTATTTGTTACAATCTATGTAGCTTCCCTCAGTGTCAGGAGTCTTGGTCTTCCGTCTCTCATTGGATTTTTGCAAGCACTTCTCAAAAGATATCATCAACAAATTTGCCAGAATTACGAAGAGCGATGCACACATGGCTAAGCCGTCTTGATGTATACCACATTTTATTACACTTGAAGTGAGCATTCCTAACAGCCCGTCTCAAAAGGCTCTTCATAGCTGACATCGGAACCTCCGGAACCTGGGCATTGTACTACTCCCACTATGCCTGTGCATTGAAACGCACGATATCCTCATACTTTTAGCTTTCTGAAACAACAAATACGACTTAAAACTAACTCAACGGACGCTTTAAAAACTAGACAACAGAGAATAGGCGACAGTTTCTTCAGGCCTGCGAAACAACTCTACAATATCATTATAAGCACCTGTCCAGATTTCAAATCCTCACCAAGAAAGCAACTCGGACGGCAGTCTATAAAAAATTTTCAAAACTCATTTTTAGAGGCTCCTCATACGCTCCTGGAGGATGAATTGCAAATGCGGTAGTAGTAGTAGTAGTAGTAGTAGTAGTAGTAGTAGTAGTAGTAGTAGTGGTAGTAGTAGTAGTAGTAGTAGTAGTAGTAGTAGTAGTAGTAGTAGTAGTAGTAGTAGTAGTAGTAGTAGTAGTAATAGTAGTAGTAGTAGTAGTAGTAGTAGTAGTAGTAGTAGTAGTAGTAGTAGTAGTAGTAGTAGTAGAAGTAGACATGGATTTAGGGTTGACCCACGGGTATTGGAACCCTCTGTTCTGTTTATAATTATCAGTTTCAAGCAGAATCAGTAGTTTTTCAAATTCATTACAATTTTTAGAGGTGCATTATGTTTGCCATGTGCAGGATTTCTGCAAATTGTGGTGATCAACAATTATTTTCCAGTATATATTGCTCAAACTTTTACTCGACAGTCGTGGTTCTACATTTAGAAATTTCCTGAAGTTTTTTGACATGCGTTTCGCTCTTAAGTAGAAAAGTTACTGTCAGTCTTTTGCCGTCTTGGTTTCAGCACTTGTCGTGCAGTGTTTTCGTTCAAGTAGCAAAAGCTATCCGCGTTAGCATCATATTCTCCCTGCAGAATTGATAGAATGTAAAGCATAGCATGCAATTCAAGATAATAGGTAACAGGCAGCAGTTTGGGTTATTTCAGATTTTCTTTATGTCCTTTCGCTGCACATTATCTACTTGGTAGCGGTTTTTTGCATCAATTCAAGTCTTTTCCACAGTGTTTTATTTGGAGACCAATCTTGCGAACCATACACAGGGGTTGGAACAACGTAGCCAACATATGCATTGAGAATCGTTTTGAGCATACATGAATTTTGAGAGGTTTTTCTTTATCTGATGATGCGCTGATGTGGCTTTCTTAGTTCGTTGGTGACAATCATCAGTCCAGTACAGGCTGCTTGCAACAACCAAACCAATGTCTTTCTGGGATGGCTGACATGAAACTGAATTAGCGTTGATGGAGGCCTGCAGATTACTTTTGAAATTCCAGAGGTTAAAGTTTGGAACTTTACGAACCAATTGGAACCCTCGCTTCAGTTTATAAGTATCAGTTTCAAGCGGTCAGAATAAGTAGTTTCTCAAGTTCTTTAGAATTTTACAGGTGCATATTATTTGCCATGTGCAGGGTTTCTAAATATTGTGGTGTTCAACAAACAATTTCTCGTATGAATCGCTCAAACTTTTTCTCTCAGAGGTCGTGATTCTATTTTTGAACCTTCTTGAAGATATCTGACAAGCATTTCGCTCTTACGTTGAAGTTACTCTCAGTCATTTGCATTCATGGTTTCGGCATCCTTGTCGTGTAGTAGATTCGTTCTACTAGCAAAAATTCTACGCGTTAGCACCAAATTCTCCCTGCAAAATCGATACAATGTAAAGCATACCAAGCAATTCGAGATAATAGATGATTGGGAGCAGTTTGAGTTTTTCCAACTTTTCTTAGTATATCTTTTTGCTGCCCATTGTCCACTTGACAACCCTTTTTTGCACAAATTCAAATTCTTTCTGCATTATTGTAAGTAAAGACTAATATTGGGAAACATGCACAAGGGTTGAAACAACGTAGCCAACATATGCATTGAGCCGCGTCGTGAGCATACATGATTTCTGTGAGATTTCTCTCTGTCTGATGAAGCGCTGATGTGGCTTTCTTAGTTCGTTGGAATCAATTATCAGTCCAGTACAGGCTGCTTGCAACAACCAAACCAATGTCTTTCTGGGTTGACTGACATGAAACTGATTTAGTGTTGATGGAGGCCTGTAGATTACCTTTGAAATTCCAGATTTTACATTTTTGAATTTTAAGAACCATTTGGAACCATCGATTAAGTTTAACTGGTTAAGTTTGTTTGTGTTCCGTTGTTCTTTTCTCTCGGGATGGTTAGTTGACAACTTGTCTTTCTAATTTTTTCTCTTCATCCTTCTTATGTTATAGCGGTGCACATTTGTGTAAACTTACAGTTATACCGGTATCAGCAGAATTTTGATACCACTGACCGCTAATTTTTCTGTCATTGTTCACTTTCATGTTCTAATCCATGAAGCCCATGCTCCCATTCCCGTCGGGTATCTCAAGTAAAATTAAAGTTTTTGTGAAGAAAATTTGCATACTCTAGGTTTTTTCAGGATTCCCCTTCACACAGCACTATATCACCTATTTACCACTCCACAATAATAGTACTTATGTGTCCTCATTTCTGCCTTTTTCTGCATAGTATTAAGAGATCCATGCAGTTTCCTGCAAATTTTTTTGCTCCTACTCCGTGTCAGTAACACCTTGATATTTTGCATAAAACCAGTTTTTACGTTATTGGCACTCGACTCTCTTCCCTCGGAAAGTAACGTTCCTATTTGTTACAATCTATGTAACTTCCCTCAATGTCAGGAGTCTTGGTCTTCCCTCTCTCATTGGGTTTTTGCAAGCCCTTCTCAAAGGATTTCAATAACAAATTTGACAGAATTACGGCCAGCAATGCACACATGGCTAAGCCTTCCTATTGTGTTTACCACAGATCTCACCCATTTTTCACCCATATTACACTTTGGCTACAGAATGTACCCTTACCCATATTAAGATGACCAAATTAAGCTTTGAAATAGGTACCCATATTAAGATCCGAGGGTGTCCATATTACACTTTTATTTTTTCGACCATTTTAAGTTTTCGCCCGATACCCATTTTCACTCACAGTCATATGACTTATTTGACTAGAGTAAAATTAGGGTAGTATTTGTAATTTTGTGGCCAATCACAAAAAAATGGCCGATAATAGGTCTAGATAAAACAATTTTTTGAGGAAAAAGCTGAAAATGTGTCGTTACTCCTGAATTGTGTTTTTTTGCTTCGAAAAAAAGTTTTTTTGGTGAGTTGTCTTTTCGTTTCATTGTCGTAAGAACAGTGCTCAGCTTCTTATTTTTTGCTGAAAATTAGAGAAAATTTACAAAAGCTAACTTCAGAAGACAAAATTTAATTGATTCCGAACTCACAGATAATTGAGTGCTTTTTACAGAAGAAGCGTAGACAATTTCAGTCAAATTCCATCTGTCTGTTTGAAATGTGATGTCACACTTTTACAACAAAGGCAGGTTTTACATTTTATAATCAGTCTCATTTACAGCGTAATTAACCTTCTGGGTTGCTCTTTCATTGCAAAACTTGCTGGCATTTCGGACTATGAATCAATTTTATGGAACTCAAAAGAGGAAATTGGAGAAAAACGCTAAAAATAATCTTGATTGTTGCAGTTTGTTGTGTTTCTTACCACACGTTTTTCCGTTCTCTCAGTAACACTGTAATCTATGCTGCTGAAATTGTTGCCTGCTTTACCATAGTTTTATCAGAATGTCAGTAAGGTGTTAGTAATTTCAACTTCTCTTTTCGATATATAGAATAGTTCATCAACAGCTAAATGGCCACCTCTTCTGAATTCCCTGCATTTTGTCTTCTTTAAGTTAATTTTCAACTGGTTCCTGCAACAATACGTGTTCAGATTATTCAAATTTTGTTGCAATAGCTCCCAAGTAATAAGTCATCAGCGTAAAATATAACATCTAGACCCTTGCATTTCAGCTCAAAATACAAATTAGCTATGAATAAACTAAACAAGAGTGGTGAGAATTTGTCTCCTTGTGCTACTCCTGTTTTCTGTTCAATCTCGTTTGACAAGAAAACTTCATCAAGGATCTGATGGAAGTTGCATTTTAGCACTGATTGTGTTATGTGTATAATGGTCCCATGCATCCCCACTTTTATCAGTTTTGTAAGCAGCATGTTCCTGTTCGCTTTTTCGTAGTCAATGAAGCAGGCATAGTATTTGCCACTGCAGCTGATTTTATGCTTGATTGCTCTTTTCAAGTGCGAAACTGCGTCGATTGTTGACAGTTTGTGTCTGAAATCATATTGGCTTGGTGGTAAAATTTGGTTTTTCTCGACCTATGTTTGCAAAGGCTGGTAAATGATACCCATGAACAATTTGTTCATGCAACATAACAGGCTAATGCCTCTGTAGGAACTTGGTAAACTTTCAAAAACTGCTATTTGTGTTTGTCATTTTAAGCCTATTTCCAGAATCCAGAGACTCCTCCAGTATAAATTGTGACTTGTTTTAGCTTTTGTCCTGATAAAACTTTGCTCAACTGTAAACGTTAAGGTTGGTTAAGGCAAAGCTTATGTTGCAAGCTTTGATCTTTTGTAAGCGTCAATGGTTCCGTATTTATAGTGAAGTTATCACTGTGTGTGTTTTTGATCCATTTTAGAATTGTTGGCCCAGGTCTATGGCGATAAAGTCCATCTTTTGTATCCAAAAATTATTTTTAGTGTTCTCTTTTGTCCATTTTTATTTAAGTTTTGCGGCAAAGTGTAAAAATCATTTCTTGGGTTAGTAATAATATTTTCAAACTTGTGTGTAGGCAACAGTGTGCTTGTTATTGGCAAAAAAATCAACTTCTCTTTTCAATATATTGAATTTTTCATCGACAGCTAAACGGCCACCTCTTCTGAATTTCATGCATTTTGTCTTCTTTACGTTAATTTTCAATTAGTTCCTGCTACAATACGTGTTCAGGTTATTCAAACTTTGTTGTAGTTGGCCTTGTTTATGGCCCCCAAGTGAAAAGTCATCAGCGTAAAACATAACATCTAGACCATTGCATTTAAGCTCAAAATACAAATCAGCCATGAATAAACTAAACAAGGGTGGTGAGGATTTGTCTCCTTGTGCTACTCCTGTTTTCTGTTCAATCTCGTTTGACAAGAAATCTTCATCAGGGATCTGCTGGAAGTTGCAGTTTAGCACTGATTGTATTGTGTGTATAATGGTCCCATGCATCCCCACTATCAGTTTTGTAAGCAGCATATTCCTGTTCGCGAAGTCGAAAGCTTTTTCGTAGTCAATGAAATAGGCATAGTAATTGCCACTGCAGCTGATGTTATGCTTGATTGCTCTGGTCAAGTGCGAAACTGCGTCGATTGTTGATGACAGATTGTGTCTGAAACCATTTTGGCTTGGTGGTAAAATTTGGTTTTTCTCGACCTATGTTTGCAAAGGCTGGTAAATGATACCCATGAACAATTTGTTCATGCAACATAACAGGCTAATGCCTCTGTAGGAACTTGGTAAACTTTAAAAACTGCTATTTGTGTTTGTCATTTTAAGCCTATTTCCAGAATCCAGAGACTCCTCCAGTATAAATTGTGACTTGTTTTAGCTTTTGTCCTGATAAAACTTTGCTCAACTGTAAACGTTAAGGTTGGTTAAGGCAAAGCTTATGTTGCAAGCTTTGATCTTTTGTAAGCGTCAATGGCTCCGTATTTATAGTGAAGTTATCACTGTGTGTGTTTTTGATCCATTTCAGAATTGTTGGCCTAGATCTCTTGCGATAAGGTCCATCTTTTGTATACAAAATTTATTTTTCTAGTTCTCTTTTGCATATTTTTATTTAAGTTTTGCAGCAAAGTGTAAAAATCATTTCTTGGGTTACTAATAATAATTTCAAATTTGTGTGTAGGCAACAGTGTGTTTGTTATTGGCAAAAAAAAGTGGGTTTTACTTGAAAAACTTGAAAAAAAAAGAAAAAAATTTTAAAAAAATGCGGGACAGCCCGAATTGGAGGCTTGGCCTCCAATTTGGATGGTCCCCCATTTTTTCTGGCCGCCATAAAATCTGCTATTTGTGATCGTCATTTTAAGATATTTCCAGAATCCAGAGACTCCTCCAGTATAAATTGTGACTTGTTTTAGCTTTTGTCCTGATAAAACTTTGCTCAACTGTAAACGTTAAGGTTGGTTAAGGCAAAGCTTATGTTGCAAGCTTTGATCTTTTGTAAGCGTCAATGGCTCCGTATTTATAGTGAAGTTATCACTGTGTGTGTTTTTGATCCATTTCAGAATTGTTGGCCTAGATCTCTTGCGATAAGGTCCATCTTTTGTATACAAAATTTATTTTTCTAGTTCTCTTTTGCATATTTTTATTTAAGTTTTGCAGCAAAGTGTAAAAATCATTTCTTGGGTTACTAATAATAATTTCAAATTTGTGTGTAGGCAACAGTGTGTTTGTTATTGGCAAAAAAAAGTGGGTTTTACTTGAAAAACTTGAAAAAAAAAGAAAAAAATTTTAAAAAAATGCGGGACAGCCCGAATTGGAGGCTTGGCCTCCAATTTGGATGGTCCCCCATTTTTTCTGGCCGCCATAAAATCTGCTATTTGTGATCGTCATTTTAAGATATTTCCAGAATCCAGAGACTCCTCCAGTATAAATTGTGACTTGTTTTAGCTTTTGTCCTGATAAAACTGTGCACAACTGTAAACGTTAAGGTTGATATAGGCAAAGCTTATGTTGCATGCTTTAATCTTTTGTAAGCGTCAATGCTCCCTATTTATAGTGAAGTTATCACTTTTTGTGTTTTTGATCCATTTTAGAATTGTTGGCCCAGGTCTCTGGCGATAAGGTCCATCTTTTGTATCCAAAAAATTATTTTTCTTGTTCTCTTTTGTCCATTTTTATTTAAGTTTTGCAGCAAAGTGTAAAAATCATTTCTTGGGTTACTAATAATAATTTCAAATTTGTGTGTAGGCAACAGTGTGCTTGTTATTGGCAAAAAAAGTTGGGTTTTACTTGAAAAACTTGAAAAAAAAAGAAAAAATTTCAAAAAAAATGGGGGACCGACCGAATTGGAGGCTTGGCCTCCAATTCGGGATGGTCCCCCATTTTTTTGGCCGCCGTAAAAACTGCTATTTCTGTTCGTCATTTTAAGCCTATTTCCAGAACCCAGAGGCTCTTCCAGTATAAATTGTGACTTGTTTTAGCCTTTGTCTTGATAAAACTTTGCTCAACTGTAAACGTTAAGGTTGATATAGGCAAAGCTTATTTTGCATGCTTTAATCTTTTGTAAGCGTCAATGCTCCGTATTTATAGTGCAGTTATCGATTTATTTTATTGGGACAACAAGAAAGGCTGCTTTTTGCTGTCAAATTTTACTCATAGTTTTTTCTCATTTTCGTCCAATTGCCAAAATTTTTGGTAATAGCTGTATTTTTTGCTTCAGAAACGTTGTTTTGATCCGTTACACAGCTTCACTACCTCTCAGAGAACAATTGGAGAACCTCAGCGTTTTAAACTTGGCATTTGGTGGGTCATTAACTTGTCTTTTTCGTAGACATATCTGTAACCCTGGCGCATTTGAGTTCAAAAACCTCACCATTACCCATATTCCACTTTCCGGCCAAAAATGAAAAAAGTACTTTTTTGTCTCAAAAGTAATTAGAGGAAGTATTTGATCCATAATTGTTTTTTAAAAATCCTGAGAAACAGAATAGGGCGTTGAGTTTTAACAAAAACAAAGTTAAACAGCTTCAAGTGTGTTTCAATTTTGTATATATTTTTTTAACAACTGTGCAGATTTTGGCAATTTTCTTGCCGATTTTGATTTGTTTTTATTCGAAAAATGGTTTCTCGATGCCACTGAAGAGTTTGAGTAAAACTTAAAAGATTTTGTTGATCAGAAAAATGAAAACACTATAACTTTTTTCGTTTTTTACTTTTGCTGTCGTAGAATTGTTTTCTGACGCATTAGGTTTTTTCTGTTTTTTTTTGAATTTTTTATCGAGTTTAGTTTTGGCCAATATGGAGAGGTCTTTTCAAAAATAAACTAGTTCCAAATAACAGTACAATTGTAGTTCATTCTTCGTTAGGGAAAAACTTTTTTGAAATGGCCAAATGAACATCTCGAACAAGGTAACCATTTTAAAAAAAAATTGATTATCAGAGAAACGTGCTTTAAAAGGTTTTTTCAATAGGTTTTGCAACCTGCACACAGAGACACTTAAATATTTTTTTGTTTATTTCATTTGGACAATTGGAAAAACTTCTTTCTGCTATCAAATTTTTCAAATAGTTTTTTCTCATTTTCGTCCAACTGACCTCAAATTTTGGTAATAGCCGTTTCTTTTGCTTCAGAAGCGTTGTTTTGATACATTCCATAACTTAACTTCCTCTCAGATAACAATTGAAAGACCTCAGCGTTTTAGAATTGGCGTTTTTGGATCATTAATTGGTCTTTTTGTAGACATTTTTGTAACCCTGGCGCATTTGAGTTCAAAAACCTCACCATTACCCATATTCCACTTTTTGACCAAAATTGAAAAAAGTACTTTTTTGTCTGAAAAATAATTAAAGGAAGGAATTGATCGATAATTGTTTTTTAAAAATCCTGACAAACAGAATAGTGCGTTGAGTTTTAACAAAAACAAAGTTAAACAGCCTCAACTGTGGTTGAATTTTGTATATGTTGTTTTAACAACTGTGCAGATTTTGGCAATTTTCTTGCCGATTTTGGTTTGTTTTTATTCGAAAAATGGTTTCTCGATGCCCCGAAAGCGTTTGAGTAAAACTTAAAAGATTTCGTTGATCAGAAAATTGAAAACACTATAACTTTTTTCGTTTTTTACTTTTGCTGTCGTAGAATTGTTTTCTGACGCATTAGGTTTTTTCTGTTTTTTTTTGAATTTTTTATCGAGTTTAGTTTTGGCCAATATGGAGAGGTCTTTTCAAAAATAAACTAGTTCCAAATAACAGTACAATTGTAGTTCATTCTTCGTTAGGGAAAAACTTTTTTGAAATGGCCAAATGAACATCTCGAACAAGGTACCCATTTTAAAAAAAAATTGATTATCAGAGAAACGTGCTTTAAAAGGTTTTTTCAATAGGTTTTGCAACCTGCACACAGAGACACTAAAATATTATTTTGTTTATTTCATTTAGACAATTGGAAAAGCTTCTTTCTGCTATCAAATTTTTCAAATATTTTTTTCTCATTTTCGTCCAACTGACCTCAATTTTTGGTGATAGCTGTTTTTTATGCTTCAGAAGCGTTGTTTTGATGCATGCCATAACTTAAATTCTTCTCAGATAACAATTGAAAGACCTCAGCGTTTTAGAATTGGCGTTCTTGGATCATTATATTGTTTTTTTTTGTAGACATTTCTGTAACCCTTGCTCATTTGACTTCAAAATTCTCACCGTTACCCATTTTGCACTTTCGTGCAAAAAAAAATTTGAGTAGAAAAATTATTGATATATTGATTTCTGAACCAATTTTCATACTGATCATTTAGAGATCACTATATTTGCTTTTCAAAAATCATTCTTTGTATAAGGAAACGGTCGAAATCAAGGATTTTCCGACAACACATAAAGAAAAATATCTTGTGTTTTTTTAGAATTTGGGGTTGTTTTTGAACAATTCTTTTTGCCTGAATTTGTCTTTTTTAATATGAGATTTGAAACCCAGCATTTTTAGTTTATGGAAAAGTTAGTTTTCCAACACTAGCACAATCCAGATCGAAATGGCCACAGTTTTTTATGAAAAACCTTTTTTTTAAATTTTCAGTTATTATTTTTACACCAGTAAAACATATTTTTTAACTTTTTTACACATGGCCAGCATGTCACCTCCTACTTTTCATCCTTGCGCTTCCAAAAAATTAAATTTGAGGCAAAAATCTGCAATTAATTAAAAAATACCAGAATTGGGCCAAAAATTATCCAAAAACTGTTACCAATATTTGAAGGCCGTTTTTTTCAAAGTGTTTTTCTTTTTTCACTATATAAAAAGCTCCAGTTTTTTGGGAGGTTGGTTGTCGTACTATTCTGAACTTGCATGCCAAATTTCAGAACTCTGTATTCATTTATCAAAAATCACCTCATTTCGGATCTGAGGATGTCCAAATGCACTCGACTTAGTCAAACCGATTTCATAGGCCGAAATTTTCACCGTATCTGAAAAAGCTACGTCAAACATTCATAAGAACAAAAATGACAGAAAGTAGTCATACAAGACAGGAACAAAAAAAATTTTGAAAATAAGTAGTTTTTTTCGTAGAGAAACTGCCTCTTCAATTTTCCTTACTGTTCGGCAAAAAAATGCACCCTACTCCTATAGCTCAATATCTCAAAGAATACTTAACAGAAAATTAAAAAAATCAAGTTTCAGAAAGTAGAGATATAAATCTATCAAATATTGTTCAATTTTAATGGTCTTTTACTGTTAAAAATGGAGAAAAACGCTAGAAAAGAAAAAACAATTAAATTTTTTGAAAGGCTATAGCACGAGCACTACTGGTTTGTTTTTAAGGCCGTTTCGGTAATCGTCAACTATAGCTCATAATAATCAATCTCAGGGGTTGATTTGAGTTTAAACATCAAAATTGAGGCGGCTCGGATGTTTTCCAGAAACCGCGGCCGCCCTTACCCAAATTGCTCTCTGCTACAGCAGCAGTAGTAGTAGTAGTAGTAGTAGTAGTCTTTCGCGGTATCGCAATTCATTATCATTTATCTTTCTCTTATCGGGCATTAATGCTAGTTGCTCTGTTCTATCTTTACATGTATCAGTATAATCAATATCGCAAACTATATAATAACCGTGATCACTATCATCTGGAGTATTTAATATAGTATCAAGAGTAGTAGTAGTAGTAGTAGTAGTAGTAGTAGTAGTAGTAGTAGTAGTAGTAGTAGTAATAGTAGTAGTAGCTGTAGCAGGAGTGTAATATGGACCATTTTTCACCGATATTACACTTTGGCCACAGAATGTGCCCTTACCCATGACCAAATTAAGTTTTGAAATAGGTACCCATATTAAGATCCGAGGGTGCCCATATTACACTTTTGTTTTTTCGACCATTTTGAGTTTTCGCCCGATACCCATTTTCACTCACAGTCATATGACTTATTTGATTAGAGTAAAATTTGGGTAGTATTTTGTAATTTTGTGGCCAATCACAAAAAAATGGCCGATAATAAGTCTAGATAAAGTAATTTTTTGAGGAAAAAGTTGAAAATGTGTCGTTACTCCTTAATTGTGTTTTTTTGCTTTGAAAAAAAGTTTTTGGGTGAGTTGTCTTTTTGTTTCATTCGCGTAAGAACAGTGCTCAGCTTCTTACTTTTTGCTGAAAATTAGAGAAAATTTACAAAAGCTTACTTCAGAAGACAAAATTTAATTGATTCCGAATTCACAGATATTTGAGTGCTTTTTACAGAAGAAGTGTAGACAATTTCAGTCAATTTCCATCTGTCTGTTTGAAATGTGATGTCACATTTTTACAACAGAAGGCAGGTTTTACATTTTATAATCAGGCTCATTTACAGCGTAATTAACCTTGTGGGTTGCTCTTTCATCGCAAAAATTGCTGGCATTTCGGTCTAAGAATCAATTTTTTAACTGCCATAAAAACCGCTATTTCTGTTTTGTCATCTTAAGCCTTTTTCCAGAAACCAGAGAGTCCTCTAGTATAAATTGTGTCTTGTTTTAGCTTTTGTCTTGATAAAACTTTGCTCTACTGTAAATATTTTTGTTTAAGTTTTGCAGCAAAGTGTAAAAATCATTTCTTGGGTGACTAATAAGAACATCAAATGTGTGTGTAGGCCATAGTGTGCCTGTTATTGGCAAAAAAGTTGGATTTTACTTGAAAAACTGGGAAAAAAAAAGAAAAAAATTTCAGAAAAAATGGGGGACCGCCCGAATTGGAAGCTTGGCCTCCAATTCGGGATGGTCCCCCATTTTTTTGGCCGTCATAAAAACTGCTATTTCTGTTTGTCAGTTTAAGCCTATTTCCAGAAACCAGAAACTCTTCCAGTATAAAGTGTGCCTTTTTTTAGCTTTTGTCCTGATAAATATTTGCTCAAGTGTTAACGTTAAGTTTGATTAAGGCAAAGTTTATATTGCAAGCTTTAATCTTTTGTAAGCGTGAGTGGCTCCGTATTTATAGTGAAGATATCACTGGGTGTGTTTTTGATCCATTTTAGAGTTGTGGACCTAGGTCTCTTGCGATAAGGTCCAATTTTTGTATCTAAAATAAATTTTTCTTGTTCTCTTTTGCCCATTTTTGTTTAAGTTTTGCAGCAAAGTGTAAAAATCATTTCTTGGGTGACTAATAAGAACTTCAAATGTGTGTGTAGGCAATAGTGGGCCTGTTATTGGCGAAAAAAGTTGGATTTTACTTGAAAAACTGGGAAAAAAAAGAAAAAAATTTCAGAAAAATAGGGGGACCGCCCGAATTGGAAGCTTGGCCTCCAATTCGGGATGGTCCCCCATTTTTTTGGCCGTCATAAAAACTGCTATTTCTGTTTGTCAGTTTAAGCCTATTTCCAGAAACCAGAAACTCTTCCAGTATAAAGTGTGACTTTTTTTAGCTTTTGTCCTGATAAATATTTGCTCAAGTGTTAACGTTAAGTTTGATTAAGGCAAAGTTTATATTGCAAGCTTTAATCTTTTGTAAGCGTGAGTGGCTCCGTGTTTATAGTGAAATTATCACTGGGTGTGTTTTTGATCCATTTTAGAGTTGTGGACCTAGGTCTCTTGCGATAAGGTCCAACTTTTGTATCTAAAATATATTTTTCTTGTTCTCTTTTGCCCATTTTTGTTTAAGTTTTGCAGCAAAGTGTAAAAATCTTTTCTTGGGTTACTAATAATAATTTCAAATTTGTCTGTAGGCAACAGTGTGCTTGTTATTGGCAAAAAAAGTTGGATTTTACTTGAAAACCTTGAAAAAAAAAAGAAAAATATTTCAAAAAAATGGGGGACCGCCCGAATTGGAAGCTTGGCCTCCAATTCGGGATGGTCTCCCATTTTTTTGGTCGCAATAACAACTGCTATTTCTGTTTGTCATTTTAAGCCTATTTCCAGAAACCAGAGACTGCTCCAGTATAAATTGTGACTTGTTTTAGCTTTTGTCCTGATAAAACTTTGCTCAACTGTAAACGTTAAGGTTGGTTAAGGCAAAGCTTATGTTGCAAGCTTTAATTTTTTGTAAGCGTCAATGGCTCCGTATTTATAGTGAAGTTATCATTTTGTGTGTTTTTGATCCATTATAAAACTTTTGCCCTAGGTCTCTTGCGATAAGGTCCATCTTTTGTATCCAAAATTTATTTTTCTAGTTCTCTTTTGTCCATTTTTATTCAAGTTTTGCAGTAAAGTGTAAAAATCATTTCTTGGGTTACTAATAATCATTTCAAATTTGTGTGTAGGCAACAGTGTGCTTGTT
This sequence comes from Convolutriloba macropyga, assembly GCF_964194025.1. Taxonomy (NCBI): domain Eukaryota; kingdom Metazoa; phylum Xenacoelomorpha; order Acoela; family Convolutidae; genus Convolutriloba; species Convolutriloba macropyga. The sequence continues at coordinate 33,144,101 of NC_134475.1, forward strand.
ATTGGCAAAAAAAAGTTGGGTTTTACTTGAAAAACTTGAAAAAAAAGAAAAAAATTTCAAAAAAAAATGGGGGACCGACCGAATTGGAGGCTTTGCCTCCAATTCGGGATGGTCCCCCATTTTTTTGGCCGCCGTAAAAACTGCTATTTCTGTTCGTCATTTTAAGCCTATTTCCAGAACCCAGAGACTCTTCCAGTATAAATTGTGACTTGTTTTAGCTTTTGTCTTGATAAAACTTTGCTCAACTGTAAACGTTAAGGTTGATTTAGGCAAAGCTTATTTTGCATGCTTTAATCTTTTGTAAGCGTCAATGCTCCGTGTTTATGGTGAAGTTATCGATTTATTTTATTGAGACAACAAGAAAGGCTGCTTTTTGCTGTCAAATTTTACTCATAGTTTTTTCTCATTTTCGTCCAATTGACCAAAAATTTTGGTAATAGCTGTATTTTTTGCTTCAGAAACGTTATTTTGATACGTTACACAGCTTCACTACCTCTCAGAGAACAATTGGAGAACTTCAGCGTTTTAGATTGGCATTTTGAGGGTCATTAGTTTGTGTTTTTCGTAGACATATCTGTAACTCTGGCGCATTTGAGTTCAAAAACCTCACCTTTACCCATATCCATATTCCACTTTCCGACCAAAATTGAAAAACGTACTTTTTTGTCTCAAAAATAATTAGAGGAAGAAGTTGATCCATAATTGTCTTTTAAAAATCCTGAGAAACAGAATAGGGCGTTGAGTTTTAACAAAAACAAAGTTAAACAGCTTCAAGTGTGGTTCAATTTTGTATATACCGTTTTAACAACTGTGCAGATTTTGGCAATTTTCTTGCCGATTTTGGTTTGTTTTTATACAAAAAACAGTTTCTCGATGCCCTGAAAGAATTTAAGTAAAACTTAAAAGATTTTGTTGATCGGAAAAATGAGAACATTATATCTTTTTTCGTTTTTTACTTTTGCTGTCGTAGAATTGTTTTCTGACGCATTAGGTTTTTTCTGTTTTTTTAAACTTTTTATCGAGTTTAGTTTTGGCCAATATGGAGAAGTTTTTTCAAAAATAAACTAGTTTCAAGGAATAGTACGATTGTAGTTCATTCTTCTTTAGCAAAAAACTTTTTTGAAATGGCCAAATGAACATCTCGAACAAGTTACCCCTTTTAAAAAAAAATTGATTATCAGAGGAACGTGCCTTAAAAGGTTTTTTCAATAGATTTTGCAACCTGCACACAGAGACACTTAAATATTATTTTGTTTATTTCATTTAGACAATTGGAAAAACTTCTTTCTGCTATCAAATTTTTCAAATAGTTTTTTCGCATTTTTGTCCAACTGACCTCAAATTTTGGTAAATGCCGTTTTTTTTTGCTTCAGAAGCGTTGTTTTGATGCATTCCATAACTTAACTTCCTTTCATATAACAATTAAAAGACCTCAAAGTTTTAGAATTGGCGTTTTTGGATCATTAAATGGTCTTTTTTGTAGACATTTTTTTTAACCCTGGCGCATTTGAGTTCAAAAATCTCACCATTGCCCATATTCCACTTTTTGACCAAAATTGAAAAATGTACTTGTTTTCGTCTCAAAAATAATTAGAGGAAGTAATTGATCCATAATTGTTTTTTAAAAATCCTCAGAAACAGAATATTGTGTTGAGTTTTAACAAAAACAAAGTTAAACAGCTTCAAGTGTGGTTCAATTTTGTATATGTTGTTTTAACAACTGCGCAGATTTTGGCATTTTTTTGCCTATTTTGGTTTGGTTTTATTCAAAAAATGGTTTCCCGATGCCCTGAATTAGTTTGAGCAAAATTTAAAAGATTTTGTTGATAGGAAAAATGAAAACATTATACCTTTTTTGTTTTTTATTTTTGCTGTCGTAGAATTGTTTTCTGACGCATTAGGTTTTTACTGTTTTTTTTTACTTTTTATCGAGTTTAGTTGCGGCCAATATGGAGAAGTTTTTCAAAAATAAACTAGTTCTAAGGAATAGTACGATTGTAGTTCATTCTTCTTTAGGGAAAAACTATTTGGAAATGGCCAAATGAACATCTCGAACAAGGTACCCATTTTTTAAAAAAATTGATTATCAGAGAAACGTGCTTTAAGAGGTTTTTTCAATAGATTTTGCAACCTGCACACAGAGACACTTAAATATTTTTTTGTTTATTTCATTTGGACAATTGGAAAAACTTCTTTCTGCTATCAAATTTTTCAAATAGTTTTTTCGCATTTTCGTCCAACTGACCTCAAATTTTGGTAAATGCCGTTTTTTTTGCTTCAGAAGCGTTGTTTTGATGCCTTCCATAACTTAACTTTTTTTCATATAACAATTGAAAGACCTCAAAGTTTTAGAATTGGCGTTTTTGGATCATTAAATGGTCTTTTTTTGTAGACATTTTTGTAACCCTGGCGCATTTGAGTTCAAAAATCTCACCATTACCCATATTCCACTTTTTGACCAAAATTGAAAAATGTACTTTTTTTGTCTCAAAAATAATTAGAGGAAGTAATTGATCCATTATTGTTTTTTAAAAATCCTCAGAAACAGAAAAGTGCGTTGAGTTTTAACAAAAACAAAGTTAAACAGCTTCAAGTGTGGTTCAATTTTGTATATGTTGTTTTAACAACTGCGCAGATTTTGGCATTTTTTTGCCGATTTTGGTTTGGTTTCATTCAAAAAATGGTTTCCCGATGCCCTGAAAGAGTTTGAGCAAAATTTAAAAGATTTTATTGATAGGAAAAAAGAAGACATTATACGTTTTTTGTTTTTTACTTTTGCTGTCGTAGAATTGTTTTCTGACGCATTAGGTTTTTCTGTTTTTTTTTTACTTTTTATCGAGTTTAGTTGCGGCCAATATGGAGAAGTTTTTTCAAAACTAAACTAGTTCTAAGGAATAGTACGATTGTAGTTCATTGTTCTTTAGGGAAAAACTATTTGGAAATGGCCAAATGAACATCTCGAACATAGTACCCATTTTAAAAAAAATTGATTATCAGAGAAACGTGCTTTAAGAGGTTTTTTCAATAGATTTTGCAATTTGCACACAAACACCCTAAACTGTTATTTTGTTTTTTTTCATTTAGACAATTGGAAAAACTTCTTTTTGCTATCAAATTTTTCAAATAGTTTTTTCTCATTTTCGTCCAACTGACCTCAAATTTTGGTAATAGCCTTTTTTTGCTTCAGAAGCGTTGTTTTGATGCATGCCATAACTTAATTTCCTCTCCGATAACAATTGAAAGACCTCAGAGTTTTAGAATTGGCGTTTTTGGATCATTAAATGGTCTTTTTTTGTAGACATTTTTGTAACCCTGGCGCATTTGAGTTCAAAAATCTCACCATTACCCATATTCCACTTTTTGACCAAAATTGAAAAATGTACTTTTTTTGTCTCAAAAATAATTAGAGGAAGTAATTGATCCATTATTGTTTTTTAAAAATCCTCCGAAACAGAATAGTGCGTTGAGTTTTAACAAAAACAAAGTTAAACAGCTTCAAGTGTGGTTCAATTTTGTATATGTTGTTTTAACAACTGCGCAGATTTTGGCATTTTTTTGCCGATTTTGGTTTGGTTTCATTCAAAAAATGGTTTCCCGATGCCCTGAAAGAGTTTGAGCAAAATTTAAAAGATTTTATTGATAGGAAAAATGAAGACATTATACGTTTTTTGTTTTTTACTTTTGCTGTCGTAGAATTGTTTTCTGACGCATTAGGTTTTTTCTGTTTTTTTTTTACTTTTTATCGAGTTTAGTTGCGGCCAATGTGGAGAAGTTTTTTCAAAAATAAACTAGTTCTAAGGAATAGTACGATTGTAGTTCATTGTTCTTTAGGGAAAAACTATTTGGAAATGGCCAAATGAACATCTCGAACATAGTACCCATTTTAAAAAAAATTGATTATCAGAGAAACGTGCTTTAAGAGGTTTTTTCAATAGATTTTGCAATTTGCACACAAACACCCTAAACTGTTATTTTGTTTTTTTTCATTTAGACAATTGGAAAAACTTCTTTTTGCTATCAAATTTTTCAAATTTTCTCATTTTCGTCCAACTGACCTCAAATTTTGGTAATAGCCTTTTTTTGCTTCAGAAGCGTTGTTTTGATGCATGCCATAACTTAATTTCCTCTCAGATAACAATTGAAAGACCTCAGGGTTTTAGAATTGGCGTTTTTGGACCATTATATTGTTTTTATTGTAGACATTTCTGTAACCCTTGATAATTTGACTTCAAAATTCTCACCAGTGTCCATTTTGGATTTTCGTGCAAAAAAAAAGTTTGAGTAGAAAAATTTTTGATATATTGATTTCTCAACCAATTGTCACTTTGATCATTTAGAGATCACTAGATTTTCTTTTCAAAAAATCATTCTTTGGATAAGGAAACGGTCGAAATCAAAGAATTCCCGACAACACATAAAAATTTTTAAAATTCGGGGTTGTTTTTGAACAATTCTTTTTGCCTGAATTTGTCTTTTTTAATATGAGATTTGAAACGCAGCATTTTTAGTTTATGGAAAAGTTAGTTTTCTAACACTAGCACAATCCAGATCGAAATGGCCACAGTTTTTTATGAAAAACCTTTTTTTTTATTTAATCTTTTTATACCAGTAAAACATATTGTTTGATTTTTTCTTCACATGGCCAGCATGTCACCTTCTACTTTTCATCTTTGCGCTTCCAAAAAATTAAATTTGAGGCAAAAATCTGCAATCCATTAAAAAATATAAGAATTGGGCCAAAAATTATCCAAAAACTGTTACCCATATTTGAAGTCCGTTTTTTTAAAGTGTTTTTTCTAATTTTTCACTTCATAAAAAACTCCAGTTTTTTGTGAGGTGGGTTGTCGTACTATTCCGAACTTGCATGCCAAAATTCAGAACGCTGTGATCATTTTTCAGAAATCACCTCCTTTCGGATCTGAGGATGTCCAAACGCACTCGACTTAGTCAAACCGATTTCATAGGCCGAAAATTTCACCGTATCTGAAAAAGCTACGTCAAACATTCATAAGAATAAAAATGACAAAAAGTAGTCATACAAGACAGGAACAAAAAAATTGTTGAAAAAAAAGTAGTTTTTCGTAGAGAAGCTGCCTGTTCAATTCTCCTTACTGTTCGGCCAAAAAAGGCACCCTACTCCTATAGCTCAATATCTCAACGAATACTTAACAGAAATTTAAAAAAAACATATTTCAGGAAATAGAGATAAAAATCTATCCAATAACGTTCAATTTTAATGGTCTTTTACTGTTAAAAAAAGAGAAAAAGGCTATAAAAGAAAAAAAACAATTAAATTTTTGGAAGGCTACAACACGAGCACTACTAGTTTCTTTTTAAGGCCGTTTCGATAAGTAGTAGTAGTAGTAGTAGTTGTAGTAGTAGTAGTAGTAGTAGTAGTAGTAGTAGTAGTAGTAGTAGTAGTAGTAGTAGTAGTAGTAGTAGTAGTAGTAGTAGTAGTAGTAGTAGTAGTAGTAGTAGTAGTAGTAGTAGTAGTAGTAACTCGGTGCATGGAGGATTAGACATTGGGAGATTGGTGGCTGACTTAGATTTTGCTGATGATGTTGCTCTCGTGGGGGTCTCAGACAGTGAGGTGCAAGAAAACCTACATCGAATCGAGGCCCTTGCGGAAGCCGCTGGTCTGAAGATTAATGTGGCCAAAACAAAGAATATGGGCGTAAAATGCGACAGCCCAAATGTTGTTGCAGTGCCTAGTATCCAACAGAACGTGGAGATACTCACTGGAACACATAAAGGCAAACTAGGACTCCTGGCAGAGACATCTAGCCAGTCACGACTAACCATCAGCACGGAGGTGCTGCTGGGAACGAAAAAGAAAGCGGGCTGGTTCGAAACACAAGATGGCCGGAAGCTAAGATTGAAAAGCTTAGCGGAGGCTAAGCCAGCGTTGGTAGCTTCACAACAACAATCTGCGGTAGCAGATTCAGAGTCGCTAGAAAATGAGAGTCGGTCAGTGGTGGCTGACCAAGAGTCTTTAAGATGTCAGAATTGTCAGCGGCAATTCAGTACAGTTACCGGACGCAAAGTGCACCAAACAAGATTCTGCAAAGCCGGTTTGTCAAAGAATGTCGTCGACAAGTCAAAGTTCGAGCAACTAGAGGCGAGCCTTACCTGTGACAAGTGTGAAAGAAAGTTCAAAACAGTCAATGGCCGAAAAGTTCACCAATCGAGATACTGTGGCAAACCTAAAGCAGTTGCCACACGCGTGTTTTCCTGCAAAGTACAAGATGTTCTCGGAAACGAGTTTGAAAACATAGAAGCGTTCAAGTATCTCGGATCATATGTCAGCCTCAAGCATGGAGACCTGCAGGAAGTCAATTGCAAACTTGCAGAAGGTAGACAACGGTTTGCTAACTTCCAAAATCTCTGGAAGAGCAAGCAGCTCAGCGTGCACCTCAAGTGCAATTTGTACAAAGCACGCGTTTTATCAGCCGTGCTGTACAGCTCAGAGACTTGGACCCTTTCGAAATTAATGGAGAGAAAACTTGAGAGTTTCCACTGTGGTTGTCTTCGGAGAATTCTACGTGTGTCATATCTGGAGAAAGCAACGAACGAAGAAATTATGTCAAGATCACGAATGCCCCAACTATCCACGATGATCATGCTCAAACGGATAAAATGGTACGGACACATCCAGAGAATGGAACCAGGAAGATTAGCCCGCAGTGCTTTCGATTGGGACCCGCCCGATCAATACGTCCATGCTAGACGCGCTCCTGGGGGGCAACGGAAAACGTGGATGAGTCAAATCGAAGGAGACTGTGTACGAAACAAAGTATCGTTCACCAGATTGCAGGAGAAAGCAGCAACCGGGTCAAAGAATGCCTTCAACAATTTCGTCGTACAGCACTTCACAGAATAACCAAACAAATAACTCTTCTTGTTTTGTTTGTATTTGTTGCCAACCGTGCCTTTATTTCATATTTGGAATTAAAGTGTTGAAACAGTAGTAGTAGTAGTAGTAGTAGTAGTAGTAGTAGTAGTATTAGTAGTAGTAGTAGTAGAAGTAGAGATGGATTTAGGGTTGACCACGGGTATTGGAAACCTTTGTTCTGTTTATAATTATCAGTTTCAGGCCATCAGAATCAGTAATTTTTCAAATTCATTACAATTTTTAGAGGTGCGTTATATTTGCCATTTGCAGGATTTCTGCAAATTGTGGTGATCAACAATTATTTTCCAGTATATATTGTCCAAATTTTTACTCGACAGTCGTGGTTCTACATTTAGAACTTTCCTGAAGTTTTTTGACATGCGTTTCGCTCTTAAGTAGAAGTTACTGTCATTTTTTTGCCATCTTGGTTTCAGCATCCTTGTCGCGCAGTGTTTTCGTTCAAGTAGCAAAAACTATCCGCATTAGCAGCATATTCTCCGTGTTGAATCGATACCATGTAAAGCAAACTAAGGAATGCGTGATAATAGATGGCTGGGAGCAGTTTGAGGTTTACAACCTTTTTCAGTATATCTTTTTGCTGCCCATTATCCACTTCGTAGACCTTTTTTTACACAAGTTGAAGTTCTTTCTGCAATGTTGTATTTATAGACCTATCTTGCGAACCATACACAAGGGTTGGAACAACAGAACCAACATGTGCGTTCAGGTGCGTTTTGAGCTTGCATGATTTTTGAGAGGTTTCTTTTTATCTAATAAAGTGCTGATGTGGGTTTTTTAGTTTGTTTGTGGCAAATATTGGTTCAGTTTAGGCTGCTTGCAACAACAAAATCAAAGATTTTCTGGGTTGGCTGACATGATACTGATTCAGCGCTGATGGAGGCCTGCAGATTACTTTTAAAATTTAACAAGTTAAATTTTCGAACAATAGGAACCATTTGGATTCCTCGGTTCAGTCTATAAATATCAGTTTCAAGCCGTCAAAATCCGTAGTTTTTCAAGTCCACAACAGTTTCTACAGGTGCACATTATTTGCCACGTGCAGCGTTTCTGCATATTGTAGTGTTCAACAAACAGTTTCCTGTATATATCACTCAAATTTTTGTTACTCCAAAATCGTGGCTCTCCATTCAGAAACTTTTTGAAGAATTTTGCCGGGTGTTTTGCTCTTACGTCAAAGTTACTCTCAGTGTTTTGTAGTCTTGTTTTTGACATTATAAATTCTACTCGTGTTCTTTGTCGTATGGTGTTTTCGTTAAAAGTTATCCGAGTTAGCATCATGTTTTCCTGTGCAATCGATACAAATCAAGTTATGCATTTCAAGATAATAGGTGATCGAGAGCAAGTTGAGTTGTTTCAGACTTTATTTAGTTGTTTTCGCTGATCATCATCCACTTCGTAGCCCTTTCTTGCACAAGTTAAAATGCTTTCCGCATCATTGTATGTCGAGATCAATCTTGCGAACATACACAAGGGATGTAACAATGTAGCCAACATATGAAATGAGACGCGTTTTGAGCATACATAATTTTCGAGAGGTTTTTCTTTATCTGATGAAGCGCTGATGTGGCTTTCTCAGTGCGTTGGTGGCAATTATCAGTCCAGTACAGGCTACTTGCAACAACCAAACCAATGTCTTTCTGGGTTGGCTGACATGAAACTGATTTTGCGTTGATGGAGGCCTGCAGAAACCCAGAGGTTACATTTTCGATCTTTAGGAACCATTTGGAACCCTCGGTTAAAATTATGGGTATCAGTTTCAAGCCGTCAGATCCACTAGTGTTTCAATTTCATTAAAATTTTTACAGGTGCATATTATTTGCCATACGAAGGGTTTCTGCATATTGCTGTGTTCAACAAAGATCTTATGTAAATATCCCTGAAACTTTTTTTTCTCAAAAGTCGTAGTTCTACATTTAGAACCTTCTTGAAGATGTCTGACAAGCATGTCGCTCTTACGTTGAAGTTGTTCTCATTCTTTTGCAGTCTTGGTTTCGGCATCCTTGTCTTGTAGTGTACTCGTTCAACTAGCAGAAGTTCTACGCGTTAGTACCAAATTCTCCCTGCAAAATCGATACAATCTAAAGCATACCAAGCATTTCGAGATAACAGATGATTGGGAGCAGTTTGAGTTTTTTCAACCTATCTCAGTGTATCTTTTTGCTGCCCATCATCCACTTCGTAGCCCTTTTTTTCCCAAATTCAAATTCTTTCTGCATTATTGTATGTAGAGACCAACCTAGGGAAACATACACAACGGTTGGAACAAAGTAGCCAACATATGCATTGAGAAGCGTTTTGAGCATACATGAATTTTCAGAGGTTTTTCTTTATCTGATGAAGCGCTGATGTGGCTTTCTTAGTTCGTTGGTGGCAATTTTCAGCCCAGTACAGGCTGCTTGCAACAACCAAACCAATGTTTTTCTGGGATGGCTGACATGGAACTGATTTAGAGTTGATGGAGGCCTGCAGATTATCTTTGAAATTCCAGAGGTTACACTTTTGAGCTTTAAGAACCATTTGGAACCCTCAGTTAAATTTATGGGTCTCAGTTTCAAGCCGTCAGATCCACTAGTGTTTCAATTTCTTTAAAATTTTTACAGGTGCTTATTATTTACCATATGCAGTGTTTCTGTATATTGCGGTGTTCAACAAACATCTCATGTAAATACCCCTGAAACTTTTTTACTCAAAATTTGTATTTCTACATTTAGAACCTTCTTGAAGATGTCTGACAGGCGTGTCGCTCATACGTTGAAGTTGCTCTCATTCCTTTGCAGTCTTGGTTTCGGCATCCTTGTCTTGTAGTGCACTCGTTCAACTAGCAAAAGTTCTCCGCGTTAGCACCAAATTCTCCCTGCAAAATGGATACAATGTAAAGCATACCAAGCAATTCGAGATAATAGATGGTTGGGAGCAGTTTGAGTTTTTTCAACCTTTCTCAGTACATCTTTTTGTTGCTCATCATCCACTTCGTAGCCCTTTTTTTCACTAATTCAAACTCTTTTTGCATTATTGTAAGTAGAGACCAACCTTCGGAAACATACACAACGGTTGGAACAAAGTAGCCAACATATGCGTTTTGAGCATACATGAATTTTGAGAGGTTTCCATTTATCTGATGAAGCGCTGATGTGGCTTTCTTAATTCATTGGAGGCAATTATCAGTCCAGTACAGGCTGCCTGCAACCACCAAACCAATATCTTTCTGGGTTGGCTGACATGAAACTGATTTAGCGTTGATGGAGGCCTGCAGATTACCTTTGAAATTCCAAAGGTTAAAGGTTTGAACTTTAGGAACCAATTGGAACCCTCGGGTCAGTTTATAAGTATCAGTTTCAAGCCGTCAGAACCACTAGTATTTCAAGTTCAATAAAATTTTTACAGGTGCATAATATTTGCCATATGAAGAGTTTCTGTATATTGCGGTGTTCAACAAATATCTTCAGTAATTATCGCTCAAATTCTTACTCAAAAGTTGTGATTCTACATTTAGAACCTCCTTGAAGATGTCTGACAAGCGTGTCGCTCTTACGTTGAAGTTACTCTCATTCTTTTGCATTCTTGGTTTCGGCATCCTTGTCTTGTAGTGTACTCGTTCAACTAGCAAAAGTTATCCGCGTTAGCACCAAATTCTCTCTACAAAACTGATACATTGTAAAGCATAACAAGCAATGCGTGATAATAGATGATTGGGAGCACTTTGATTTTTTCAACTTTTTAGCATATCTTTTTGCTGCCCATTATCCATTTCGTAGCCCTTTTTTCACAAATTCAAATTCTCTCTGCAATGTTGTACTTATAGACCAATCCTGGGAACCAAGCAGGAAAAAATTATACACATTAGCACCACATTCTCCCTGCAGAATTGATACAAAGTAAAACATAACCTGCAATTCGAGATAACAGGTGATTTTGAGCAGTCTGAGATTTCTCGGCCTTTCTTTATATGTTTTTTCGCTGCCTGTTATCTACGTTGTAGCTCTTTTTTGCACAAGTTCAAGTTTTGTCTGCAGTGTTTTTTAGAGCCAAATCTTTGGAACCATACACAAGGGTTGGAACAATGTAGCCAACATAAGCTCTCAGGCGCGTTTTGTGCTTGCATGATTTTTGAGAGGTTTATCTGATTAAGCGCTTATGTGGCTATTTTAGTTCGCTGGTGGCAATTATCAGTCCAGTTTATGCGAGTTGCAACAACCAGACCGAGTTCTTTTTGGGTTGGCTGACTTTACACTGATTTAGCGTTGATGGAGGCCTGCAGACTACCTTTAGAGCTCAAAAGGTTTAATTTCGTACAATAGAAACCAATTGGAACCCGTCAGTTCAGTTTTTAAATATTAGTATCAAGCCGTCAGAATCAGTAGTTGTTCAAGTTCATTACACTTTTTACAGGCGCTTATTATTTGCCATGTGCAGGGTTTCTACATATTTTGGTGTTCAACAGCAATTTACCGTATGAATCGCTCAAAGTTTCCCTCTCAAAAGTCGTGGTTCTACATATAAAACCTTCCTGAAGATGTTTGACAAGCGTTTAGCTCTTCCGTAGAAGTTAATGTCAGTCCTTTGCAGCCTTGATTTCGGCATCCTTTTTGTGTAGTGTGTTTGTCCAAGTAGGAAAAAATTATACACATTAGCACCACATTCTCCCTGCAGAATTGATACAAAGTAAAACATAACCTGCAATTCGAGATAACAGGTGATTTTGAGCAGTCTGAGATTTCTCAGCCTTCCTTCATATGTTTTTTCGCTGCCTGTTATCTACGTTGTACCTCTTTTTTGCACAAGTTCAAGTTTTGTCTGCAGTGTTTTTTTAGAGCCAAATCTTTGGAACCATACACAAGGGTTGGAACAATGTAGCCAACATAAGCTCTCAGGCGCGTTTTGTGCTTGCATGATTTTTGAGAGGTTTATCTGATTAAGCGCTTATGTGGCTATTTTAGTTCGCTGGTGGCAATTATCAGTCAAGTTTATGCGAGTTGCAACAACCAGACCGAGTTCTTTTTGGGTTGGCTGACATTATACTGATTTAGCGTTGATGGAGGCCTGCAGACTACCTTTGGAGCTCAAAAGGTTTAATTTCGAACAATAGAAACCAATTGGAACCCGTCAGTTCAGTTTTTAAATATTAGTATCAAGCCGTCAGAATCAGTTGTTGTTCAAGTTCATTACACTTTTTACAGGCGCGTACTATTTGCCATGTGCAGGGTTTCTACATATTTTGGTGTTCAACAACAATTTACCGTATGAATCGCTCAAACTTTCCCTCTCAAAAGTCGTGGTTCTACATATAAAACCTTCCTGAAGATGTTTGACAAGCGTTTAGCTCTTCCGTAGAAGTTAATGTCAGTCCTTTGCAGCCTTGGTTTCGGCATCCTTTTTGTGTAGTGTGTTTGTCCAAGTAGGAAAAAATTATACACATAAGCACCACATTCTCTCTGCAGAATTGATACAATGTAAAACATAACCTGCAATTCGAGATAACAGGTGATTGGGAGCAGTCTGAGATTTCTCAGCCTTCCTTTATATGTTTTTTCGCTGCCTGTTATCTACGTTGTAGCTCTTTTTTGCACAAGTTCAAGTTTTGTCTGCAGTGTTTTTTAGAGCCAAATCTTTGGAACCATACACAAGGGTTGAAGCAACGGAACAACATATGCGTTCAGGCGCGTTTTGAGCTTGCAAGATTTTTGAGAGGTTTCTTTTTATCTGATAAAGTGCTGATGTGGTTTTTTTAGTTTCTTGGTGGCAAATATTGGTCCAGTTTAGGCTGCTTGCAACAGCAAAATCAAAGATTTTCTGGGTTGGCTGACATGATACTGATTCAGCGCTTATGGAGTCCTGCAGATTACTTTTGAAGTTTAACAAATTAAATTTTTGAACAATAGGAACCATTTGGGTTCCTCGGTTCTGTTTATAAGTATCAGTTTCAAGCCGTCAGAATCAATAGTTTTTCAAGTCCACAACACTTTCTACAGGTGCACATTATTTGCCAAGTACAGCGTTTCTGCTTATTGTAATATTCAAAGACAGTTTCATGTATATATCACTCAAATTCTTTTTACTCCAAAATCGTGGTTCTGCATTCAGAACTTTTTTGAAGATGTTTGCCAGGTGTTTTGCACTTACGTAAAAGGTACTCTCAGTATTTTTTAGTCTTGTTTTTGGCATTATAAATTCTACTCGTGTTCTTTGTCGTGTGGTGTTTTCGTTCAAGGAGGAAAAGTTATCCGCGTTAGCATCATGTTTTCCCTGTGCAATCGATACAAATCAAGTTATGCAATTCAAGATAATAGGCGATCGGGAGCAAGTTGAGTTGTTACAGACTTTTCTTAGGTGTTTCCGCTGATCATCATCCACTTCGTAGCCTTTTTTTGCACAAGTTAAATTTCTTTCTGCATTATTGTATGTAGAGACCAATCTTGCGAACATACACAAGGGTTGGAACAAAGTAGCCAACATATGAATTGAGACGCGTTTTGAGCATACATGATTTTCGAGAGGTTTTTCTTTATCTGATGAAGCGCTGATGTGGCTTTCTCAGTGCGTTGGTGGTAATTATCAGTCCAGTACAGGCTACTTGCAACAACCAAACCAATGTCTTTCTGGGTTGGCTGACATGAAACTGATTTTGCATTGATGGAGGCCTGCAGATTATCTTTGAAAATCCAGAGGTTACATTTTCGATCTTTAGGAACCATTTGGAGCCCTCAGTTAAAATTATGGGTATCAGTTTCAAGCCGTCAGATCCACTAGTGTTTCAATTTCATTAAAATTTTAACAGGTGCATATTATTTGCCATATGCAGGGTTTCTGTATATTGCGGTGTTCAACAAAGATCTTATGTAAATATCCCTGAAACTTTTCTACTCAAAAGTCATAGTTCTACATTTAGAGACTTTTTGAAGATGTCTGACAAGCATGTCGCTCTTACGTTGAAGTTACTCTCATTCTTTTGCAGTCTTGGTTTCGGCATCCTTGTCCTGTAGTGTATTCCTTCAACTAGCAGAAGTTATTCGCGTTAGCACCAAATTCTCCCTGCAAAATCGATACAATGTAAAGCATACCAAGCAATTCGAGATAATAAATGATTAGGAGCAGTTTGAGTTTTTTCAACCTTTCTCAGTATATATTTTGCTGCCCATCATCCAATTCGTAGACCTTTTTTCCCAAATTCAAGTTCTTTCTGCATTATTGTAAATAGAGAACAATCTTGGGAAACACGCACACGCACGAACAAAGTAGCCAACATGTGTATTGAGACGCGTTTTGAGCATACATGAATATTGAGAGGTTTCTCTTATCTGATGAAGCGCTGATGTGGCTTTCTTAATTCGTTGGAGGCAATTATCAGTCCAGTACAGGCTGCCTGCAACCACCAAACCAATATCTTTCTGGGTTGGCTGACATGAAACTGATTTAGCGTTGATGGAGGCCTGCAGATTACCTTTGAAATTCCAAAGGTTAAAGGTTTGAACTTTAGGAACCAATTGGAACCGTCGGGTCAGTTTCTAAATATCAGTTTCAAGCCGTCAGAACCACTAGTGTTTCAAGTTCACTAAAATTTTTAAAGGTGCAAAATATTTGCCATATGAAGCGTGTCTGTATATTGCGGTGTTCAACAAATATCTTCAGTAAATATCGCTCAAACTTTTTTACTCAAAAGTTATGATTCTACATTTAGAACCTTTTTGAAGATGTCTGACAAGCATTTCGCTCTTACGTCGAAGTTATTCTCAGTCTTTTGCAGTCACGGTTTGGGCATCCTTGTCGTGTAGTGTATTCGTTCAACTAGCAATTGTGATCCGCGTTAGCACCATATTCTCCCTGCAGAATCGATAAAACGTAAAGCATACCAAGAAATTGGGGATAATAGATGATTGGGAGCTGGTTGAGTTTTTTCAAACGTTCTTCGTATATAATTTTACCGCCAATTATCCACTTGGTAGCCCTTTTATACGCAGGTTCGAGTTCTTTCTGCAGTGTTGTATTTATAAATCAATCTGCGGAACCATGCACAATGGTTGGAACAATGCAGCCGACATATGCGTTTAGGCGCATTTTAAGCTTGCTTGATTTTTGAGATGTTTCTTTTTTATCTGATGAAGAGCTGATGTGGCTTTTTTAGTTCGTTGGTGGCAAACATTGGTCCAATTTAGGCTGCTTGCAACAACCAAATCAAACAATTTCTGGGTTGGCTGACATGATACTAGGTCAGCGCTGATGTAGGCCTGCAGATTACTTTTGAAGTTTAACAAGTTAAATTTTCGAACAATAGGAAGAAATTGCAACCCTCAGTTCAGTTCATATATATCAGTTTTAAGCTGTCAGAATCAGTAGTTTTACAAGACCACTACAGTTTTTACAGGTGCATATTATTGGCCATGTCGAGGGTTTCTGCTTATGGTAGTGTTCAACAAACAGTTTCCAATATATATCGCTCGAATTCTTTTACTCCAAAACCGTGGTTCCCCTTTCAAAACCTTCTTGACGATTTGCAAGGGGTGTTTTTTCGCTGCCCATTATCAGTTTCGTGGCCCTTTTTTGCACAAAATCAAGTTCTTTCTGCATTGTTGTATGTAGAGACCAATCTTGGGAACCATGCAAAAGGGTTCGAACAACGTAGCCAACTTATGCGTTTAGTCGCCTTTTGAGCAATCAAGATGTTCGAGAGGTTTCCCTCTATCTGATGAAGCGCTGATGAGGCTTTTCAATTTCGTTGGTGGCATTTATCAGTCCAGTTTCGGCTGCTTGCAACAACCAAACTAACGATTTTGTGGTTTGGTTGACATGATATTGATTCAGCGTTGATGGAGGCCTGCAGAATATCTTTGAAGTTTAACATGTTACATTTTCGAACATTGAGAACAAATTGGAACCCTCGGGTAAGTTTATAAGTATCAGTTTCAAGCCGTCAGAGTCAGTAGTTTTTCAAGCTCTTTACAATTTTACAGGTGCATATTTTTTGCCATGTGCAGGGTTTCTACATATTTTGGTGTTCAACAACAATTTACGTATAAATCGCTCAAACTTTTCCTCTAAAAAGTCGTGGTTCTACACATAAAACCTTCCTGAAGATGTTTGACAAGCGTTTAGCTCTTCCGTAGAAGTTAATGTCAGTCCTTTGCAGCCTTGGTTTCGGCATCCTTTTTGTGTAGTGTGTTTGTCCAAGTAGGAAAAAATTATACATATTAGCACCAAATTCTCCCTGCAGAATTGATACAATGTAAAACATAACCTGCAATTCGAGATAACAGGTGATTGGTAGCAGTCTGAGATTTCTCAGCCTTCCTTTATATGTTTTTTCGCTGCCTGTTATCTACGTTGTAGCTCTTTTTTACACAAGTTCAAGTTTTGTCTGCAGTGTTTTTTAGAGCCAAATTTTTGGAACCATACACAAGGGTTGGAACAACGTAGCCAACATAAGCTCTCAGGCGCGTTTTGCATGATTTTTGAGAGGTTTATCTGATTAAGCGCTTATGTGGCTATTTTAGATCGCTGGTGGCAATTATCAGTCCAGTTTATGCGAGTTGCAACAACCAGACCGAGTTCTTTTTGGGTTGGCTGACATTAAACTGATTTAGCGTTGATGGAGGCCTGCAGACTACCTTTGGAGTTCAAAAGGTTTAATTTCGAACAATAGTAACCAATTGGAACCCGTCAGTTCAGTTTTTAAATATTAGTATCAAGCCGTCAGAATCAGTAGTTGTCCAAGTTCATTACACTTTTTACACGCGCATATTATTAGCCATATGCAGGGTTTGTGTATATTGTAGTGTTCAACAAACAGTTTCCAGTATATATCGCTCAAACTTTTTTTACTCCAAAGTCGTGGTTCTAAATTCAGAACCTTTTTGAAAAAGTTTGGCAGGTGTTTCACTTTTACGTAAAAGTTACTCTCAGTATTTTGTTTCCGGCAGCAAAAGCTACTCTCAGTATTTTGCTTCCGGCAACAGTGTTTTGTTTCCAAGCGCTTATGTGGCTTTTTTAGTTCGTTGGTGGCAATTTTCAGTCCAGTTTAGGCTGCTTGCGACAACCAAATCAAAGATATTCTGGTTTGGCTGACAAGATGCTAATTCATTATTGATGGAGGCCTACAAAAAGACCTTTCAACTTTAACACGTTACATTTTGGAACTATAAGAACCATTTGGAACGATCGGGTCAGTTTTAAATTATCAGATTCAGGCCGTCAGAATCGTTAGTTTTTCAAATTCTTTACAATTTTCTACAGGTGCATCATAATTGCTATGTGAAGGGTTTCTGCATATTGTGGTGTTCAACAATCAATTTCCAGTATATATCGCTCAAACTTTTTTACCCGAAAGTCGTTGTTCTTCATATAAAACCTTCCTGAAGATGTTTGACAAGCGTTTCGCTTTTTCGTAAATGTTAATTTCAGTCTTTTGCAGTCTGGCTTTTGGCATCATTGTCGTGTAAAGTGTTCGTTTAAGTTAGAAAAAATATACGCGTTAGCTTCATATTCTCCCTGCAGAATTGATCCAGAGTAGAGGATAACATGCAATTCAAGATAATAGGTGATCGGGAGTAGTTTAAGTTATTTCAGCCTTTCTTTATATGTCTTTTCAATGCCAAACATTCACTTTCTTGCCGTTTTTAAACAAGTTCAAGTTCGTTCTACTGGGCTCTACTTGAACAAGCTGGGGAACCATACACCAGTATTGGAACAATGTAGCCAACATATGCTTTCAGTCGTGTTTTGAGCATGCAAGAGTTTTGAGACGTTTCTCTTTATCTTATGAAGCCCTGATTTGGCTGTTTTAGTTCATTTGTGGCAATTATCAGTCCAGTTTAGGCTGCTTGCAACAACAAAACAATATCTTTCTAGATTGGCTGTCAAGATACTGATTCAGCGATGATGGAGACCTGCAGATTACCTTTGAAGTTTAAAAGGTTACATTTTCGAACATTCAGAAGCATTTTGTTTTCTTCGCACCAAAGTTCAAAAGCAGTCGCTCAGTTATCACGTTTCTGTGTTGAATTCGCTATAATCTTGAAATCATCCGCATAGCCGAAACTGTTGAACTACTTAAACTTTCAGAAAGGTCGTCAATAAACACCAAGAACATCTGAGAACCTAGAATGGATCCATGTGGAACTCCGCTTCTGACATTGTTGACATCAGATTACTGACAGAACAGAGACTAGCTCTTTTCTGTTCGAGAGATAAGACAAAAACTGGTGCAACGAACTCATAATTAGGACCATCAAGAGGATTAACATCATGAGCATACGATCTCAGAAGCCTAAATTACTTCTACTATCAATACTAATACGTATGTTTACCATGATTGGAGGTTATAGGTTATGTGGCCCAAAATTTTGTGGCTGGCTTCAATGAGAAGGATCCTAAAATTCTTTATATGTGTAAAAGTATTGGAGTTTTTGCAATCGCAGCCAACAATGAAATTATAAACCCCATGATGGTATAATTTCTGTGATTGGGGGCAATAGGTTATCTGACCGATAAGCTGGGGGGCTACATTAGGAAAGACCTAAAAATTGTTACATAGCAGTTATTATGTGATTGCCAAATTTGTAGAATTAAGTGGACATCTTTTTTAAAAAAAGGACTGGGACTTATTAGATAGATTAACTAAAATTAAAACACCAGACGAGATGGGTCACACTAGAAAGAAATCTGCATTTAATTCGGGCAAGAAAGGGAAGGACAGCAATCATTTTGTGGAGTGTGCTGGCTCCGGGATTCATGGGCATGACTGCATCATCTGAGCAAACATCTGGGTGCGGAAACTCTTTCTCAAAAATTTTTTCAGAAGGCCCTTCCTAGGTGGTTTCTGTGTTGTCCAGGAACTGGAGAAAAGCGTTGCTCTGATTTGAAAGACCTTTCTTTGGTCATAAAGGCTGACTGCATTTAGTAGCACCGGTGCAAGGAAAATGTGCGTATGTTTGGTTAGGATGAGGAGCCAGGTGAGGATGTCTTTGAAAAGTAGTGAGTGTAAGTGAGAAGGCCGATGTCGTAATCACTTCAAATGATGTTAGCACATTTCATCGCTTATCAAATGGAGATAAAGTCCCAACGCCGATAATTGCCAGGTTTGTCAGACGTGATTATAAACATCAGTTGATGAAGAAGAACAGGATTTAAAAAAAACTTTGACATATTTTTTAATGACGACTTGAACCCAATTCGTGCCAAGATAAGCAGGGAATTGAGACGGATAATGTTGGTAACATTCTTTCTGTTAAGGAGAAATTCATTTTCTTTATGCGGGACAATGAAAAGACTGTTTTGGATAATCTGTAAAAGTGGGACAATGAGCTGTTCTCTGATGAATGTAAGAATGTTAAAAAGTTTGCTTTTTGAATCATTGGAATATCTGACGCATCATTTTGCAATTGAAATTAATCTGGTATGCTGAACTAATTTTGAACTTCTGTGTAGATGTCGAGCAAAATTCGGGGCCTATAATTGAATACAAAAAATTTTTCAACTTTTCAGAGAAATTTAAACGAAGTTTAAGCGTTGCTGATATTAACTTCAAAAATGCTATTGTGGGTATATCAGAAAATGTGTTGCCAGCAGATGATAAGACGTCTTTGTGGAATGTCGGTCCCAATACTCATGAACTATTTAGATGTAATAGAAGTGCAAAAACAAAAAAAGCGGGTGGTATAATGATTTTGTCCCGTTGAAAATCGGTCTGAAAGGACGTAAGGATTTCAGCATGTTCAATTAATCAAAATAAGACTCAATGTGGGTTGAATAACAGTGCAATTTTTCAAACAACTGGAGGTCTAACATGCTTTTGAATATAACATACAACACCCTCAAGTTATATCAAAATGAGTTCCTTGAGCGATTATTGACTAATATAGACAATTTATCATGCGAATTCACTCTTGAAATTCCAATGGATGATTATTCTACTTAATGAAAATCTGAACTCAGTAGTTCTACCCAACGGTTTCACAATAGCTAATCCAAACTTACCTACGCGTGTGTGTAAGACAACGAGAACTCATATTGATAACGTATTAACTGAAAACGTTGCCGAAGATAGAGGCTACGTATTTGAAAGCCCTTTCAAAACTGAGCACTTTGGTTCTGTATTGTTTATCGGAGTAAGCGTCGAGAAACCAAAAAAAGCGCCATAATAAAAAGATTCGATAGGAAAAATTATGGTAAAGTTCTATTTTGCAAATCATTGTCAGATATGCCATGGTTCAAAGTATATGAGTGTTAAAATGCAAATGATATGTTCAATGCGTTTATTTATTTTCTATCGATTTCAGTGAAAAAGCATGCACCACTTAAGAAGGTATTTTAAAAACAAAGAACTACAAAACTGTTAAGGGAAACATGGTTTGACGGGGAATGCAAAAGTTTACTGCACAAACAGCGTAGGAGAATTTTAGTTTGAATTCATCTTCAAAAAATCGGTCACTATACAGTAAGCTTCAAAACAAGCTGTCCCATATATTGAAAGAAAACAGGAGAACTTGTTCTAGAACTGTCTACTCTCCTTGAGTTCTACTAAAGATCGCTGACGTTTTGTCAATAATATTAGGGCGACAAATAAGCAAAATGTAATTATTATTGCAGCAAAAAACTCCGTCGGTGATATGATTGTTGACGATGAAAAAAATAGAGAGTATTTTAATTTTGTATTCTCAAACCTGCAGTATTTTGGTAACAAAAATGAAGAAACCTCATATTTCGATGTTGGCAACTCATCATTTGATTTTTGACCAATATGAGGAAAAAATATTTTGACATCATCAGAGAGCTAAACCCAACAAGCCCACTGGTCCGTGTAAAACACCCGCTTGGGTTTTTTGATAGTATGAAAATTTTACCCCTTTGACTTTCATTACAAATCAATGCCATAATGACTCTGTTTTTCCGACGATGCTCAAAAGAGCTGTCATAAAACCAATCTATAAAAAAGGTGACAGGTGACATCACGAACCCTCTAAACTATCGTCCTATCTTGATAAGTACTTCGTTTTCTGAATTATCAGAAGAAAGCTTGCACAAACCAATCACAATTTATATTGAGAGTAGGAATTTACTATCGCCGCTTCAATATGAATTTCAGCTTATGGGATCAGCACAAGATGCCATTGTATTTTTCGTTAAATAAGTCCTACTTAAAATTTACAATGATAATATTGTTTAGGCTGTTTTGCTCTTGTAAAACTTAAAATTTACAATGATAATATTGTTTAGGCTGTTTTGCTCAAATTATATAAAGCTTTGGACTCACTATCACACTAAATCCTGTTGGAAAAATTACAATCTCTAAACTTTTCAGCTTCAGCATTAAAAGTCAAAAATGTTTTCTGACGGATCGCAAACAACAAATTTGTGTTAAAGAAGTTGTGTCAAATTTGATTGAGCTAAAACAAGGTGTTCCTCAACGGACAGTTGCAGGACCACTTCTTTTCAATTTAAATATAAATGACCTTCCAGAGCAAGTAATTGAAACTGTTAAGCTTTTGAAGTATGCGAATGATTTTTTATTGTTTTGTAGTCACAGAGTGTCTGATATTGTTCTAAAAATTGGAAGAAAAACATTAAAGTTTTGGCTTAATTTTTTAACAATAGGTTCAACTTGAATGCCAAAAACCGAGTTTATGATAAATTTTGCGTTCGCGCGAAAAAATGATAAAAGGCTCAACGATTTTGAGACAGTAGTTGTTGGAACAGCAAACGTTAAAATCACCCAATGAAAATATTCAAGTGTTATCATAGACAGTCAACTTTGTTTTCGAAAACAATTGAAAAATTTTTGAAA
Organism: Convolutriloba macropyga; assembly: GCF_964194025.1. NCBI lineage: Eukaryota > Metazoa > Xenacoelomorpha > Acoela > Convolutidae > Convolutriloba > Convolutriloba macropyga. The sequence goes on from NC_134475.1 coordinate 33,165,787, forward strand.
AAAATGGCTGATTGTATCAAAATTATTGAAACTGTTCATATAGACTATACAGATTTCCCCACCACAATATTACTAATGCTTTTTCACGGACTTGTCATTAGTCATTTAGAGTACTCTGCTTTATGTCTGCTTCAAACCAGCTCATTTCTCGTGCTTTTTTGGAGATACTGATGAAATGGATTGTGGTGCATTTTTTCATTCCAGCGTCAAGTCGTGAAAATATTTAAGAAGACGTAAAAATATAATCAGCATAAGACAACTGATGAGGTTGAATATTTTAACGTACTACATCTGATACATCAGGAACGTAGAAAGAGTTTTTCATCAACAGCTTAAATTACCCAAGGCCAGCTTAATTATTAACAAGTGCACTAACCATGTAGTTTTTTTGGGGACTTTTCCACCTGTTTCTTTCTCTAAATCATTCTTTAATAACGTATCATTCGAGTAGAACTCACTACCATTGTATCTGCGTGATAGAAGTGTAAGTTTACAGGAATTCAAAGGTTTTTGAACAAACGATTGAAAAAATTTTTTTGCATACGAGGCCAAACCAGTTCCTGTCAAAAAACGCTAGCACATGGCGTGACTTCCGCTCAAAATGACAAGTTACTAGTTGAACTTCAGTAAAACTATTTGTGTTTTACATATATAATTTGGACTCATTGTAAATTTAGCGTTTTAGGACAGCTATCCCTATACATTAATATTGTACTCTAAACCCAATGGATAAACTTATTAAATAGACACGCTATGCTCATAATTTGCCTGTGTGTGGCCAACCTTAGAGGATTTTAGAATCAGTCTGGTCGAGTTTTGCCCTCAGGGCAAACAAATCTTTTTCGGGATTAGATGTTGATATTATTGAAGTTCATCCTAGTGTAAGTCAACATAGTAAGGTGTCACCTCAAAATGTGTATAAATCTTTTCTTATATTGACTTTCATTGCTAGAACTACTCCAATATCGGACATTCTGCTTGGGGAAGCCGAGGAAGTAATTGATAAAAATCTTTTACCTTCAATGGTGAACCATCCCTCTTACAATGGCAGATACCTGAAGGTTTTCTCTCTTCCTGTTAAAGACGGCGGCCTAAGCACGTTTTTTCTTGAAGACAGGCCAAACGAGTATGGATTCGAATTTGTGAGCCGCTACAATATCATGACCATATAGATACATCAGGAGTTCCAACAAGAAAAAAAATCACTCAAAAAGTCAGAAAAAAACAGGATCAGGCTCGAACGAAAATGTTGACAATCTAAGATCTGATCAATGAAAAAGGGGCACATTCACTTTAATTGGCTATAAAAAAAGAAGCATCATGCTGGCTATGCGCACTTCCATTCATAAGATATCACTCTGATGTAACAAAGTTAGAATTTAGAGATGAAACTGCTTGTAGACATGCATGATCAATTGCCCGTAAAATTGCCATCAAAATGAGCATATGGAGAAAATTTTAATGTAGCGCATGCTCTTCATTATTAAAAGGGTGGCTAAACGCACATGACTCTTTTGCCAACTTGCTCAATGAGGTCTGCGATTATGTCCAAGTAGAGCCCTTCGCAAAAAGAACTACCAATACTGATGACGACACTCGACTGGATATCAACGCTAATGGCTTCTTCAATTCAGGTTTCAGCTGAATGTTGTTCGATGTGAAATGTTTATTCCGTATGCAAAGAGTTGCCCAAGAAGCATATCGGGTTCCTACAGATATCACGAGTTAATCAGGAAGCTGAAATACAAGCAAAGGATAATCGAAGTTGAGAAAGACACCTTGTGTCCGTTAATCTTCTCATGTCCAGGAGGAGCTGGTCCGTCAGCATCAAAAGCCATGCAGAGATTGGCTTCCAGGACCAGCGATAAGAAAGAAGATTCATATTCGAACGTGATCACGTAAATAAGGACAAAAATGAATTTCACTCATTTGCCTAGCTCCGTACTCTGCCTCCGTGGTGCGCGCTCCATGCGCCGGCGCCCTGCAGCAGAAGCGTCAGTAGGAATCATTGTAGATGAAGGGATGTTGTTGTCCTAAGTGTTTTATAATTTCCTAATCTTGATTCAAAATCTTTACACATTATACTTTCATTGCTATTTATCATATCCATTTTCATTATAATTATGATATTGAAGTATTAGTTCAAATACAAAAAATTTGACTTCTGAAATTCAGAATTTTTCTTGGTACATGTTAATTCAAAATTGTGTCAACCCCAACAAGTAAAAAAATAACAGGAATGAAAGTAGAAGCTCATTTTCAGGAAAAGAAAACAATGCACCCGGGATTTTCAAAAACTCCGGAATAAAGATTGAATTAATTTTATTGTAATAAGAATAAATAAAATGTTGTAAATGTGATTTTATTTGTAAATAGTTTCAAAAATTTGTTTTATTTTAACTCATTTCTTAGATTTAGAGTCAAAGACATGTTTGTATACTTTGTAAATGATTTCATTTGATTTTTAAACCTGGGAATGAATGCAATGATCGAAAACGTTTGTTTTTTAAAATCAATTTAAGTTTCAATTGAAAATTTTTCTTCTCTGCATCTTTAACCATTGTCAATTCGATCACTAACGGGCCCAAAAAAGGCGAGAGAAAGCACAAATTTATTAAAATTCTGAAATGTTAAAGAAAAGATGGTTCATATTGTAGCTGCCAGCTCACTCCATCAGGCGGTGAAGATTGTTCGATACAGTGAAAAGAAGGAACTCCTGACAAAAATAATAACAATACCTGGACTTTATCAACCCCAATACAAAGAATCGGTTGAAAAATGCACAGAATCTTCTCGTCAAGGGCAGATTGAGCACATGGACTGACACAGTCGTGTGGCATGATCTAATCAGCAAAAGCATCTCAAGCCACAAATCAAATAACTACAGACCAAATAGTGTACAAGAGCTGACAAACTACTTGAACACGAATAACAACAAGTTTAAAGCGGTGGTATGCTGCCAGCGTAATGGAACCCCTGATATTTTCAAAAAGTTGTTGAGCACTGGAATACTGGTCCGAGAGTGACAGAGCACCTGATATAGGAGCAGAAGGCGAAACGACTGGGAGACTACAGTGTGCTCCACCAGGAACCGGCAGGTGAGATGAAGTCACTGGAAGTTGTTCTGCGCCACAAAAGAAACCTGAAAGCTCTGCTCAGAAATGGAAAAAGGAGGAACCTCGGAAAACGACAGAGGAAGGCGAGTGCAAATGTAATACTAGTATAAAGAACAAAAATTGAGAATGTAGCTCCTGATCAATAGGCGTCATTGCCCCCTGTCCTCGAGCGACCTTCCGTGATTTGCAAAATTTTACCACAAAGATGACTCAGATACATTCTCAGGCATAACAACTGCTTAAAACAGTTCCTAAACTATGTCAAATTGTCAAGGAAACTAATGAGCTTTAATTATCGAATAGATCGTTTGAATAATTGCAATAGTATTGATTTTTTCTGGATTTTTTGAATTTGCGAACTCCCAAAAGCGAAGTTTTCACAACAAGCGGTGCACAGCTTTCAAGTTAAGATCTTAAGGGAAGAAATAAGTCATGCGGAACGAGGCCGTAGATTGTTCAATGAAAAACTTTGAGAGGATAGGGATATTCTCATGAAAGAGGTTAAAAAAGTACTTTTACCCTCAATTGATTACAGCATTAGAACAAAAAGGCGACTTCATTGATTAGTAGGAGATCAAAAGACAAATTGGCGAAACTAATTGAGAGACAGGACAGGCCTTTGCGGAATGTATCTCATAATAATGTTGTTACACTCGACGGTGTTGAACTGCCAAAATTTGTCCTGGACGTCTTATCATTAGGTCCAAAGCATCCGGTCAGGAAAAAATTTAATGAGGTGAACTTTTTTGCGGACGCAGACATATTAGTTGGTGAGTTAAGGGAGAACAACACTAATGGTGAAAATTTATGTGAAAAAAATTGTCTGCCAAATGGTACGCCAAGAACGTACGTGAGTCACCAATGGATAGAGGTGTTAAAAAAGTAAGTGATTTCTTTTGAAAGATCAAAAACTTCTGGTTGTACCAACTGATAAAGGTTGTGGTTTTCTGCTATGAAACAGACAACATACTTGGCTATACTAACTGAAATCATTAGTAACAGTCAGTTTGAGGCTGGTGATGGAGAAAGTGATGATCTAACAAAAAAACGGAAAATCTGATAAACAGCAGTTTGCCTCATTTAATGAAACAGGGAGAGACACGTGAAAAGATTTATCACAGACTCAGGACAACTGGATCGCAACTGGCCATGCTTTATGGACTTGCTAAAGTACATCATAAACGGTACGCTGCTTCGTCCTGTTCTGTAAATACCCGGTAGCAGTTACAAGAACTTCAATAAATTTCTGTCTCCTTTATTCGAGAGGCTATCAGGTGTACATAAAAGAAAGCTTGCAAGATTCCAGAGCCCCATTAGTGGCTACCGAATTGGATGAATATGAGGTAGTAGTATATCTCGATGTTAAGAGCTTGTACACCAATATACCGCTTGAGGAGGCAATTGAAGTTGCTCTCAAAGAACTGTACTCCATTGACGAGGTTTTTGAGATTCCGAGGTCAGCTATGAAGAGCCTTTTGAGACTAGCTTTGACAAATGTTCACTTTAAGTGTAAAAAAATGTGGTACATTCAACTGGACGGTTTAGCAATGGGTGCTTTGCTGGCAGTGACTTTGGCTAATTTGTTGATGAAAATTTTTTTGGAAAAATTCCTGCAGAAACCAGATGAGGGAAGGGAGAATAAAGCTCCTGAGGTGAAGGGAATGTGCATTGATTGTAACCGACGCGTGATTCTCCGAGGAAAAGCTGTTGACTGCGAATCATGCAAAAACTGGTCTGATGCCAAATGTCAAGCTATTACTGACACGTAGTATAAGATCTCGCAGGAAATTTTATGGATTGGTTTCTATTATGCAGAAAAAAGTACGACAGAGGACACACAGGAATTGAAGTTATTCAATAGGTATGTGGATGACATGGTGTGTACTGTCAAGGGGAACCCTCTACATTACCTTGAGTATGCAAATTCTCTTCACAAAAATTCACTCTTGAGACACCCAACGGTAGTGGAGACCTGGCATTCCTAGATCTAAACATAAAAGTAAACAAATATAGGAAAATTAGCTGTCATTGGTACTAAAAATTGACCGATACCGGCATAATCCTAAATTTCCGTAGCAGTGCACCATTACAACATAAGGAAAATGTGATTCAAGGAACTGTGGATGGGTTTTTTAATGCAACCAGTGACTGGCAATCCTTTGATTGAAGTCTTAAGAAAAATCAAGAGATCTAGACTGAAAATCAGTGTCCAAAGGTGTGGTCATCCAGTTTTGTTAATGAGACGTTGGATAAAATAGCTACGGACGGAAAGGTTAAAGAAAAACCCCAAAAATGAACAACCTCTTAAAGCAGTTAAGAGTATGAACAAAATGAGATTAAACCAAGATTTTTCTTTCAATACTGAGGAAACCTCACTCAAAATTTTGCAAGTAGAATGAAAAATTGTTTGAGATTCAAACCATTTTCCTAACGAGGAAACTAAGAACTTGCTTGCCAACCCTAATTTATTCTTTTGATAAGAATCTGAAATCCATGTGCTAAATAAAGTTACATGTAATGGATGCAGTTCCCTCTATGTTGGCCAAACCAACCAACATGTTACCACTAGAATTTCGGTGCATCAAAACAAGGATTTTCTTGTGGGACAACACCTCATTGAATGTTGTGGTACAGCGCATAATATTGAATGGGAGATTCTAGATGCATGCCGCGGGGTTGAAAAACCAATGACAAAAGCAATGTACATCAATAAGCTGAAATTGCACCTAAATACGCGCTACGAGTACCGGGGGAGACATTGAAGTAATAGTTCAATAACAAGAAATTTGACTTTTGAAGAGGTTTTTCTGGTTCATGTAAATCGTTGAACGAAATTTTGTCAACCCCTACAAGAAATCTTTTATCATCTGATGCTCTAATTTTTGACTACTGACAGGATTTACAAATACACATAGGAGTTGACTTGCCGCCCACGAGTTGACCGACTAACCTTTTAGGGAGGGACTTTCTCTTAATTGACCTTTTTATATAATAGTGTTTTCTCTCTCACAAAAGCAAGCCCTTCAGCCTAGCTTTTAATTCCGCAACAACTCTAATTTTTTTTGCAACAAATAAATTAAAATTATAGCCATACGGTTAAATATACCTGAAACAAAAAATATTTCAAATCATTCAAACAATAATAATATAATAAACATCAACAAATTTCTTAAAAAATCACGTTATAAAATTTTCTTTCGATTATTTTCTTCCTAAAAAAAATACCTTTTAAAAGCTCATACGTTAATATTCAAATGAATTTTTCATGTTGTGAGAGCAAGAAATCATTCAACATTTTCAGAAAATGGCTTTCATTTTCAGCCAACCGAAGCCACTTTGGTAACTTTTTCCATTTTTGTACGCACTGACGGACAATCGAGTTCATTCCAAAGCTGATTTTGGCATTTTGTCTAAGTTTGAATTGTTTTGTTCGAGTATTTTGATGAAGACTCAGATACCCGTGGAAATTTTCAGAATTTTCTGGCCTAGCGATATCATAATGAAATTTGATTAGCGACACTTTTCCTATTATTAGCTCAGCTGCTAGGGTCTTCGTCTGGATTAGCAGATCTCTTGCTTTGTCATACTTTTTGCGTAGAAATCACACATTTATACACCAGTTAATCTGGCGGTTAAGGCGTTTTAGGTTTTTTGCAGGTGAATTTTGAAAAAAGATTGCCGAAAATGATAAGTATGAAAACACAAGTGATTTTAAAAGAAGAATGCGCGTGTTCAGAGGAACTTGATGTCTTATAAATTAAATTGATCTTATAGCATGAGCCATCTTTTTCAAGCTTTTATTCAGCTTCTCCTCGGAACTAGAGTTCCTGTCAATTTGAATACCAAGATATCTGCAATTTTTTTGTGAGGTGAGAACTTCGTTTTTGTAAAAAATAGATCCGAAATCTGAATTATCGCGCGAGAAAAAAAATAATTTGATTAAGTTTGTATTCAAAGTTAGTGTGTTCATCTCTACATATTCTTCTGTTGTTTGTAAAATTTCCGTGACTTTTCTATGTAAACTACCCTTCTGTCCACAACAGACAATAATTGTGTCATCTGCGAATTGAATTACCTTTTCCGTTGTGCTTATATTAGATGAGTAATCGTTCTCATATAAAAGGAAAATGAGTGGTCCTAAAACAGTTCCTTGTGGCACACCGTGCTTCAAAATTTCACAATCAGAGAATATGCCATTAAATTTTACCTTTTATCTGCGGTTGGCAAGAAATGAAAACAGTAACTCTTTCGCTTCCTGGGAAAAACCGTACGTTTCAATTTTTTTATGGAAAATGTTATGCGAAATGAAAATAAACGCTTTTGCAAGGTCTAGAAAAATAGCAACAGTTTTTTTGCTTTGATCAAAATTAGCCGAAACTGTTTCAACCAGTTCTAGAACTGCATCTGTTGCAGACTTTTCTTCTGAAATCCAAATTGCTCTTCTTTTGTAATTTTATGCGTTTCAATGAACTCCATCATCTGAGTCTGAAAGAGGGGCTCAAAAATTTTTGCAAAACTCGGAGTTAAAGAAATTGGTCGATAATTTTTTGCTATCTAATTTATCACCTTTTTTGAAAAGTGTTCTTAAATAGGCTAGTTTCATTTTAGTTGGGAAAATTTTCTCCTTAATGCACTCATTTAAGGCGAACTGTAGATGTACGCCTATAGCTAATTTGCAAGACTTTTTGAGTCGAATTGATATTTCACGAGGTCCTGCTGCTTCGTTATCGTCAAGCGAGTCAATGACTTAATAAAGTTCTTTTCTAGTCACAGTTCTGAATGTGAATTGATGTATATTAAATTTATCAGGGTATTTAAAAACAATATCCAAACCTTTGAAAACACCTAGATTAGCAAATGATCTATTCAGACAATTGACAATATTTTTTGATGCCCTTGAATTTTCACCACTGTCTAACCTGATTTCATCAACCTTGATAATTCTTTCATTCGGACTGGTCTTTTGTTTAATGAATTTCCATTGCTCCTTACTTGTTGGTAATTTTTGGAATAAATTGATGCAAAAACTGTTGTGCGCCTCCCTTAGTCTCCTATCAACTAAGTTTCTTAAGCGCTTAAATTCTTTGTACGTCTCGCTGTCAGGAATTTTTTCCATTTATTGAAAATGTTTTTGTGTAATCAAATGTTTCAATCCTTTTGTTAACCAGGGCTTAGAATTCTTATAAGTTTCTCCGCTTTTTTTAACACTCTGAATTGATGCGTGTTTTTCAACAATTTTCTCAAAAATATCGAGGAATGAATCGAACATATCGTTGCCATTCTCACATTGGTACATTCTACACCATTCAGCGATCTCTGTTAAATTTAGAGCGTGAGAAAAGTTGAAAACTTCCCATTGTTATTATGTTGTCACTCTCAGATTTCAATGAGAAGTTTGATTCGAAGATAACAAGAAAATTGTTGGAGTTAAAAGGAGCTGTTGTGACATTGTAGGCAATTATCTGATCTTTTGAAACGAAACAGTGATGATCAATAAGTGTAAATATTTTATCAGTACCTCTGGTTGCATCCTTTAGGTTAACAATTTCTAATCCTGAATTTGACGCAAAAATGTCTAGTTTACTTTTTTCTGTTTTGTTCAGATAAATCAAGTTTTAATCTACCAGCAAAATAACGTTATCTGTAACGCGATATGCTGCCGATAACTCGGTACTTAACTGATCAAGAAACTACTGACCAAGACGTTTGTTTGGGCAAAAAGAACAAGTAATTTTTCAGTCAGAGGGTCAGTTATTTCAACCCAAATGGATTCAAAAAACTCTCATCAACGGTTTCAAGGCTTGATTTAATATCGGCGGTAAATTTTTTCGGGACAAAAATACCTACTCCTCAGCCCTTTGAAGCCCCTGTTTTTCTGATCTACATTTCCCAAAGAAAGTATGCAATGCTGTTAAAAAGTTTTTTTCAATATTACAATCAGTGTCCAACCAGGTTTCAGTTACAGCGACAAACGTATTAATGGGAGCTGTTTGCAAAAAGTTTGCAAACTCTTCAAACTTGTTCTTCAAGCTTTGACAATTAATAAGGAAAAATAAAGGCGAGTGGCTTTTTCCTCTGTTTTTTAAGTAACTTGAATACTCAATCAAATTTTCCAGATGAGGCCCTGGGTTCAATTCAATGTCCCCTGACAGCTTGAGACGTACAAGTGAACAAAAAACTAACAGTTTTAGGAAGAAAACAAAGAGTATGAATCAACTGTTTTAAAAAAATAACAAACATTAGGTTTGTTGGAATAATACTTTTCAAATGAGAGCTTATGAATTTCAGTATGATTTTCTCTTCCCATAAGTTTACTGAAAATTAAAAATATCAAGAAAAGTCGCATTGTTCTATATTTCAACAAACCATCAGCCAAATTTTAATGAGTTGGAGGTAAAAATGCTTGTTTTGGATGGAAACCAAAAAAAAATTGTTGTTATCATAGTGATCAAAATTTTTTCCAAAGTTTCGGTTGATAATTCTCGGTTTTATTTCAGTTTCTGACACAATCTTACGGAACACTGCTGCATGTCTTCAAAGATGTTTTTCTTTAAGATATTTGTTCTTCTTGATGTTTCGTGAGCCTTCATTTGATGTGCCTTTTGAAAATGAGATTTCAAATATCCAACAGAACCGCTTCACTCGCAGGGTGCATAACTCAAATTCGAAACAGAAACAGGCGTTTATAGATTCTTCAAAAGCTGAACTACCGGATTCATTTTTCTCTAACTTTTTGCAAACAGATGTTGATCGCTCAGTTATTGGATCTGGTCCAAGTTCCAGTGAAGTAAAGAGTACATTCGGAAATATCAACGAATCACCGAGTTTCATCGACTGGGCGGAAGGTTCTCGATTCCAAGATGCTTCAGGTAAATTAAATTCTACAAAATTTAGACATTCAACTTCCTTTTTTTGAAGGACTTTTGACTCGTATTAAACTAAACCAATTGTATTATTTAATGCGTGCCACAGGTGGTTCTCTTAATGATTATTCATGGACTGGAATTGGCTCCCATCAGCAAGGAAATGCATTGCAGCCATATTCGTCGGTATGGAGTGACAACGCCTTCTCGACGCATCCCAACATTGGTACACAATTTGCAGCATCCAATGATACGCCAATTATTTATGGTGCTTCGAATATTGGTGCTAATCATTTTGATCTCAATCCTACTTCACAATTTTTGGCATCTTTGAATGCTACTTCGATTAACATCGATAACAAATCCAGTGTACCAAGGGGCGTTAGAAGCGAAGTTATGAGCAATGAGCCTTGGGAAGCTTTTGCGTCCATTTCAACGCACACGCCTCATGATCATGTAAGCGTTGCTTCCGAGCCATTTTTACTGAGCTCCTGGAATGCTCAGGATGAACCTTTGTCTCTCACTCCCTCGCAGCCGGTGAAACCAAAAGCTAATCAAGCTTCCAGTGTTTTAGCTTCTACGCCGGGTACCGTTCAGTACCCACCCTCAACTGGATCTTACTTCAGCGCCAGTCCAATTGATCAGCAGATACCAAAAGTGCGAAGATGCAAGCCATTTTCGGTCAATAAAAAGTCGGAACAGGGTCAGAAATCAGGAACAGATTCTGCTAGCAATAGTCAATTGAGCGTGCAAGATATACACATTGATCCAAAGCTTGCTGAGGCTTATAAAGCCTTATTTGGGGAAAACGTATACGAGTCAGTTGATTTAAATTACTCAAGAGTGCAAAGCTCATTTGGCAAGGAGGCAAATTCCATTGGTCCCATCACTATGGGCAATATGCCTGTCAAGGAATCAGAGCTTGCTAATTTGCGCTTTAGTAAGAATATGGGATCGCAGCCGCTATCAACCTACAATACTGGTGCTACTGACGACGGTGCTCATTTTTCTGGTTCCAAACCGGGCGATTTGAAGGCCACCACTGCTAAAGGTGAGGGGAAAATTGCTTCAAAAATGGACGCTTCGAGTGAAGTTGATCCTGGCTTGAAAGCAACGATCGTAAATACGAAATCAAGCACCGTGCCTGTTGACGACTTACTTCCAGTCAAATCATATTGTAAGTTTTCGTGTCCAAACTTCTTTATGAGCAGTCCCGACTGTGCGCGATGTAAATTCTACAATCTAAGCTTACCGCAAGTGGACAAAGATACCATCAGAATCGTGGAACCACATCTAAAAAGTGTCCCCGAACCTGAATCTCAAGCTGTCCAAGCTTTGATTTTCCCCTCATCTAAGCAACCTTCAACACCTGTTAACATCATGGACCTGATAGGAGTTCCTGGAGTGAGCATTGTCAGTCAAAGTAGCTTAGCAGCACCAATGTGTACCAATTCAATTAGCGGTTCCGATGCTAAAGTTGCAAATTTCGGGGAACAGTCCGGAGAAACTATGAAGCCTGCGAATACTGGAATAATTTCGAGCAGAAAATACAAGCAAGTCGAGGAACTTGAGACCTTTCCAATGCCCGAAGATGAGGTGACTCATTCATCAACAGGTGAACAAAATAATCAGACAGAGCTGAAAGAGGAGAACACAAGAAATTCTAATCAGGTTAGGGAGCTAGACGAAGAGACTAAAATACAGGAAAGTGCCTCTGAAACTACACAGAAGCAAATTGCAACTGAGATCAGCTGTGCAAAAATCATACGATATACACGAGAGGAACTGATGAAATTTGGAGAAGGCGAGTTGTGCAAAAAGATTCCTGATGTCAGCGACGATTACAAAGAGTGGCTGGAAAAGGTCGTGGCTGCAAAATTGGAACCGCAATCCACTTCGAAGATGCCAGCTGTCACTCCGGAAGAGGAAAAGGTGGAACTGCCTGGATGTCAAGATTCTAATGGAGCTGGAAACCGTGAAAAAATGCTGGCCCATTCAGTTTGCAAAAAGCCATTCGCTACAACTGTTACACAAAAACGAGTTTGCACTCATCCTATGTTCCGAAGAGCTTTACAACAAGCCGTGTCGGATAAATGAACTAAAGTAGAGTCAGGTAAATACCCATTGCACTTACCATGTGAACTATTCTTAAGTGAACTGCCGATTAACTCAGTTACTATGGGGTGCTTGTAACGACGAACAACACAGTCTAAATGGAGTCAATGGAAATTATTAATTCACGGAGGAGAAGCTGTAAATTGTCAAGTCTCAGTTATACCGGGTTGGTGAGTGGCTCTACTACTGTTTCTTCTTCGAGAGCGGTTTCTGGGATATTTAATGGCACTGTTATTACCAATGGAACAACAACAGATGTAAGTATAGGCCTCTATGAAGTTTCACTTAAAACTCACTTTATGCTTGTATTTGTTCTGGATTTTTAATTGTCAACCCTGATGGCCGTAAGGGCATGAAACGCTTCAGAATATAAAGTTGAGATGATAGGTAGCTATGAAAATTTAAGGTCATTTTACTTAATTGATAAATGCTATGAGCATAATAGCAAGACATATTGTTTGATCTTGCAATTTATTGCAAAGATTGCTTGTTCGAATAGTGTTTATATACATCATTTGCGTCTGATTGTTTGTTCATTATTAACTCACAAATGTTGGCTCATTTTAAAAAAAAAATTTGATCAGATCTACTATCGTTTTTAATTGCTCTTGAACGAAGTTCATAGCAATTATTGTAAACGTGTGTCTTATGCAAATTTTTCGCTTGACAATTTTGCGCTTTTCTCGAACATTCTTTGAATTCTCAAGTGACTTTTTCAAGCTTTCGTTCTTTATTTTTGAGTGATCTCTATTGCTCTCACTCCGAAGTAAAACTTGTTGCTAAAGCAGAGGAAAGTGATTCGTAGCGCAGTGGTTAGTGCGGGTGGTTGTGGACCGGAAGGTCAGTGGTTGAATCCCGGCGGGGAAGTTTTTTGCACCCTTAAAGAAAAATTGATATAGGCTACAGCCCCTGAATTAAATTGCCTCGCCTGTCGTTCAAGAGCAATTCTTCCGACATTTGTCGGTTTGCTTTTCTGAGATAATCATATTCAAGTGAGTGCTAGCAGACAATTCTGCGTGACCAAGAAAAGTACAAAAGAATGGTGGACGTCGTATTGGCCGACTGTGCTTTAAGCCGACAACCAAAAATAAGAAATTTAACGGACATGTTACGTGAAATGAGCTAGTAGAATAATTCTGGAGCTGTGATTGGCTAATTTCAAACGGTTTTTTTGTGAGCGGATAAACTTAAGACTCAGGTTTTAATCAACTAGAGCAACGAAGAGGCCGATTGCAGCGCCACTCAACCGCACAACAAAGATAATAGTCGCCGAGCTACTGATTTAGCGACCAAGATTTTTTGAAATACTATGATAAAACTGTCGGTTAAATTTCATTCTCTTTCTCAGCTGCCAATCTTAGCTCCGTAGAAAGTTAACCGTCTGAATAAATTTTACTCTACTAGATGGACGATATTTGTCCTAGTATCCTTGTTAACTCATTTTATCATGCGCTGGCTAAATGCGTTATTATTTGAAAAGAACTTGTCTGGCCAAAGTCGTGTTATTTGCATTTTTAGGCCATGAAAGCGGAGCCTTAAAAGGTGTTTTGATTGAAAACAACATTATTTATCTCCAAATTTCTGAAGCGTTTCAGGTTGGCAAAGTTGCTGCTAGATTACAGATTATTCTTTAATCGAAAGCTACGTTCTATTGGGGCGGCAACTTTATTTGGTTTGATTTATTTGCGTTTGTTTTTGAGTCGTAGTTAATTTTCCAATAAAGTTTTAATTCTATTCAAGGAATAACAATGTAGTATCTATGGTATCTAACACAACAGGAAAATATCGATAAAATATCTGCTTTATCAATTCAAATTTGACTTATTGCCATTTGACGTGATTTGTTCCATTCGATATGATACAAAATAGTTTATATAGTATAATTACAATTTTTGGAATAAAAATCTTTTATCAATATGTGTATGAGCATCATTAGTTCAGACTAATATGTAAAAGTTTGAATGATTCCAAGTCGAAATATGTCAATAAATTGGAACATGCTCCATATTGGGGGTCGAGTTTTGAGGTCTAGTTGTGAAGTGACCCATTCAACGTAGCCCTTACTCAAGGAGACTTCGTTGTTCTAGAAAAGGTCGGTACAATTGTGGCTCGAAGTTTTCTTAGACGCTTGTTGAGCTAAATAGTCACTTGCCTTAAACGGGGAGAGTGTAGTTGGTCTGATCAATTTCAGCAATGTTAACGGCATTCGAATTTAGGGTCAACATATTTAGAGAACGGTAAGCTAATTTACAATTTACAGTTTTTTAAGCAAATTTACGGTTTATTTGAAGCCAATATTGTTTCTTAAAACTTGAGTTTTCTTTCACCATTACTGGAATCAGTTATTTGTTCATTTGTGCGAATGTTTTATTGTCACAGGTGACTCACCTCTCTCAAAATAACCCTCTCTCAAATGGACTTTCGCTTTCTTCAATTGGAGGAGTTGTGTTCTTTTAGGTCTATCTCCATGTACTTGAAAGTTTAGAGCACAAGTCTCAATCAATTAAAGGCATTTCAACTGTTGGTAGAAAAATGGATTGACCTATCTTTAGGTCTAATTCTTTTCATTGGTAAGTTTAAAGTTATCGCTGCTGTTTTCTGAAAGCTGACAGTTATGGTTATTTTCCTTTTTAATAGCCGCCCTCATCTTCTCAGCCGGCTATTATTGCGCTCGTATTTTTTTTTTAACTTCGTCAAACTTTTTTTCGCTTTACCATTTTGCCGCTTTTTCGACATTTTGAGTGAAATCTTTTTGACTTCTCTAGGCTAGTTTCTCTCTTCTCTCATTCTGCTAAAAGTGAATTTGAACATCAGTTGCTAAGCAAAGCAATTCAAAATGAACAGAGTCGGTATAAAAAATTGAAGTCAGAAATAGAAACGGGATAAACCCATAAAGCCCAATTTTAGATGCCCGCTATTTGAACGTCGTTCCTATAAGTCTTAGTTACCACCTCTAATGCTTATTGGTGTTGATAGTAGCCCCTGTAGCCGCTCTCTAAGAAACAGAAGTATGTTCAACTACGAAATGCCATCAAAATAAATCGGACTTAAAAAATATTTTTGTACAAAAATCTTTTTTTTTCAATTTATTCTATTCGTTCAATCCCAGTCATGCTTATTGGAATCAACGGCGGCTATTTTCCGGCAATCTGCCGGGTATGTTCTAATGATGTCTGGAGTGGGAACAATTGTTTTTTTTTGAATTTTAATGAAACATCGTGTTTTTTCCCGTTACGCTTTCCCGAGTGTTAAATTTATAACGTGATTTCTGAAATACATCAACATAGTAACAAAGTTCAACAACAGAGATATTCACTTTAACTTTAGTTTTTCAATTAGTTAGTTTCAAGAATCCAATTGACAAGTTTGCTACATTGTTCAAATTAACATGTCTATTTTTTTCGCAAGAAACCTGATTAAGCTTTTTTCGACTTTCATTATTTTTTTGGTTTTTCGTTTCGATGAACTTTGTTTTTTGCTAGACTTTCCAATGGTCGGGCTCTCGGACACAAAACACATTTTGGCGTTTTATGGCTCCAAAATTGTAAATTACATAGTAAACAATTTTAAAAGACAACTTGAATGACTTGCGATGTGCAGAACTTCGGGAAAACCTTGTAATTTTAATAATAGAGGCTGATTTTTTTGCGCTCCTGCAAACGATGCTGATCAAGGATTGATTAATAGACGCAAAACAAATTGATGCTGTTATTGGCGTCTTGGTTTTTTACAATTCAAAGAATTCGAATTGTATTGGGTCGCTGTCTTTTTTTAAGATCTCACACATTTTCATGATTTTTGAGGTCAAATTGGAGTGTTGATTTTGGTCACGCCGAAACAGGAAGTAAAGCGAAAAAGCGAGTTGATTTGTGGCGTGAATTTCTTTTTCGTTCTAATTTTAAAGTAGAGTGAAAAAACGGTGTTGAACAAAAATTCACTTTCTCGCTAGTGGTTTGTTCACATGAGGCATTTTGACATTGTTTTTTCGATTTTTTTGGATGTGATTTTCTAGATAGTTTTCGTAATCCATTCATTGTCCTTTTCATGGTCGTTTTTTTAGTCAATGAAAGTTTGAATTGTATGTGAGGACCTGTCCTGCAATGCTTTTTATTTCGTCGTCTTTAACAAACATATGACGTCACGATCACTTCAAATCTGCTTTTTGATCATTTGTTCATGCAGTTTCAACTGAATTGCGTGCGTGACGTAATTTTTCACTCTTATTCGAGCGAATTTTTAGGTAATTCGATTACGTCTTTGGTCACACGTAACTTACCTCTCTGAATTTGACTTTTCTTCACTTTATTTCGTAGAGATAAGGTCAAATGAATGTGTGTCACTCTAATTGAAGATTATTTGAGGGCAGCTATTGGAAGCAATAAGTTATTATAGATTCTAAGTTATTATAGATTCTTAATCAAATTATATTATCTCAGCGTTTATTAAAAAGAATTTTTTTGCTCTGCTTCTTTTACTATATTTTTGAGACTGCAGATCTACAAAGCTACTTCGGCTGTTTTCTGGCAATCTGCCAGCTATGTTGTTAAATATTTTTGTACCTCAAACGTAATTGAGCTCGCAGTCTCGTTAAGTCTGCTCTTCTGTTCTCACCGATTAAAATCTTTGAAGTCTTGATTTAGGGGTTTGGTACAAGAGGAACTCAATTTAATGGCTCTGGTTTTAGTTGCATATAAGTTAGCACAATGTAAACGTTTTGAGCTTTTTAGCGAATTTGTTTCATAGAAAGCATCTCCCTTTATAGGAACATGAATGAGCAGATTTTGAGTTTGAATTTGGCGCTCTTCCATACTAAAGATGAATTTTAGGTCGGTTTTAATTCTCCTTAGTCCCAAAGGTTTCAAGGGATTAACAAGTGTCGAATTTTGTGAATCACAGCATCTAAACAACGTTTTGATGAGCTCCGTGGCTCGACAAATATGTAATTACTAAGACCAATTAATATTAAGTAATTATAGCCCCGTAAGGTTTTTTTTCAGTTTCAAGTATTTCTGAACGTTGACAAGCAGATTTTCCGGGCCAAAAATTTTGGACGCGAAACCTTTTAATTAAAGAGTTAACTGATAAGGTTGCATATAATTTGTTGATCTTTTTTGAATGGTTGACTGCATTACAAATCGGTTTCTTGTTGCCTTCAAAGTTTAGCAGTCATGAAACTTTAGCAGACACAAAATGAGAATTGTTCGTTTGTAACAAAGATTTACATGAAAAGAAATTTGGTTACCTTCGGGAGAATCAGATTTGAATTTAACACCGAAGTAGTGTAGTGAGAACACTGAAGAAGTGAGAAAAGTAGAAATTGTCTGCAACCAGTTACCTTTTAAAACTTGAAACTATCGCATTCAACCCCCTGAAACCTCCAGCTACGTAACAAAACACCTAAAAAAGTCTTTTAATGAATTGCGCCTTTTAATGAATTGCGCCTAATAATTGAGCCTTTTAATAATTGAGCCTTGTACTGGGGGCCACCAAGCAAATTTTAACTAGACTTATTGTTCCGACGCCACTCGTGGGAGGGAGGAACTATATGCTCAATTGGGGAGATCGAAGAGAGTTGTGAGTGGTATCACTGTAAAGCCCGTCCAGCATAGTGTATGCAAATAAAAAGTTTTTTAAAAATATGGTCTTTCGAGGAGTTATCGAGGTTTAAAGTTTTAATTAACAATTTTACTTTTCGCACGGATTTTGCTCACATTTTTGGACTTTTTTGTCATTTTTTGAACAATTCTGTTAACATTTTTGACATTTACGGGTTTTAATAACCATGGAGTGATATTGAGGCTATTTTTAATCTCATCATGGTTTTTAGAATATAATAAGTTTGGGGTTGGATCTAGATTTTTCGGTTTCTGGAGCAATTTTTTTTATTTACTGTTGCGGAAATTTAACGTCTTTTTTGGTTTTGTCTCGTGACTTTCTGGCAAAGTATAAAAAATGTGATGCATTAGTTCCAATGTTGAATATATCCTGTTGTCCGAATTGGTCTGCGGCAACCAATGATTTTGTTGATTTTGACACTAAAAGTTTTCATTAAAAGGAGTTTTTCTATTTTTTTGTTTTGTTACTGAGTCACTATATTGATAGATCTCACTGATTATTCATTACTTTAAAACTACTTGTTTTAGAAGAAAATTTAAAAAAATTTTGACTGCATAAATTTTGTCTGTAGTTTTGGCACAGTCTGAGTAATGAAAGCCGTCATTGATTCCAGTTGTAGAATAAAGGGAATTTATCAATTGCTAGAGTTCATAGCTTATCGATTTTATAACTGGACAATACATTTCAAAAGTGAAATTTTGGTTCAGGCCGTTTATTTTTTTGTTCTGCGCTTCAATCTTATTTAAGCCTTCATTAGGCAGAAACCAGGCACATCTAAATATAAATTTCCCTTCCAATTAAAATATAATCATAGATATAAAAAAATGACGGATTTCTTCTGTTACAAATTGGGAGACCTCCTGTATTTGGTTTTTCATTAATTTGATTTTTTGATGGTTAAATTTTAGTTGTTTACTTTTAGACCTGTCATTCATTCTGATGGCTTTCAATTGCTTTCCCAGGGAGGCGTAATTGAAACTTCTGAGTGTGCGAATTGTGTTAAAATTTGTTCAAATGGTTTTTAAAAATGTTCTCAGATTATGGAAAAAAAATTGCGCCCCCATTTTGTCGAACTGTACATTTTTCTCATTAACAAGAGTTTTTTGAGCATCTGAAATGTGTGATTGTTCATAGGAAATTTAGTTTCTGCACTTTTCTGTGAAGTTATAATTGATTTTCAAGTTTTTACACCAAAATTTTTAAACTGATTTTTACTGAGGATTATTTCAAATTTTGCATACATGGGCTTATGTGATCTGATAACTAACTTGCATAAAAAAGCGCATGGTAAGTGTTCAGGCCGATTTTGAAAAACTTCACTCACGACAGCATATGATTATCTAGCTCTATAGGGTGACCTCTACTTGAAGTTGCATTCTCATTTTAGATTTATAAGTGAGTGCAGAATTTTTCTTTTACTTTTGTACTCACTTATAGATCTAAATTGAGCTCTTTGAGTCTAATTGAAAATAGTTATATTTCAGGCAAGCTTAATAATAATGAAGTTGTTACTTGAGAGATATTACACTTTGAACTTTAGTTTGAAAACGGGATAGAGGTTGATTTCTGGATATCATTTTTCAGTGTTCCGGTGAAATCAGTTGTTTACTTGATAAAATTGTATTTTTGCAATTTTTCAAATTAAAGAGGATTGAATTTAATGTCTCCTTGTATTTTTCTAGTGTTCATTCTAGTTAAATTAAGCACACCCGTCTCAACGTTATTAACTCTTTTTTTAATTGCACGTATGTCTGAATTCACGTATGAATTCACGTACCCTTGTTTGAATACACGAATGTCCTTTTTCTTAAGAATCTCTTCAAGTTTTAATTACAAAATATTGACAACTGAGTCTAGCAAATGCGATTGATGCATCTTAAAAGTGCACAGCTGCCGCTGTCTGGATTGTTTTGTGGTAAATAATTATTTTGTTGCTTTTGACACTACGTGTTTTCAAAAAAAACTAATTGTTTTCCATGTCTTTGTGCTTATTTTGTATTGTGCTTATTTTTGTTATTAAAATGTCTCAGGACTGAGTGGTCTCTCTGATGTTCTAATGAGGCTAAATAATGTCTGTTTTCTAGTTAATGAAATGGATTACTTTGACACCGCTTGATTCTGTTAAAAATTCCAAAGTTTTCAGTTTTCGCTTCATATGTTCTTTTCTGTGGTTTTGTCAAGTCTGAGTAATGAAAGCTTTTATCGAGTACAGTAGTGGTACACAAAATATGTATGAATGGCTGGAGTTAGTGAGTAGTAGTTTTTTGACTGACGTCAAAATAAATTACGTGATTTTGAGTTCTGAGGTTTTTCTTGTTTGTTATGTTGTCTTCCCCTTCAATCTCATTTACTAATGCTTGATAAATTCATAATGTGCTGAATTGAACTTAATTTTCCGTTTCCGTCGGTAGCTAGCCATCGATTTGCAATTTGTGTCATTTAACTTTGTAAAAAAATGGAGATTTTTTGAGTTCAGTCTATAATTGTTTTTAAATTAGTTTTTTTTTCGTTGAATTTGGTTCCCTAGAATCGGACCTATCAATTGTTTCAATTGCGGACTCTTCTCAAAACGCGTTTCTGGAGCCGCTAAATGTGTTCTTTTGATTACCAATGATTTTTAATTTTTTCAAAAGCAACAAAAAGTTCGGGACGGAAGAATTATAAAAATAAATCGCGTTGTTGTCAATAACAATCAAATTGAATCCAATTAATTTGATAATTATTAGTGTGCAAACAGTTTTGGTTTGTACTCGAGGGAGTGCCTGAGAATTTTTCCCAAAACACGAAAAATTTGAATACCTTCTGCGAAAGTTTCCAAAATTGCAATTTATACCTCGAGGATAAATATGACGAATTTTGGTTGCTTTTCGAGCGCCCTCAATTGCTTTTTGTAGGGCCAATTGAGATAAATTAGTTTGAGGAAAGAGTCGGAAGAAGTCCGAAATTTGCTAACAAAATTTAGACGATCAAGTTTATGATAGCTGTCTATTCTTTCTTTTATCAGATGCTGTGGTGGTGATTTCGCTACGTGCTGAGCTAAGTGCTCTTGACATAGAAAATAAATCGTTTTGTTGTCAATAATGATGAAATTGAATACAAATATTTTGATAATTATTAGTCTACAAGCAGTTCTTGTATTTGCTCGAGGGAGTGCTTGAGATTTTTTTTCCCAAAAAACACAAAAAAATATGAATACCCTTAGCAAAAGTTTCAGAAATTGCAAGTTTGTACCAGTTTAAGCAATTTTTATTGCGCGCAGAGTGCAATTTAATGCTTTTCATGGACAAATTAAGATGATTTATTTAGTTTGGGTAGGAATTTATTCTATCTTTTTATCAGGTGCTATGGTGATGTCGCTAAGTGCTAAGCTATTATGATTCTAATTACTAATCGGTGCGTTTACTTTTCTGTTAAAAATTTTTCAATGCGTTTTGCTGAGTTCTATTCTGGGCGGCAGTCTGGTAGAAACGTACTGTTTTCTGCGCCAGAAGTTGATTGAAGCCACACATATGTATGTTAGAGGCATTCTATCAACTAAACTTAGAACTGATTTCGACCATGAGTTCCCCAACCTACCATTATGTCAATATCATTGAATAATAAATTTTTGAACTTCTAGAAAAATCTATAAATTAAAAAAAAATCAGTCAGTCAAATATTAGCTTTTTAATCAAGTTGTTGCAATTCGTTTTACCTCAGCAATGAGGATAACCAAAATCTGAAAAATGCACTCAACAAATTAAAAATTTCCCTGTGTGCATAATTTCTCCTTAAGGAATCTCTCCCCCAGGCACATCGGTTATAGATGATATTTTACTTTTTAGGCTTGGAGTCGAGCTTAGCATCTTTTTTTTCAGAGTTTATCAGCATATCTTTTTTTCAGAGTTTATCAGCATGCTAATTGACAACAGAGAAGTGAGTAATTTGGTACAGGAACTGCTTCACAAATGTGGCAAGTCACAGAACTCACCCCTCACAACACCAACTGGCGAATGCCCTTGGGATGTGTTCGAAACTATCTACGATACCGTCCAAAAGTTGATGGACAAACAGTCAACTGCTTTGGCCGCTTCGAGTGTTGTAAAGAAAAATGAGGGAGACATTGATATAAAGTTTTCTAAGTTTATTCAACAGCCGAGAAAAGTTGAAGAATTCAGAGAATGGATGATTAAAAGTTCGAATAACAATTGCGGTTTGAATAAATTTATAGAATTGTCAGTTGAACATGAATCTGGTTTTGAACAAATTGAGCTCGTAGCCTGTTCGAAAGTGGAGCAGGATGATAAAGTGCTCACGATTCCTAGAAAATGTATGATGGTTGGTGACGTCGAAATCTCCAAATGTGGAGATAACGCTGAACATGGAAATGTTATCACCAAGTTGTTCAAGTCAGATCAACGGTTGTTTACTGAAGTTCCGTCTCTGAAACTTACAATGGTGCTGCTTTACGAACTGTTTGAGAACAAGGAGAAATCTAAATGGAGGCATTACATCAATGTATTGCCGAAGCAGTATCTAATGGTGCTTTATTTCTCAAAGCCAAGTTTCAAGAATTTGCACCTTGGAAGCTCAAGCGGTGAGCTGACGCTCAGTTTGTATCGAAATATATCAAGACAGTACTGCCTAATCTTCTCAAAGCTGGCCTCAATTGCCCCAAAATCAAATCTGGCCCAAAATTTTTCTTACGAGGCGTTTAGATGGGCCGTGTGCACAGTGATGTCTCGACAGAACAAGATACCGTCGGGCAAAGTTGCAAATGGCAAAACTATGCAATCTGACCAATTAGCGCTGATTCCTCTCTGGGATCTGGCCAATCATAAACAGTCACATATGACAACATTCTACAACTCAGAAACGAACACGATTGAGTGCCTAGCTACTGAAGGCTTAGAAATTGGAGACAAGTTTGAGATACATTACGGAAACCGTACGAATTCAAGCTTCATGATGTATCAAGGCTTTGTTCCAGACAAGAATATCCATAATCAGGTCACAGTTACACTTGGAATCAGTTCCAAAGATTCTCTTTGCAGAACCAAAAGCCAAATATTGCTCGATCACCAAATTCCTTCATGCGGCAAATTCAGTTTACATACTTCTTATCACGAAATTCCTTTCACAAGGGACCTGCTTATATTCTCTAGAGTATTTAACCTGGACAAAGATGAACTAGGTTTAGTTATGATCCAGAAAGATTTGGTAGAGAAACGCTATTTGGGCAACCTGATGTTCGGCGTCACCCAAAATCACGAGATAAAAGTTTGGAAATTCTTATCAACTCGGTGCTCTTTGCTAGAAATGAAAGCTGACAAAGTGAAGAAAAAGATTGAAGAATGGATAAATGACGAGACAATTACCAGATTGGAGAAAACAGAAGCGGAGTTGGTTCTTAAGTTGGTGAAATCTGAGCTGGAAATTTACGAGAACGTGAAAGGATTCGCAGAGCGAATGTTGAAAACTGTCCAAACTGACACAAATGCGTTCACATTTCTAGACTCAGTCTAAGAATTGGAATTATAATATCAATAAAAAATCTGCTTCATTAACTAAGGTTCCAATCATGAGGCAGTGGCATATTGCTAATAGCATTCCTGTAAGTGTCTCGCTCTAGCACTAAAACGAACAGCCTACCCTCATGTCCCACCCCGACACCAAATTCAATTATAGCATAAGTTATTCAAGTAAATTGTCAGAAATGATGGATTCAAAAGCAAAAACAAGAACGATCCCTTGTTTCATGCTTATTTTCATTCTCAAACCATTTTTCTGATGTCTTTTGGACTGATGAAAGAAATTTGTTATAAATAACAAAGCTGCTTTTGCTATGCAAACATCCATAAATTTGGGTTAATTATCGGAAAGGCGAGTAAAGTTTTTTCATCAAGTGGCTTTTCACGGTTACGTCATTTTCGCTTCACAACTTGATTCTATGGTCAAACAGTTGCACTGCTAGATCGTAAAAGAAGTCATTGAACCCAAAAGTTATTGAACCCAAAACTATCATCCAAATATCTGCTCAAATTTGCCCTGCACAAACTACCTTGTCTGACCACTTTGTTATGAGATCATTTGAATTCAATGCTGTTTGCTTTCATCTGAGACAAATTTGAGAGTGCATGTTCAATATCTATGTCTATGTATAGATTTCATTTGATATAGATTTGGTTCATCATCACTACGTTCAACGATCATATTTCATTTCATGTAAGTAGATTAATTAGTCAATGTTCTATCAATTGTCATTCAATTAGACTTGATTTGTACTGCTGGCGCGAAATTTCAACATTGTTTCTTAATAATTGTTTTTTGAAGATTTGGAGGAACCTTTCGGAGGATGTAGGTAGACAATCTAACTAAAAAAGGAGGACCGGATGAGACAATAATACCACAGTAGGTTTTGTGGATTTAATTACTTGTGAATATTTCAAATGTATGCGCAACAGTATGTGAATGCTTAGCGCGTCTGTAGGCCATAATAGCGCCTGCTGAGTTGTCTGCATAAGGTAGTTCAAGCTCATTTAATTTTTAGTCTCTCTCTCTCTCTCTCTCTCTCTCTCTCCTCAACTGTTTGTTAAATCAATGATAAATACAATAGATCGCCACCTGTGAATTTATACGAAAGAGCGAATTCTATAATTTGTCCATAAAGCTAGCTACAGTGTACGCATTTTTTGAAATAATTAGATTGCCCGGGATTGAAAATCGAAAAATGTTCTGTTGTTATTAGTTGACGGGAATTGATGAAAGGTTAGTGCCCTAAACGTCCGAATTGAATTGAATTTCGTTTAACTGATGCATCAAAATTGTTCTATGAAAGGCAAAAAAGAAGCACCAAAAAGCACTCTACTACAGGCTGATGCCCAACAAGGTAGAGCCCGGGAGACCTAATTGGGAGAAACCAAAGACCTAAGGGGTGTGGAACTTGAAGGAGTGGACATCTAGAGGAAAAGTTTATGAATTACTAAGTTATTGTGAAGATAGGTTTTTTCAAACTTATGAAAAAACATTTGAAAGCTTGAAGTACTCTTATTACACAAATCTGAGCGTATCAGGTTATTTTCCTGCAAGAAGTTGTATGCAATAACAATTCTAACTCTTAATGAATTATTTCCAGCTCTTGATAGTCTTGCTTTGGAAAGCAATGTATTTTTACACTGATCGTTCGTGAGGCCTCTTATGGAGTTCAGAAAAATTAAGTGTTTGGACTGGCGTTTGATTTCGAATTTGGAGGAAAACTTCTTTAAGAAGTTCAATAAAATAAGGCTCAAAGACTGTAGCATGCGGCGACTTGTTCATTATTTCATGCACTGACTCCCAAGAGCGTTTAAAATAAATTGATATATTGATTCTTTTCTGAGCTTTAAAAATTTCTGTTAAATGATTTTCGGAAGTGTTTCCGTAAATTAAAAGACCGTAACTAATTCGTGATTTTATGTATGCATCATAGAATCTGACCAATTGTTTTCTTGAGAAAAAATGCCGAGCTTGATAAGCCACTCCGCAAAACTGATTCAGTTTTTTTACTACAGTTTGTATGTGTGGTATAAAGTTGAGTTTGTTATCAATACGAACACCCGAGTTTTTATGATTAGAAACCAGTTTCTCAGAGCAACCTTGATTTTTTTTACCAAACTGAATTTTGACACATTTTGATCTGTTCCAAGTCAAATGATTTTTTTCTAACTACTTCCTAACCTGTACTGTCATCTGCAAAAAGTATGCAATGGCCAGATTTAATGAAGTCATTCCTATCATTAATGTAAAGCAAAATTAATTTAGGGCCCAAAACAGAACCTTGAGGAACCCCGCATGCGACTTCAAGTGTTTTGGATTCCAAGACATCTCCTACTACATATTGTAAACGATTAGAAAGCTAACTTTCTAGAATGTTATAATTTGTTCCTCGGAACCCATAGCTCCAAAATTTTTTAAGAATTTCATGATTAACTGTATGAAACGCTTTTTTAGGTCTATGAAACATGCAGAGCCGTATTTTTTCCTTGTCAATAGTTTCGTGAATTCAATGAAAACTTAAAGCATGCACACACAATCTATTTCTGCCATGCTTTTTTGCTTTCGTTAATACCTAGTTGAAGGGAGCAAATTTGTCGTCAAGACTCTCAGTGAGAGCATGACCGAATTGTTTTCATTGTTCATCAACACAAGCGGAATAATCAATTGAAAATAATTTTTGTTTTTGAAAGAGTAGAAAGAAACTTTAATTTAACATCGATATTCTCCAAACTTTGATAATTTTATTAACAGAATGTTTCACGATTTTGTTTTTCTGGCGTATAAAGGTCAGTTTCGAGGCTCAGCGCAAAGTTATCGCTGATGAAACATTTCAACACAGATGTATTGGAGAAAGTGATTGATGCTACATGGTCAATGCAAGTTGCAGATTGTCGTGAAACTCTTGTAGGTTCATTTTTTCAATATTGAAAAACCAAATGCAGACAATAAATTTTTGTGTTGTCTTACCTTGTCGTTAGGAATCAAAATGTCGATATTAAAACCTCCAACCACAATTTTTCTTCCCTGTAGTGAGTTCAATTTTAAAAGCACGTAAAATTTGTTCTCAAATTTTTATGCTGTGGAGGGCTGTTTGTAAGCAGTACAAATATTTAAAAATTTGTCTTTATGAGAAAGTTTTACTAAGATGTGTTTTAGGGTACTTGAAGTCTCGGTAACTTCGTAATTTATGCCTTCTCCCACGAAAATAGCCACTCCTCCACCTGTGCCAGTTTTCGGTTTTGTGAAATCATCGGGCTGTAGACTGGCATGCTATAGAAAAGTAGATTATTATTATCCCTGAGCCAAGTTTCACAGTCTTATAGCCAAAGGTTTTACAGGTAATGTGTCGGCGTGACACCTGAGTTCGTCAATTTTATTCCTAAGAAATCGGTTATTAAAAAAATATATATGCGAGTTGTCCGCGTTCTCCAAGTTTTGTACTTCCTCAATTAGATCTCTCTAGAGAGAGTGCTAGAGCTTGGCAATACTATCAAAAAATTTTAAAAGTCATTAGACAATCAAATAATGCCCCGCTCTAACCCACTAGATTTGATAATTATGGTAATTAAATTAGAGTTGACAGTTAATTAATTAGGTAATTAATGGCTACTGCGATGCTGCTATGCTCAAACTGCGTTCTGAATGACAAGAGTTATCGACCATTTTTTTAGGAGGAGAATCATCACTTATGCCAGCGATGAAATCATTTAATCCTTTTGCATCTGATTGTTGCCGTAACTCTTTCAATTTGCTACAAACTTTCAAACAATCATTATTTTGAGGACTCTGCGTTTTTGGCTTGCAGATTCTCAAATTACTGGTCACTCTTTGAAACGCAACTGGTGTTTTTGCTATTACAAATTGTTGTTGTTGTACGACTGCATTTCCACTCTCGAACACTTCGTCAGCATCTTTTTCATTTAACAAGTTATGTGGTCGTACCAGATTTTTTGTTTTTATCAATACTTGCGGTTGACTGTTTTTGGAGGTAGTGCGCATTCCTAAGCCTCTGGCGTAATCAAGCAGATCACTGGCTTGCTTGGTCAGTCGTTCGTACATAAATACGGGTTTTTTGTTCATCGGGTTCAAATATTCCCAGAAAACGGCACGTCACCGTATCCGATAAACTGACCTCAGTTTGAAGAGCAGTCCTGATGAAGTTGATAACATCCGAGAACACATCTTCGTTTGTCAAGAAAGGAAGATTCTATATGATCACACAATCCTTTGAGGAGTACCGCTCCGCTTCGCTCATTTTCTTCTGGAAGTAAAGAATTTCTTGTGGGGCTACTATCTTTTCGTCGTTCTCCTTTGAATCAGTGATAATCAATTAAAATAAATCTGCCAAATCATCGTCAATATGTGAAGTAAGTGTCTCAAGTTGTTGTTGCATTGTGTTTTGCTTAGCGGTCATTCTATTCTAAAGTACGTTTCATGCAGCGCAGTGATCCGACTGTTCTTTAGCTGTTAATTTTTTTCTTTTGACTGTTCATTTCGTTCATTTCGAATCTTTGAGTGAAGCAAGGATTAGCAAACTTTTGATGTCTGCAAAAGTTTGAAGCAGCACTCTAGAGCTTCACGAGTCATCGATTGAAAGAGCGGTTGGTTTGGTTTAACTGCAGTATAAAGAAATAGTGGACAGCGTAGATGCAACAGATTTGGCGATTGAGGAGATGGCGTAAAACGAAGTTACAAGATGCGAATATCATTGTCTCGGCTTTCAAGATGACAAGTTTAGCTGTGTGCGTTGTAATTTGGGTAAACATTACCTTATGAAGAAAGCAGATGGCATGTGTTCACGATAAACACGACAGATCTCATGTAATTACTTTTGAGTTCAATATGCTATTTAAATGTTGAATTTCCCATTTGGATGATAGGCTACCCCTTCGACTATGAAATCTGGGCATTTATAATTGTTCACTCAGCTGTTTTAATAAATAAAAAAAACAGTTACGACCTGCTTTAACTCCACCAGCTGCACTTCCATTAGTCACTTGGAGTCTTCGTGAGTCTAACAGGAGAAAAAAATTGTTCTGGAATCTAAACTTTGTTTCCAGCCAAATGCAGAACTCATTTGTGAGATTAGCGATACTAGATTGGAATGAACTAACAAGTGAAATTAAAACAAACAAGAGAAAAAAATCAAGCTGCTTAGATTTTTCTGCTCAGTTTTTAACTTAAACCCTTGTTTGTGGAAGGTTACTTGTTCAACTTGGCGTGACTTTTGGAAATATGAATTAGACTTACTGTTGTTGGGTTGACGTATGAAAACGTATAATGCGTATAAAACTTAATAAAACTTAATACGTATAAAACTTAATGCGTTTTTTTTCGTTTAGTATGCGACGAAAATTGAGTTCACTTAACTTTTCCGTTGCAATGTTTAAGTAATGAGTAATTTGTAAATATTTTCACTGCCGGACTAACATCAGTTGTATACTCCTTGATATGGTTCGGAATTCAGTGTTTTTGTTTCTACTTTCAGGGATCATTAGATGAAATTTGTCGGTTTCTCAATTGTTTGAAGTACTTAGTTATGTTCAATGGGAGGGGGCAACTACAAATGGTAAGTTCGTAATGACTCGCCGAAAAAGTGGTGAAAAGGTTGAAATTGTGCCGAAATATTGCAGAATTATTGCTAACAAAATAGCCTATGTTGAGTGTCACCCAGTGAGAGGGTACTTTAACTTAATAATTGTATGTTTGACTCTCGCAATGAGAGGTGAGTTGAAAAAATTGACGAAAAGTATGGACGCTAAAAACAGTTAGAATATTAATTCAAATCAGAACCATGATGGTAATTAATTTGGGCTCCTTATTTTATAAACAATCAAGTTGTTGGAAAGAAGTCATAAGTCTTGATGTCATCAAATCAATTTATTTTTTTTTGGCTATGACATCACAAAATCTCTTCAACAAAAACTGCTTAGGTTGGTTTTGGATTATTGGGCAAAATTTTTATGATCGGGAAACAGGCTGTTGCCAAGCGAAATTATGTGCGAGCCTTCTGTGCTTCGCTCAGGATCGCGCGAGCTGCTATGTTGATCTGTCATGTCGTAGTTTTCCAACTCCTGGGTCTTAAAGAAAGGTTGGTTACTCAGCATTTTAAGAATGCAAATGTCAGCGTAGTTTATATGCATTTATTAAAACAGCAATTTATAGCGTAATTACTTGGTTAATGAAATCCGCACCAATAGAAAATTAATAGAAAATTGTTGAAAAACACGCACCAATTCAAACTTTAAAAAAGGGGGAGAAAGTTTTAAGAATTCTAAGCCCTGGTTAACACAAGAATTGAAGCATTTGATCGCCCAAAAACATTTTTTGTTCAATAAATGGATAAAATTCCTGACAGCGAGACGTACAAAGAATTTAAGCGCTTAAGAAACTTAGTTAATGGGAGACTAAAGGAGGCGCACAATTTTTGCATCAATTTCTTTCAAAAACTACCAAAAAGTAAGGAACAATGGAAATTCATTAAACAGAAGACCAGTCCGAATGAAAAAAGTGTCAAGGTTGATGAAATCAGATTAGACAGTGGTGAAATTTCAAGAGAACCAAAAAATATTGTCAATTGTCTGAATAGGTGTTTTCAAAGGTTCGGATATTGCTTGTAAATACCCTGATAATCTTAATATACCTGAATTCACATTCAGAACTGTGACTAGAAAAGAACTTTATTCAGTCATTGACTCGCTGGACGATAACGAAGAAGCAGGACCTGGTGAAATCTCAATTCGACTCATAAAGTCTTGCAAATTAGCTATAGAAGTACATCTACAGTTCGCCTTAAATGAGTGCATTAAGGAAAAAATTTTCCCAACTAAAATGAAACTAGCCTATGTAACACCATTTTTCAAAAAAGGTGATAAATTAGATAGCACAAATTATAGACCAATTTCTGTAACTCCGAGTTTTGCAAAAATCTTTGAGCGCCTCCTGCTGACTCAGATGATGGAGTTCATTGATAAGCATAAAATTATAAATAAAGAGCAATTCGGATTTCAGAAAAAAAAGTGTGCAACAGATGCAGTTTTAGAACTGGTTGAAACAGTTTCGGCTAATTTAGATCAAAGCAAAGAAAATGTTTATATGTTTCTAGACCTTGCAAAAGCATTTAATTCCATTTAGCTTAACATTTTCCTTAAAAAATTTGAAATGTATGGTTTTTCCCAGGAAGCGAAAGAATTACTGTTTTCATTTCTTGCCAACCGCAGACAAAAGGTAAAACTTAATGGCATGTTCTCTGATTGTGAAATTGTGAATCACGGTGTGCCACAAGGAACTGTTTTAGGACCACTCATTTTTCTTTTATATGAGAGCGATTTCTCATCTAATATAAACACAACGGAAAAAGTAATTTAATTCAAAGATGACACAAGTATTGTCTGTTGTTGACAGAAAAGTAGCTTACATAGAAAAGTCACGGAAGTTTTACAAACAACAGAAGAATATGTAGAAATGAACAAACTAACTTTGAATACAAACAACCGAATTAATCTTTTTCTCGCGCAATAATTCTGATTTCGGATCAATTTTTACAAATACGAAGTTCTCACAACAAAAAAAGTTGCAGATATCTTGGTATTCAAATTGACAGGAATCTTAGTTTCGAGGAGCAGTTGAATAAAACCTTGAAAAAGGTGGCTCATGCTATTAGATCAATTTACTTTATAAGACATCAAGTTCCACTGAACGCGCGCATTCTTCTAAAGTCACTTGTGCTTTCACACTTATCTTTTTCGGCAATCTTTTCTCAAAATTTGTCTTCAAAAAACCTGAAACGCCTTAACCGACAGAATAACTGGGGTATGAAGGTGTGCTTTCTACGCAAAAAGTATGACACAGCGAGAGATCTGCTAATCCAGACAAAGAACCTACCAGCTGAGCTAATAATAGCAAAAATGTCGCTAAGCAAATTTCATTATGATATCGCTAGGCCAGAAATTTCTGAAAATTTTTACGGGTATCTGAGTCTTCATCAAAATACTCGAACAAGACAATTCAAAATTAGACAAAATGCCAAAACCAGCTTTGGAATGAATTCGATTGTTCGTCAATGCGTACAAAAATGGAATAAGTTACCACAGTGGCTTCGGTTGGCAAAAAATGAAAACCTTTTTAAGAAAACGTTGAATAGTTTCTTGCTCTCACAACATGAAAAAAATCCTTTTAATAGTAACCTAGGAGCTTTTAAAAGTTATTTTTATTTTTAGGAAGAAAACAATTGAAAGAAAATTTTATAATGTGATTCTTTTTAGAAATTTATGAATGTTTATTATATTATTTTGTTTGAATGATATGACGTATTTTTTTGTTTCAAGTATAGTTAACCGTATGGTTATAATTTTAATTTACTTGTTGCAAAAAAAATCCGACTCGAG
This sequence comes from Convolutriloba macropyga, assembly GCF_964194025.1. NCBI lineage: Eukaryota > Metazoa > Xenacoelomorpha > Acoela > Convolutidae > Convolutriloba > Convolutriloba macropyga. The sequence continues at coordinate 33,197,398 of NC_134475.1, forward strand.
AACAATAATGAATTGAGTTTATTTTATCAACCGACCAAACATCCCAAGATGCGACCGGCTTATTCAAATAAACATCCAGATATCTGTTAACATCCCTGCTCAAATGACGCTTCAGTTTTCATTGGACCCTCTATTTTTGGGTAACAAATAAGTTTTCCGAACTTCTCTTCATTTTGGTGAATAGTTTTTCTTAGGATATAAGAAATTGTAACAGAGCTGGCTTTTCCAGCTGCGTTGAAAGACTTTTGTGATCCGTTGTTAAGCGAATTTAACAATTATCATAATAGCGTTGCTAACTGGTGTTAAAAGCGACGCTGAAAACTGGCTCTTAACATTATTAACTGGTAGACGACTTACATAATACGCATGTTTACATTCAAATCTGTTTCGATTTTAAAGAATGAACGAGAAATTGATTATAAGTATAGGTTTTTATTCATTGGCGTAATACAAAGGCAAAATTTGATTTTTTTTAAAAAAAAAACTTGAATTAATATGGTTGATAAACAGAAATTGAAGTTTTTTCATTAGTTTACTAATGGTACAGTTTTCATCTCTCCATAAAATCTTTGATTGGCTGAAATTATCAGGGAAAACATTCAATTTCAGTCCGTATTTGTAGGACTCGTATATTTATGCTAGTCGAGGTTTAAGTATATCATGCAAAATAAGTTAAGGAAGATTTCGTTAGTATTTGAGTTGACAGTTCGTCAATTTTAGATTATTGCTTCGAAAGCGCTATAAAGTGGAGCTAAGTGATCTTTAACAACCAAATTGCTGAACAAATCATATTAAGTTGTATATGCGCATCGGGCCAAAGTCCAAATGAGGAACCAGAATAAGTTAATTTTAGACATTTACTAGAGAGTAAATTTAATTTTGAAGTGAAATTGAAGAGCTAGAATTTAATTTTGAAGTTTAGCGGTTAATTTTTCAGAGCGACGCGGAACTAACAGTTCTATGAAAACAGCGTGAAGAAGATAACTTTCCTCCTCCAGTTGAATTTTATTTGGATGTACGGACTTGATATTTGAGGGAAGATACTTACAATTTTTGGAAAGGGTTTGGGTGTCTTTCGCGCCATCCCGCCCCGAGTTCATAACGAAGTTTATTTCGAATGTTTTGGTATTTTAAGTTAACAAGTGACTGTTTGAATTTTTGAACCCCGCCAAAACTTCCGGATTAACCGCACGCCACTGCTCCGGGACGTCAAATTTTAATGGCTCCTGGAGTATTGTCATTAGCTGTATCAATGTTGGAGGGTTAGCATCTTTCATGGTCTTTTTAATGTTGCCTTTTGTACCCCCGATGTGACTGCAAGTTTGGGCTTTGGCTCGACCCTGGTACTGAAAACCCCAAGTTCCGTTTTTCGAGCCACTAAACAAATCTGAAAAGGTGATGTGATAACCGAAGACAATGATAAAATATTCGCCCTCGTCCAATTTAGTTATTTTTCTGTTTTTGGGACCCAGGGCTCGCTAAGAAATTCAAAATGCAAAAGGATACACACTGGCTAATATCTAGAACGTTTTTTTGGCTTGCAAATAATTTCAACCTTATGGATTCTAAATCTGGGCCCCTGGATTCGGGATTTGGGCCCCTGGGTCAAGAAATATGACCTTCTGAAGTCTGAACAAATCCAAAACGCACCCGAAAGTGCGCGGTCAATGCTTGCGTGTAGTTGGGAGTGGTTTTGTAAAATTTGCGAACCTACGTGCCTGTGGTGGAATTTCTTGACAGGGATCGTTTTACCTGTTTCATTGCCGATCCTCAACTGGTAACACCTGGATTATGATGGGTAGTCAAATTTTGGGCTTTTAGAAGACTTGGTCTTTTCAGCCTTCTAAACTAGGGCAATTTCATGAATTGGTTGTGAAACCGGAGAAAACGCTTTCTCTGAAATTTTGGGCTTTTTACACAGATTGATTACGGATATCGAAGTGGTGTTGTTTTGGATTGCGAAAATAGAGCGATTAGAAGTTTTGAACGTAACCTCCAATTTTAACTGAGCAAAAAGTGGGTGATATGACACGTGCTTTTTGTGATAAAGCGAAGCAATTTTGTGTACATAAGAGTCCAGATCAAAATATAATGATTGCTTAAGATTTTAATGCTTGTTTGCAGAAGATGAGCGCGTGTTGGTTAAGCGTAAAAAAGGAAAAGGAGAGCTAGGTGACGAGAGACAGACAATTAAAGAAATTGTTACACAAAAATCCGATAGAAGTTAGTCCTTTAGTGAGTTGAATCATTGTGTGACTTTCTCAGTGAACTTCTAGAACATTTAGTTTAGTAAGATTGAACTCTACAGAAATATTTTTGAAAGTCTAATTGTCCCCCCCCCACGAATGATTCGAGAATTTCTGTGATTAGTAGTTATTGGATTGTGATCCGGCCGAATAAAACGAGACATCTTATTTAATCTTGTGAGATAATTTTTTTGCATAGACTGGCTCATACACGATAAAACTTTCCGAATCATTGGGATGTGATCTGTTCGATTTTTGATATCTTAACTCAGATCTTTCCGTCTCGTACCTAGTGGAAAATGTCATCTCTCGCAACCATGCTTAATATAATTGTTACTAAAGTAACATTACCACACAGCTGAGAAAAGCGGATATCAATTTCAGTTCTATAGCGAAGGACTGATCACAGCCACGCCTCTCATGGGCTGTCAGATGTAATATTTCGATAAGATCTCGTTATCGAGGAGAAGCGAGCCCCCTGACGGCAAGATGCTCCTTTTTTGCTGTATATACAACGGGTATCTCACCCAAATTGCACTTCATTATGTGCCTGCGCAGCTTTCTTAGAACCTTACGTGTTACTGGTTTCTAATTATGCGATAACTTGAGCCATAAATCCATGATGTGACGGGTGGTTCTCTCTGGTTCTTTTTCCGGGAAAAAGTCTGCAAAATCACCTCGAAGTTTACTGTAGACTGCAACAAAATCTCGCCTCGGTTTGCAAAATTTGCAGCTGTCAATGAGGAAAGCTTACAAATGGCCCTAGCGAAAACATCAGCATCGAATAGCTACCACGACGTAATTCCATCTGCAGTGTTTAAAGATTTCTCAGCATCTTATGCCTACATTAATCTTACTTTTCAATACGTCATTTGAACTAGGAGTTTTTCCAGATGATTTCAAGATTGCGATAGTGATTCCCAAGCTGAAGAATGAAAGTCTTGATCCTGAAAGTCTATCAAATTATAGACCTATTAGTAACCTAATCTTTTTATCCAAAGTCCTTGAATGTCTTGCATTTGAGCAACTTATAAGTTATTTTATTGTGAACTCACTCCTAGATGATCAGCAATCCGCCTACCGTGCAACTTTCTCCACGGAAACTGCCTTATTGCATACTCTCATGAACACACGAAAGATGCTTGATAAACGTTCGTTTGTTTTTACAGTGGCTCTTGACTTGCAGGCGGCTTTTGATACCCTGAACCACGAAGTTCTCTTACATATTTGTGAAGATCGTTTTGGCATAAGGTATACAGCCATAAAGTGGCTTAAATGTTATCTCTTAGGAAGAACACAACTTGTTTTAGTCAACGATTCAGTCTCAAAACCTGCACTTCTCGATTCTGGTGTACCTCAGGGTTCCATTCTTGGGCCTATGCTTTTCAATGTCTATCTTACACCGTTGGGTGACCTACTCAAAGAAATTAAAGTAAATTATCAACTATATGCTGATGACACCCTCCTCTACTATGAATGCTCTTCAAAACACATCTTCAATGCAAATTCCGTTGAACTTACCATTCAAAAAGTTTTATACTGGTTTGCGAATGCTGGCCTACAGGTTAACGAAAGTAAAACAGAAGCCATTCTCATTTCAAGCGTAAAGAATGCGCCAAGTATCAGCTCCATAAAAGTTGGAAACGTTGAAGTAAATCTATCTAACTCCCTGAAATGCCTGGGCGTTACAATTGATAAACACCTTGACATGGAGAAGCAAGTAAAAACTGTTGCCAAAAACTGCTTCCACTACCTCTGAATACTCCATTCTCTTCGGAATTTCGTTGATTTTGAAACACGCATAGTGCTGGTTAGATGCTTAATCATGAGTCGTCTAGATTACTGCAATTCGATCCTTAACAGACTTGGCATGAAAAAATTGTCCATTCGCCAAAAGGTCCAAAATCGGGCATGTAGATTTGTTTACCGGCTACATCCTTGGTGCTCTGTATCAATTCACCTTCATGACCTTCACTGGCTGCCAATTTATATGAGAATTCGTTTTAAATTACTTCTGTTTGTCTACAAAAGCCTTTTTCACAAAGATCTGATTCCAGACTATTTAGACGTGTTTGAAAAACGAGCAAAAACTTCCCGAAATGGAGTGGTATTGGTTGTACCCAAAAGGTCTTCAAAACTTGGACGAGATGCTTTTGATTACCAAGGTGCTGTCTTGTGGAACAAACTCCCCAAGTGGATCAGAGAACAGAATGGAGTTGATCAGTTCAAATCAGCTTTAAAAACATTTCTTTTCCGTGAACATTTTTACTCCTAATACGATACAGTACACTTCTGAGTCTGAAGAAAGAAGTGTATAAACAAACGATGATGATGATGATGATGATGATGATGATGATGAATCTTGAGTTGACAACCTCCCCCCCTCCCCCCCCCCCCCCCCCCGCAATCACCCACCTCCACCTGGCGATGTTTTGGACCGCCTCCCTTGTCCAACCTTCCCAACCCCTACCGAAGCGAACTGCTCGCTGGTTGTTGGACTGCAATTTGCCCGATTTTTGTCGGTTATGTTTGTAAATTTTATGGCACGCAGTATTGAAAATTGTCGCCATGGCTTGGTTAATTTCATTGAATACTTTATTCCAACTCGGTGCACTAAAATGAACTATGATTGTTACAGTTGTTGTTTTCATGCGTAGTCATATTTTGAAAGAATTGTCTGCATTGTTCAACATTATATCAGGTCTTTTGGTCAGTTTTTACTCAATTGTTTTGAAAGAAAAGTATGAGCATCCAAATCAAAATCTAGAAGGCTTGAAGTTCGTGGACACTATTTTTGGTTATGAACAAGCAAAATTACGAGTTTGTACTGTCAGTATTGACTATTTTTGTTACTTATTCCTTTGATTTCTATCGTTCAAAATTCATATCAAGGACATTCTCATCACCTTGGTTTTCATCTGAGCCCTTGTTCAACTCTGTTTCAGCTTGATCAGCTGCCCCATTAATTCTGTCGCTCCTTTCTGAAAGTTGTTCATTTGGAGAAGTGACGGGTTCTTCGAGTTTTTCTACTTGTGGAGCAGGAATTATAGAATGCTCACTTTGTTCTGATTCTTCTACTTTTGGTTTGGGCACATTATTTATGGCTTTCTGCTGCTCTGTGTTTTCCTGCTCACGCTGAGGTCCAAGATCCTCTTCATTTAGTTTTTCGACAGGTACTGAAGCTGTAGCGGGCTCAGACTCCTGGGTATTTTCTTCAATTTCTGGCCGGTTATTTGCGTGCTGTAAGTTAACCTCAGGTTCAGGTTCTTGATTTTCCCGCTGCTCAGTTGGCGTACTATCATCATTACGTGGCGGTTCAGCATCCGCTATTTGCGACTCGGGTTTATTGTGATCGGTTGTGGTTGGTGCTTCCTTGTCTTGTTCTATTTGATCTGGATTGGGATCTATGATTAAGTCAGAGTTAGATTGGCTGGGTTTATGCTGCTCCTTGTTGTTGTTCTGAAATTGATCAGAGGCATTGAATTCCGGATTTTGTACCAAGATCAACTGTGGTTCCTTCCGATCTGGATCCTGACTCGAAGTGACTTCTGGCTGTGGTTCATTTGAAGCACTTATTTCGACTGGAGTGAGCTCAGTTGATACAGCAGGCTTTGTTACATTTGATTGTTGCTCCGGTTGACAGCTCTTATCCAATTCAGCTTGGTTTTGAGTGATGAAACCGAAAGTAGCAATGGCTGGTTTATTAAAGGCGTTTGCTGGTTTCTTGGACAATAGGGCTGGGGTTGGCTGTTTTGAAGTGTATGGCGCAGCAATGGCGGACTCCTGAAATAAGCTCAATTTTTCCGTTGAAATGCATGAAATGTCTAAGCACGCCTTAAGGACCAAATAAATTTGTGAAGATATGGTATGTTTACATTTAGATATGCTTGATTCTGAAGATGAAAAGTTCAAGTTCTAAATTACCACACAGATGCTATCACCATCGAGAAGATATCAAACTGCTAGGCGAGGTCGAGATGTTGCATAAGTTCGAGAGGGCAATAACATCCGTGGAGATTTTCAGCTTTATTTGCGGTTAAACCAGTTGAAAAACTTACACCACTGTTAAGTTGATTAGACTACAATTTCCGCCACTCTTCTCATAGCAACAATGGCGAGGAAAGTATGGTGGAAATTCATAGTCTAATCGCAGCAAATATGTCATGTTTCTTAGTTTTCTAGTATACATCGGGTGTTAACGATTTATTCGTTCGGTCTGTTATCTATTATAACGCAAGTTATATAGGATTAATGTGAATGCATAAACAGCACTGTTATTGTTCGAAAGCAGACACACGAGAAGATTACTACAACTAATGTTTTCGAAAGGTTTAAAATTTTACGCAAGAGTAAAAACTAACAACATATGTTGGTGGTGGTGGCTGTTGTGGCAACGGGGCTGATGGCATCTGCTGAGCCGGAACTCTTGGCTGGTAACTTGGTTCGGGAGTTAACTGCTGCTTCGGATAACTAGATGGAGAGGTTGGACCGTATGGGAACGCCGTTGTGCTAGCTACTGCTGGATATGCACCCGTATACGCCTGGTTGGCACTCGGATACCTGCTGGATGGGTCTATTGTGCCTCGAGTTTGGGGTCTGGTGCCGTAGCCAGAATTTGTCCCGTTGGGGCTCACTGGGTACCGGAACCCAGTAGTTGGCCGCTTAGATTTGGCACTGTTGCTCATGATCTTACAGTAGACTATAATGCAACCTGAGACGCAAATGATGACTACTAGAATTATGAGGACAATTATGATAATTACGAATACTTCGAGATCATCGTCCTCCTCGGTTTGCCCCGTTTCGTAACAACAAGATTTGTTGTCACAGCAAATCTGAGTCCAATAGCAGTCTATGCCTATCTGGCAGACTGAGTTCATACTGGCGTACTCCTGTCAAAAATTACCATTTTCAGTTTAAACTGTTCAGATTAGGGATCTTTTCTGCTAGCGCCCCCACGCTTAGTTTGGCACTCCCCATTTATACATGTTTAAACATACTTTTTAAGCTAAGTAAGTTTAGACATGAACATGTATGAACAATATGCATTTATTAAAAGCTAGTACAGCTAGTTTGAAAGTATTGCGTATTTCAACCTAATTTGTTGCATATAACGTAAGCGTCAATAAAATTTTTGAATTATATCAATTTTGGTGTTATCGGCTACAATAAGGACTCGATTTTTAAAATTTTTTAAGGAATTTATTCAAAGTGTTTCAATCTACCTAGACGCTCTTGTTTCAATGAAATGCAAATATCGCTCTTGCAATTCGTGAAAACTTAGATTTGGGGGTGGGTCTGCTAAAATAACGGCTATATAGGGCTTGGGGGCGCTAGCAGCAAAGATCCCCTAGTTTTTATGTCTTAGCTGACTTGAACTATCAATCTTTCCTCCGACCCTACTCGAGAAAAATGAACTATTTGCTAGAGGTAGCTTTTGTTCGACCATCTTTGACTATTGATACGTCCCGGTAACAAGTCATGCATGGCATTATTGGACAGGCCGCCTTAGTTAGAATCTGCTGCCTTTTGCGGAGCTATTTTGTTTTTCCCTGTGCATCTATAATTCCTTTTTTCCTGTCGATTTGCTTTTATCTTGGCCACTATCAACAATTTTTACGGATTTTTTGTTATTTTGGAGAGTATTGAAAATGTACTTATTTGATCTTTCGTTAAAAAGTCAAACTTATAATTTTGAATAATCTTAAGCTTGATAAATCAACATCACGGAAAAAAAACAAGCTTACAACTTTGACGTCCTTTGAGAGAAGAGAAACCAATGTGCTCGGAAGTAGTAAGAAAATAGGGTACCAAGTTAGGTGGGGGCGGGGGTTATCCTTCGAATTAATACGTGGGATAATAGGGGGTTATCCTTGGCGACGCTACATGTAAAACATTTGACTACGGCTGTGTATGGGTGATACATGTAAACTAGCTTTCTTCCGCCTTTATTTCTTTCCCTTTGCGCCTTTCATTCCTCCGGTTTGTTAGATTTGTAAGGAAAGATTGAATTGAAACCAAACTAAACACTCAAAATAAAATTAGGTTTAATATTTACGCTGTGTATTACTACACGCAGTTTCACCAAAATTGCATGCAGTTAATTTGGTTGTTTCATTGGTGCCGTCCTATTTTGCGTGCTGGTTGTTCTTCGCTGCTGCTTGCTTCTTCAGCTTCAAAGTTTATGAAGGTGTTGTCAGGAGAGGAGCTTTCACTGGAAATCGCGTCAATATCTGCAATATCGTCAGTGTCATTATCAGATTCAGTTACCTGCTCAGTTACCACCAAACCCGGGTCGGGAGTTTCCCAAGAGCTGATGGTGGAGTCTGGCACTGAGAGAGCGGCTGTTGAGGAAGTTTGGGACACTACAAATTCATTATTCCATTCTGGACATGAGCTGAGAAGTTTTTTTGAGTAACTGTCATTATCCCACTGAATATCATTACTACCCCAATCAGTTTCATTGACACTACAATCAACGGTCTCAAAATCAAAATGTCCGAAGGCTAGTGTTTTTGTTCCGCAGGGCAGAATATAGCGTTTGTTATCGAACTCTGAAAGGCATACTTTGTTGGTAGTAGCAGCTTCCAATACATGATGATCGGACATAATTCGTGTGTTTTCTGCGAAACACGTTCCCTGTCGTCAGTGTGCTCAAGAAATCATCGTGCCGGAGACGTTGTTGAGCGGCCTTTGTTACTTCTTTAGCCAAAAGTTTTCGACAACTTAAAGAGAAAAACTGCCTTTAATCAAGTCTTTAATTGTTTACTGACCCCTATGTATATAATCAAAGAACTAATACCATTCAGAAGCCTAACAACCTTTTTAATTTAAAGATAGAACTAACATGCTTTAGATTAAACAAACAATACTTACTTTTTGAGAGTACTGAGTATATTTTTGTCTTAAATCTTACAAACTCCGTAATAAAATCTCCCGCAATTTCGTCCTTAAACTTGAGGACTACCCGTTTATTTTCCGTACTGTATGAACAGTGATCATTCGGATAATTGGAAAAATTGAATTCGCTAACAACTGAAGCTGGCTTTCTTTCTAATTCCTCATAAAAAACTATACTCCGGATTTTATATAGTAAACTATTCGTGTCTCTATATAACAAACGAAAATCAATATGAGCGCGCATTGTGTAGTAATGGAAACTGTACATTTGATACTCGGCCAGATCAAGTATAGTTGCTCCAATTATCGTTTGGATGTTCCAATAAATCTTTCTAGCGCTGAAAGACAATGCATCTAGGTTATCTCCGAATGTCATGAGCCGATCAAACTCGAATTTTGAAATGGAACTCAGAACTTGATCATCATCTCGCGCAATGGTAAGCTTACTTCGTCTGCGTTTAGATTTGCAATTCTTACTATATACTGCAATTTTCATGAGCTTAAAGTTCTCTTCGAATTTATTGCTTGCGGCTTGACGTTTATTGCTGTTGAGTGCAATGTAGTGTACTTACCAATTTGCTTGTTTGAACTGTAAGACACAGTGTACTTTAGCAACAAATTAATTCAAGAGTAACGTATAACTTGAGAAGTTTTTAATGCAATACATAGTTCTTTTTGTCAAATAGCGTTTAAAGCAACTTTTTAACATTCGAGCTGGGTAATCTGTGTTGTTCTTTTAGTTCAAGTTGATATTCGCCCAAGCATTCAATTTGAACTACTTCTTTGGTAGGGGCAAGGGGAAAGTCTTGGTGGTAATCGTGTAAGTGAACAGGGTAATTTAAGTCTACTTCAAGAAAATAACCAACTGAAGCGTTATTAGGGGTATTGAGGATTTCGTTCAGGGTAATTTCTACGTTGAAGGCAAATTCGCCCACTTGTAGCTGGTCCATTTGCATGACACCTCCATAGAGATCATTTGCGTCTACACAGAACGCAAAAGTTGACTCCTAAGAGGTCAGGTAATCTGATCAATACCTATTATTTGCAACAAAATGACGCTCCTCATAAACAGATGTTACTCCTCCTCGTATTGCTGGTTCAATCATGTCCAAATGTTCTCGTTCTGTCATCAGCTCAATGTGTGCCTTGCACATCTTTAGTGACACTTCTTTTGCCATATTGGGAGAGGAGAATTGCATGCAGTCGAGTTTTTATATTAGAAAGCTAAGCTCACGGTGGAACTCACAGGCTAATAATGCGCAGTCCAGTTTAAGGTATGCGTCATGATAGTCTTGTAAAGATTTGCACCCCAATAACTTCCACATCTGGTTGGCATGACTTAAATTTTCACTTAAATTTTTCGGACTAACATCCAATTTTCCGGAGTTGTCCATATGATTGAAGTAGGGTACATTCGAGTGATGATCAACAACTGCCAGAGCAAATCCACATGGCTTGTGCTTTTCAATCACGCCAGTTGATGATTGGTCAGTTGCTGCGTCATATCCAGCGACGGGTAGGAGAAAAGATTCAAAATCGAAATATTTGACCAGAGGAACAAAACACGTGGCTGAAAAATATGAGAACTTGCATTCATTTTTATTTGGTGGCATTTGAATAACTGAAGGGGCATTTACCAATTTTCAGTATGAATTTTATAATTTTCCACTCCATCACGACACAGCCAGAACAATTACGACACATGCGACAACCGAATCTGAATTCAGGTCTCTAACTTTACAAACGACTTTTACAAGCTCAGTAATGAGATCATAGTGATAAATGTTGGCATCATAAAAAGTAAAAACTCCATAACAAAATCTGATTCAAAAGAGGAGACTCGTAGAGGGTGAAATTGTCCTTTATCGTGACCAAAGACGTTTATTGTGGCATCATTGAGGGTTTCAAAGGCTTTCATTTGCTCAAATCGCATTGACATTTCAAATTAGCCTACAGGTTTGTGAATGTTCTCTTTAATGATATTTTGCTGGGGATGTTTTGTCAAAATGTTAATTCCTGTCATCTCTATCAAGACTGATTACATGTTGCGCATGATACGCTGCCACGAAGCAATAATTGAAACAATTGGCATCGTCGTGGTTTCGAATATTGAGTAATCCGCGACAGTTTACGAGCATATGGTGTAAGGAAAGATAGGACCAGCTGCGAGTTGGTCGGTAGTGCGCAAATTTGATGTCGATTTTGATTATTTTTTCAACCACCCAACCACTTCTAGATGAAGCAGACGTAGACAAGACAGCCATCTTTTTCTCCACCATGCTTCAGTACAACTCGTCTGTGGGACCCTCTACGTAAACGGGTCAGAGAGTTTGCATATATTTCAATGCGCTCCTCCGTTTCGGTTGAGTTTTCATCTTGATGCCGCTTCAATAACTGTACTTTCACCGCAAATTGTACTTTCTGTGGTCCTTGGCTCAGCCGTTGCTGGATTTGCGTTGCAATTGCAGATCTTTGATTGAGCATGAAGCCCTCAAGATCTCTGTGAGCTGTATAAATGACAGTATCATAAGTTTGTAACAAACTGCTAGAGGCTGTCTCCGCTGTAGCCTCTCTTGGTTGGTATTCAGGTCTAATTACAGGCAGCGAGTGAAGGGAATCCATTTGCTGCGCAAACAGGTGCGCATCATTGAATCCCATGAACCACGATCGGCAGCAGTTACTAAATTTAGAGTGGCAAGTTCGCATATGTTACAGTTCAGACAGTTTTCGTGAATCGAACACACAAGGAGCAATTGTACACTGGATGGCCGACTTCGTCTGGATGAAATTAATGTTGATGTCTTGAACGGTTCCCACGAGTGCTAAACGTAGCGGAACAGAAGTTGCACGAATAGACAATTTCTAATAGTTTTGACGAATTTCGAATTCTAACAGCCGGTTTTGGAGGATACCTTTTTCAAAATTTTGTTAGTTATCTGAGAAAAAAGACTTGTTTTCAGTTCTCCATTGCAATCGTATATCAAAATATACCACCATGAGTAAACCTACTGAGTACTGCAGGTCATCTGCAGCATGTTATTTTTCAAAATTGTCATTAAAAGCGCTATTTTATGCATTTTCAAATACGGGCGGTTAGAGTTGTCCAACGTTGTTAAATATGATGAGCAAAAATGCTCACAGTGCCAAAAAACATAGGACCACATGAAAAAATTGATCAAAAATAAAAAGGAAAAGAAGTTTGTTTCCTGTCAATCAAGTCATATTTAACAGTTACATGACATAAACGTGTGTTTTTTCTGAGGCATTTTTTGATGATAGCCAATATGAGAGAATATTGTACCGAGGACCCAATAAGTCGAAAACTGTAAAGGAAACCGATCTAACATCTTTCCTTAGGGTACTTCATTTGCTAATTAATACCAAATGTTAATGTGACATTAATTGCCAGATGTTTTGAAAATCGGTGAAGAAGCCGTTTTTTGATGATGATGCTTATGAGCAATAATGTCAGGAATCAAGCAGTGATTTGAATTTTTTTCAGTAATTAGGTTAATTAATCCTTAATTAGTCGTTAATTTGGGGCTAATTGGTCTCCATAACGGATGAGAAAATTTTGACGAGTGTGAAGGGATGTTTTGTACTTTGGAGTATGCTGAGGCTTACTTAATAAGTTTTTTTGCACCCTCTTTCTAGGGGTCAAAGGTCGGAGGTCATGTGTCAATAAAATTTTATTATTGACTTCTTTGTTTTTTTTCTAACAAACGTGCTCTTTTTCTTTATATGATTCATAAGTAACAAATGGGAGGTGATTCTAGTGTAAGCTGAAGAGAGCATCTACTGAGTAAAGTGTCTAAAATTGACGTTTGAAGTGCATTTACTCAAAACTTTTCCTTGATTGTTTTCATTTTTTTGAACATTTGTTCAACATGAATTGATTTTGGAATTCTTTTCTTGCTACAGCTCTGGCACGGAGTTAGCGTGTCATTAGCGTCAATACATCGTTCTCTAACAAATAGCTTAATCTCTAATTTTTATGTTTAATGCATAATGTTAATAAAGATTGTTTAGATTCAGTATTTCTGGATATATTAAAAAAGCAACTGCGTCATAGTAGTTGCAGTATTCGGGTGTTTGTTAGGAAACGAATTTGTATGTTAACATCATAATGGACACTGAAAATCCCTTCTGCACACGTTCGAACTTGATCAGCAGTGAAGCTATATTTTCTTTGACCAAGCAGATTTAAAATTACAAAAACAAACACCAAAAGTTATATTCAACTTTCTGAAATTTGAAATTATAATTTACTAAAACTCAGTCAAGTTAGCATCTCACAAAATGTATATAAAAGAGTTTTCTGTTGATTCAACAAGTTTTATTTTCGAGTTATTTAATCAGATAATCCATTAAGAAATTCTCAGGTAGCCGTTTCTTTGTTGCATTGCAAATCTTTGGCGTGTCTGTGACACCGAAAACACATGCTGGTTCTCGAGTTTGAAATTGTGTAGCTGAAAGTAACGCTGTATCAAACTGGTTGTCATAAAACAGAGCCGTAGAATCGTTCTAGTCAATTCCTGCAAAGAGATGCACTAGGTGTCGTTGTCAAACTGGGACTCGGATCAACTGCTGGTATTACTGCAAGCTGACGGAATCCAATTGCGGTTGATTTTTTGGGGAGCGAATTGGTGACTTTATGTCCCACATTCCAGCTAAGTTTTTGCAGGCTTGATAAGCCCCTAGCTGGTTTTCAAACAAGAGGCACACAGTCGCAATCGTAACGAAACAAAATTCATTTAACGCCGTCAAATAATGACTCAATGTCAAGATGTTGAATTTTTGGCAAAGGTTGTGTAGTTTAATTTCCCCCTGATGTAATAAGACTGCATTCTGCTGGTTCTGTCTTCTCTGGTAAAGAAGCAATTGCGTTAATGAAAAGCTTAGGAATCAAACAGTGCTGGTAAGTTTGCCAAATATTACCTTCTGTTGAATCAGCAAAACAAAGTTTTCGAACACTGTCTGATAAACCAATGTTCGCTCCAAAGAAATTACGGATTCTGATTACGGATTCGGATTTTGAACGGACATATTTTTCGTACATTTTTTGGGAAAGGAATTGAAACCAATTGAAACTGGAAGAGAAACCTAGCTTTTCTATTGGAAACTTTTATGCAGTTTGTGCCCATTTTGATTCCGAATTTTGCAATTTAGTAAATAGCCATTATGACGTTTTGATTGATACAACTACATTTGAAAACGATACATTGAAACGATATCAGAGCTTTCCTGTGCCTTTTTTTTTACAAAAATTTAAAATCCTTGTTTTGGACTGCACCAAATTTGAAGACTAATGGAGATGTGTTTTCAAGGCTTAAATTAGCAATTGAATTCAACAGCTCCGCAGAAAACGATTATCAGTCAGTGCGCAAACGAATGCCAGCTTTTGCTAGCAACAACAATTTATAGAAAAGCAGCTCTACAAAACAAATAAATGGCAATCCCAAATCCAGTGCCAAGATGCCAGTTGTTGCCCAAAAGACTATCTACAATGCCCGTCCTCCATTAAAACAAATTCAAACTGATTTTGTTAATAGTGAATCTTTACGAAGTGTTCTAACCAATTTGTATGGTCCTCATTCTGGTGCTTTTTGTCAAATTATGGATATTTTTTGTGAGTGAGTGGATACGGAAAATTGAATATTGTTTCTGATTTACTGAAAGTTCGCTTGCGTATGAAGAAAAAGTAAAGTTTTGAAAAAAAATAAATATTGCAAGTTAGTAAGGTTAGAACATCATATGAAAAGCAAAACGAATCAATTCATTATCGCTAATTTTTACAAATTTTTGAGCATTGAAATAAAAATGAGCATTGTAAATACAAAAAAAGTCCGCAACAAGTTTAAAGTTTGCACTTTGATTTGGCTGATTATCCAAGAAATGATAGATGTTGTGATTGTTGCCAACAGAAATGATTCTTTGATATAGGATGAAATGTGTTTGTAGGATAAAATGGCCTAACCAAGGGGATCGGCGAATAAAAGTTGATTGTTTTTTTCTTCGCAGCTGTAACCACTGAGCAACAATGTTTTCAGCAGTTGCTGCATTAACAATAAGGAAGCTGTTTCTGTTCATTTTTCCGAAAAGTTGTTGGCCGCAAACACGTCTGGGAATTTATATTTAAGAGTTTTGCAGCCTGGGATTAAATCATTAGTGTCATCTTCGTTCATCATTAATTTGTCAGATTGTGATTCTTTGATACTCTTCTTGCACTATCAACAAAAATTGTGGTCGCTTTTTCGCCAATAATGAATATCTCTATATTGTTCGGCAAGGCCGCAGAAAATTTAGCGCAATAGAAATTGAAGAAATAGTAAGCTCAGGATGAATAAAATCGTGGGATGTTTGTTGGGTGCTGCTCAATTCAAAAATCATGAAATGGTTCGGGTAATCTGTCAAACTTATTCAATGACCATTGTCGATGTAACCTAAAACCGATATTGTATTAAAGTAAATACGTTTGTCATCACTTGTTGTTGTCGGGGGTGTCTGCTACAGGTAAACCGTTTTGCTAAGTTTAAGTCAGCTTAAGGTCGAATTTGCGGAAATTAAATGGATTTTGTCAGTTGTTACCAAGAAATGCTTCGTTAGTGTTCAGACAAATTGCTAGTCTATGAATCGGTTCTCTGGCAAAAATCTTCTTTTTTTCAATTGTGGAGAACCGTTGACGCGAGAAAAGTTTTTGTTGGAATCTCCAGCTAAGGATACGAAGCTGGACTTGTTAAAAAAGTTTTTTCTGTAACCGATACATCATCATTCTTCAATGGCATCTTGCGCACATACAAATTAGCTTCGACAATTTTTACTTTGTTGTGTTGGCTACATCGTCAGATATTATAACAAAATCATCTCTCGACCGTCTAAATACAATGCGAAGTGTGACACCAATTAGCAAATGTCGGTCACAAGTGAAAAGTCGACTGCAACTTTATCATAGAATGTGCACTGAGCTGATTGCCTGACTAAAGCTTTGCTTCTTGTTCACTTCTCCAGTTGACAGCGCTCCTGGATTTTCCTCGTAGGAATAGCACTGACATGCCGACCAGGTATTTTATGCATCCTTGTTATGTGAAAATTCTTTTTCAATAAAACTTTTATGAGCATAGTTTCCGTTAGCATTTGAAATTTTTAGACCATTAGCAGACACTGTACAATCAAAGAATTAATGTAATATATTATCGCAAAAATAGGGAGCATCTGCATCTGTCTTTGTAACATCTGTTGCTGCCTGCGTCATATCTCAAATCAATTTCTGATGACTAGACAATTTTACATTTCACTTCGAGGAAAATTTTCTTTAAGTCAATAAAAATGTTTCGGTCACCGACGACTTCAAATTCTAAAATGGGTCCTTTTGGACAGTAGATTGGGGCCCAACTTTTGACAAAAACTACCATCGAAAGTTACCAAGAGAAAAAGTTTTTCGAATAAATCCAAAGAACTGCAAGTGGCTTCTGGTGGTAACAAATTAGCGATCATCGTTCACTATGGCAAAAAAACCTGACCGACTTCTTTTTGGAGCTCTGTGTGTGTTGAAACGGTCCTTTTGCGTTGCTTGATTGCTTTCTGTGGCTTGACTCGCACTGACTTCCTAGGAAGTGAAGTATTTTGTTTAGATCCCCCTGTCTGTTTTTTGACAGTTTTTGAGATTGTATTTTTAAACGCCTGTTTAGAAGATCTTTTGCTTCTGACTACATCAAAAATCTCTGGAACACTTTCAAGAGCTTTTTCCCGTTACGTTTCGCTGTGGGCAAAATGAAATGACGTACTGAAGGCAGCGCGACACGTCCAATGCCTGCAACTAAAGCTCCAAAACGGCTTCTTCCATGGCGATAATGTCCAGAGAAGTGAGGCAAAGACGTTGCTTTGTTAGCATAATAAGAATCCATTTTAAGTGGAAATTTTTTCGAATTGTAGTGTTAGAATAACTCGAATACCCGAATAGGGAACTAGTTGTCCTGTTTCCGTTCTCAGTTCATTTGAAATCTTTTGAATTGTGTTGGTCAACAGCTTCTTATAGTCTAAATTTATAAAAACTATCCGATGAATTGGTTGAAGCTCACAAACACTACCGTTTTTCAGACGTTGTTTTGAGTCAATGACTCGCAAAAGTGGAGCCTTAGTGTCACCGACGTATTGATATTCAATTATACTGTTATAGATAAAAAATTAGATTTTTTCCAGCACAAAAGTCAGCTGGAACTCCCAATAATATGCCCTTGTATCATCACTTTTCATAAACCTGTTTGCATTGAGAATCATTTTGTACCCAATATGTATTCCATTGCCGTTCGTATTACCCTTAATTCCAATAATGCTAGGAATTTCCTCGCTGGGAAATGTAATTCCCTTATACTTGCCAAATAAGATTCAATATTTTCCAGAGCTCTTCAACTCTCTGAAAGAAAAATGAGGCAGTCCAATTGTGCGTTTAATTGTAGCAAGAAGTTGTGCCACTGTATCAAAGGTTCCTGGCATAAAACTAAATTGTTGGCCACTATAAGGTCTAGAAATAACATTGGCTTCCGAAGACATCTTTTGGGAATCTTTTTAGTCTTTTAAGTTGTTGACAATTAGACTTCCGTGTTATGTTTTCTATTTTTGTTGGAATTTTTATTTCACTTAACGCCACTCTCCAATCACCTGCAATATGAATTTCGTCTTTTAAAAAATGCGAAATAACGCAAGAGTGTTTAAATCAAATATTTCCATTAAAGCGGATGACACAACGTGAACTGTAAACTCGTCTTCAAACCGGTTGTTGAACATTTTCAACGAGAGGGAGGCTGACAATTGTAATTCTGGTTGATAAAATTTTCCTTGAAATGGTTTTTTGTATGCGACGACTAGGGAGTGTGTTGGTGGGTTTAATGTCGGTGTTCCCGTTTTTTCCAAGACTTCGTCTGTGAATGATTGCTTATGTTTTTTCCTTAATGCTTTAGCTTTTTTGACTACTCTCACAAAGTCTCCAATGTGAAAGTTGCGCTTCTGAGTTGAGCTTGTTTGTGTTGCCGATGACACTAATCGTGGCACATCCTTTTTTGTAAATTTTTTAGCAGTTTTGGTCACTCGATCGGCTCTTGAATTGAATAGTTTTTACAAATTGGTCCAATTGGTCAATGTAGCTATAGGTCCCCTTTTCTTCAAGATACCGATGAATTATCTATTTGAGAGATCTAAAGTTCCTCTCTGCAAAAGCTGACTTTTTTCGCTAAAAGTACTATACAAATGAATTCCACGCTTGTTGCACAATTGTTTGAGTTTTCCAAGAAAATCTGTACCATTGTCAACCCATACTTTTTCGGGCTGTTTCTTTTTGGTCATCTTTTTCAAAAAAATTCATCTGCTTCTGTAGCATACTTTGTTTTTATTGTTTCCACCCTTAAATATCTTGACAAACAATTAGCTGCTACTAGAAGATACATTATATTGCGGTTATACTTTGCTAGTTTATCAAGGTGTGCCAAATCCAGAGACCAAATTTCGTTAATATCTTAAAAAATCTTTAAGCCTGGGAAATTTTAATCGAATTGAACGGTATTTTGTGAAAGACGGCTTTGTCTTCAAATAGAACAGGACTTTACGTATAGGGAGCTTGCTCTGAGTCTCTAATCGCTTTATGCTTCAATACAAAGCTGGTCCTTTTAAATAAAACTGATCCAATTTTTTTACTTCAGAAAAAAGACCACATCTTCCGAGTTGTCTCTTCTTTGTCCGTTGTTTAGTTAATTTCGCCTTTATATCTTTTTTGGTTTGATTTTGAGCCACTGGATTGTTCTCTACTTGGCAAAAACTTCACCTTCAGACGAGGCTTTAAGGATTTGCTTGGCATGTGTGCTTGCAACAAGATGAGGTGAAATATTAGGAGCAATTGAAATTTTTGAGTATATTGCAATGTCAATTTTTTATTTTCTTGCTGTAGATTGTACAGAAATGTTGAAGCTTTAATGCCCAGTGTTTCCTTATTAACGTGAAGAATGTCATTCGACTGTTTCAGATTCGTTAATAAAGTCAAGTATGATTTTTGATCTTTTGATTTGTTTTTTTTTTTCATAAATTCTAGCTCTAACAATATGGAGTCGAAATCTTCATGGGTTCTGTATTTTCCTGTTCTGCTGTCTCAATAACTTTGTTTGCAGTCTCAACTGGTTCAAGTGCTGTCTGTTTTTTTCATTGAATTCGACTGGTCTCTTTGCAAAAGAGGTAGCTCTGCAGCTTTCTGTTTATAAAGAGGATTGTCCAAAAGTTCTTTTTTACCGGTTGATGTTAAGCAAACATTCGTTTTGGAATTAAAATGAATTCTTCGATTTACATTATCATTTTGTCGAATAACGATAACACGAGAATCCAACAGTTTTAACCAAATTTGTTTCTCTGGCGAAAAGTTGCCTCTTTTGTTTCAAACTTGTTTGTCTAGATAATAGTTTTCTGAATGATTTTTCATAACCTTCTACAAAACTTTTTCTTATTGGCACACTACCATTGACAATGTTGAGCAAACATTCGCAAAGGGATTTAATCAAGTTATTTGGAGCTCTCTAGATCTTTTCTTTTTTATCCGATATGTTTTTTATCCGATATGTCTAGCAGCCGCCCCAGCATACAGACTTCTCTCTAATGGCTCAAACTTGTGATAACGGCTTTAGCTGATGGCAGATAAAAAATTGATGGTCCTGGAGGAACAATATTTGAACAGTAGCGCAAGACGTCTGATGTTTTGGGATCCAAATCAATTAATAATGACCTATCGGTTCTTTGGTTGCTAGCTCATAGCTTTCTTTAAAAAGTTGTGCAATATTCAACTGTCGACCAATAAAAGTAATCTGTTGCGTGTCACGTGGTGATTTAAACAATGATGTGTGTTGAATTTAGATCAATTGTTCTCGAACATCTGCTTTGCTGGAACAAATTGTGTTTAACATAGATTGCACTGATGTTTCTATGTCGCCCTGCGGTTGCTAATTTTGAAATTTTGAAAAATACATAGCCGTTTCTGGAACAGAATTTTCTTCCAGAGGTGGAGTTTAAATATTGATTTTAGAGTCTTGAGAGAAGTTTTTGTTATTTTCATCATTTAATGATACTGTTTTAGGCGTTGAAGTTTTGACATTTAATATTTACCATTTGAGAAAAGAGTTGTCCAAATCTACATTTCCGTTTGTTCTCGAGTGTGCAGTTCTTCTGAAAAGCAAATCATTTTCTTGTTCCCTTGATATGTGATTTGTTTGTCTTCTGAAGCTTCTTGTTAGTATATTACTAACCTTGGGAGATCTAATTTTTTATTAGGCTGTAATTTTTGTGGCTGTAATTGGCGGAAATCCCTCTTTATGTGTTTCTTTAGCTACGAGAGTATAAATGTTCATTTTAAGGGTTAGACTGTGCCGAATAGTTGATCTAGAAGGAGCAAAAATCTGTACTCTGATTTAAGCAGTAAAAGATTTTGCTATAGACTAGTACATGTGCTATCTCGCTGCTTCAGAACCGACGATCAAAAGTACCCCTTGGTAAGTTTTCAAATTGGGGTTACGCTTGGGGAATTTTCTTAGGGTTTTATTGTCCCAGTGCAACGAAGCTGGATGATATATTGAACATGACTGGTTTTTTGAGTTTCCTGCCGAAAAAATCAGACATTGGGCGAGCCCATTGTTTTTGCGTCTTTGAGAATTGAAAGCATCTGCTTTTAACTTTAAGAGCCCATTTTTTTTTCGGGTATTTCTTGCAGTTTGCAGTAGTGTATTTAATTGCCCACTGATAATTTCTGCTAAACGCCGGAGCGTTTGGTGTTCTCCCTTGTACGTACGGAGATCTGCTCAATCTCCGTTAGTGTATTTAATTAATTGCCTCGACAATGTGATCCAGATTTCCGATTTTTGACATCCAGTCGTCAAACAGTGTATAGTGTGCTTATAGAAATGTTTTTTGTTGATGGTTGTTAAACTAAAAAAATGACAAAATTCGTCTGCAATTACATAGATGCAAGAGTTACCAACAGAAGTAGGTAAGATGGGACCTTTTGTGTCTCTTGAAGTTGTTGTCAAAATATGCTTCCAATTTTTAATGCAGCGGAGTCATTAAGAGTTTCTTGTCAGACTTGCTAATTTCGCAATCTTAACAACCTTTAGGGATGTATACGGAAGTTTTGAAATTGGGGAAATAGGTTTCCTTGGTTTTGCTCTGAAGTGTTTTTTCTGCGTAACAGATGATGACCTAAACAATCGTGTGCGTTTGCTTTATTAACAAGTAATGGGGGAACCTAATAAAATTTCTGAAGTTTTACTTCCTTAGATAAATATTTAAAGTTATCAATTGCTCTCGAGGAGAAGCAATTATTGTAAACAAGTCTGTCGTTTTTACGCAAAGTTTTCGATTGACCGTTTTTTGACTTTTCGAGTGACCTTAACGCTCTTGATTTTCTACGTTTTGCGTTATCTAAAATTCTCTCATTAACAATTAGAAGCATCTGAACTCAGTTGGCGGCAACTTAATACCAAATGTCAAATTGTAAGCGCGATGAAACTGGTGCCTTTTCCAATTTTAAATCTTAATAGTGGTATACATTAACATCTAACGAGGTTATTTGAAGCCTACTGGTGAATTTTTTACTCCCATTGCGGCTACCCAACGACTGAAGACAGAAGCACGCTGCACTTATTAAGAGCTCCCGCTAGTCCTTCCAAAGCAATTCCGACGTTATGTTTGTTCTTTTCTTTGACGCTAACATGAAAAAGTTGATGTAATAGGTCGATCCTTTTTTCTTTCCATTGTTTTATTTGTCTGAACACGGTGTTCTGGTGTTTTGTTTTATTTTGCTGAGAAATTTTTCGTCATTATTGATAGTTCTTTAAAAAATGAATTGTAGTTCTGTGGAGTATTGGGTAAAAAATCTGCATTAGATGGAAGAGAAAAATTTATACTATTCATGAAATCTGCGTGATTTTCAATTCATTTCCTTAGTGTGGAGTAATGTTGTCTAATTTGTTTTCAATGTTACATCTGCGTGCTGAATAGTTGGGTTTGGAACCGATTCTGATGTTTTTTCAGCCATTTGAGCTCGAAACTTGTGTAAGAGTTGTGCATTTTAGTATATTTGTTTCTAGAGACGGGTCGAAGTTCGTTATTTTGTAACTGTACATTAAAGTAGTGGCCTTTCACTTCTTAATATATTGGAAAGCGTGCAGATTCTAATGCCGCGTTGTTGATGTGTTCCTTTGAAACAGTAATATTGTTGAAGAGGTAACATGCACTGTCCCATGTGTCATAAACTATTTTCCTACGTCTGGAATTTGTTCAGTTTGTGGTCGATGATTTTTTTGTTATTGATTTGAAAACAGAACAAGTATGGCTTTGTGGTCCGTCTAAAGAATGCTGGATGTAGGGAGCCGTGAGGAACAAATTCGTTTACTAATAGAACACAAGTAATTGCTGAGCGCTTGGGTAGAATGATTGAAAGTCAAATTTCTGCTGGAGATTAAACGAGAGTTCCTTTATTACCAAGCTTATTCTTTTGTTGTAGTAATTCCGCTCCAATGGCGTAATTGGAGTCTTCTCATAAAAAATAAAATGGTTAATAAAATGGTGTGTGGATTAGCTAGGACGGAGTGCTCCATGTGTAAGTTCCTGTTTTAATTGCAGAGGTTTGTTGAAGTTTGGAATCTGCGTCTCTGAGTTGTGATAAGAATGGTCTGAGAACAACCTGTGGATTAGAAAAAAATTTAGAGATTAAAGATTAGTAATACAAGGTGGTTTCATTTTTTGTATTTCTTGGTGGTTGTAGTTTTATATCCATCAAGTTTTGGTTTTTTGGGTAGATATAGTTGTCTTTTATTTGGTGTCCTCAGAAATTAACTGAAGAGTAGGAAATAAAGATTTGCCCGGTGCTTCTTTTTACTTTTTTAGTATTTCTTATTTTTCCAATAACGTGTTATTGGAAAATCCATCTAAATTATCCTGTTTGAATTCGTCACCAAGATAAATCATTACAGTTAATTTTTTTCCGTATTAATGGTTTAAACATTTTTCTCATGGATAATGAAAATGTGGTCAATACAAGTGAGTGATCTGCCGTATGAAATTATATAAAACAATATTGTTGTCCTGTGATTACGAAGTTTGTTAAGAATTGTGAAGCTTTGTCTAAAGGCATTTGATTGTACACGCTGTTCATTCCATGCTATTGAGAAAACCGATCCTTAATTTCTTGTATAATTTATCTGCATTGGTTCGATTGGACAACCTTAGTTAGTTTCATTAATCTTTTTGTCTAATTTTCGAACGTAGGAAACAATTTTAAGCGATACACCTTTTTGAAGTATGCAAACAAGATTAATGAAGGTATTTCCGGTAGTTAGTGAATCTGTGTTATATGAAGCTGTAAAATGGGTGAGAATGTCTTGAGTGCACGCTTTGTGCGTTGTTTTTTTAAACTCTGCATTTGGTTATAACGGGAGACTTAATTCTATTTTATCATGAGGTTTCTCGCAAATTTGTCTGATTTATATATTGGCTAATTGCGTCGTTAAGTTCGATTTTGCATCGTTGCCAACGACTATTTCTGGAAATGACACAAATAAAAACCAGCCTGATAAGTGCAGCATTTGTCGGACTGGCAGCAATAACCAGATAAACACTGGTAGTCAAATTTGCATTCACTCCTGTCCCCGTAAAGGAAATCCGTCTCTGCGAATGTCACACACTCTGAATATTTGCTCTGCGGATTCTCCTTCTCACATAACATTCGCTCTGGACACAGTCCAAACTCACTGCAGTTGCGACCATTTGAGTTGTACTGGTTTTGAGAACAGCATGTTCCTAAGCAGTTGCTTGCAATTCATGGATCTTCATTTAACAGATCGCAAAACCCTCTTGAACATAGTTGGTTTTTTATTATCAGCCAAAGAGAGGGGGCATTTACTCAACAATTATTTCTGTTTCTCCAAACTCGCCAAATGAGAGGGTAGTAGAAGAAAATGCAAGACTTGGCGGAGATGATGCAGAAAAAGAAAGTAACTGAAATTATTTGAGTGAAAGGCAATTTCAAAAAGTCGTTGCTTCATTATGAAGTTGAACGACAACATGATTAACCAAGTAATTTACTTCTATCCTTTTAACAATATGTATATTTCGATCTACTCCCCCCTCCCCTCGATCTATGAGCTAAAAAATTTTGCGCCCCCCAGAGGTGCTATTTTTTTTTACAAATTAACATGCTGAGTAAAACCACAAACTTCCTGTTCCTTGAAAACAGCAACAAAAACTATCGCCAGAATTTTGGCGGAAGTTTTTGAAGTGTTCTTGCAGCCCGACTGTGTAGGAAAATGTGCCTTGATCCCAGCCCTTGCCCTGCATTTTGCTGTTTGCTTTTGGATCTAAAAATTGACCGACAAAGCGGTATGACTCAATTTAATCAGACTTGCTTCTCAATGAAAACTTTTTCAACAGTTGAGACTAAAATTGTGATATTGTGAGCGTATGGAGAAAAAATTTGAATGGATGCGGTAGACGACTCTGAATGTGTTCTCTGCTAAATTTGAATCATTCGGATAAAGCTTTAGTCTTGACTGTTAATAGTCCTGCTCTCAGGAACTATGATGCAACGAATTCGACATCTCAAAACAAAGAGCCTAATAAAGGGACTCATAAGACATTTAAAAGCCTTCCAAAATTAATTGTTTCGACCAACATGTGGGGGGAGGAACTATATACTGAAATGGGTTTTTTTGTTCAGACAATTTTGACCGATCGATATATTCATCGTACAGAGTTGAGACTGGTATCATTAGAAAGCTCGTCCAGCGTTTAATATGGATTTAAAAAGATTTTTCTGATTTTCGTAATTTACGGTGAGTTATCGAGGTTTAAACTTTTGTGAAATGTAAAGTGAATTCCGTTGTTTTTATTCGCATTTTCCGTAGTTTTTGACCAAATTTTCGTTAGTTTTCCTAAAACTCGTCAAAATCTTCAAAAACAATGTTATTGGTTTTACGGATAAAGATTTAAAAAAGCTCGCCAATTTGTTTTAATTGAGCCTTTTGTTTTATAATTTTGCCAAATTTTTCGAATTTGAGACATTTTAACTCAAAAAAAGCTCCAAATAAGCTTTTGTTTCCTACTTCGTTTAAATTTGCAGACAGTAGAGACCTAAGATCTGCTGCCGTCAGTTTTGAAAACTTCTAAATAGACAGCTGTACAGTTGTTTTCTGTAAGAGTTTTCTGGAATTAAAGTTTGCCGTTTTTTGAAAAACAAACCTAAAAAATTATGTAAGTGTGGTTTATTTGTTTGTGGTTTATTGATGTTTCATTTATTAATTGATATTTTTTGCAAATATATGGACTATGAAATGTTTTTTTTTTCGACGTGGAGAAAAATTGGGGCTAGGGATCAACTCATCATGGATTTTTACAATCAATAATTATTCGGATTGTATTAGGGCGTGTTCTTTAATTTTTTTTCCCGCAGATTTGTTTTTTTTTATGTTGATTACAGGCATGAATCATTTCAAATCACGGACCAATCAATGACTATCAATCCTAATTACGACAAAATAAAGCCATACGAAAAAAAGTTTGTCTTCAGAGAAAAGCTCATAGTTCTTATGGCTTTGAAAATGTATTTTCGTAAATTTAAAATGATTTGCTTTTGTTTTGGGTTCAATTTTAATACTTTTTGCTGCCCCATGGCTACGTTTTATTATTTAAAGATTCCAATGGGTTCATAAGCAGCAGCAGGTGAGCCTATACAATGCCTTCAGTTATTATCTAATGCCTCTTATGACTTTGAATCTATTTGTTTTAAGAGAATGTTAGTGAAGTTTTGAATTTTTGGCAATTTTTAATCTTCTTTCTGTCCACGTGTTGCTTAGTCTCGAAATTAAACAGCGCAATATTTTTTCTAAGCGGAGAAAAAATTATTCATTACATTGGTTTTTTTTCAAGTAATGATTTTTTGGCTTTCTTACTACAAAATTTCATGAAAGTTTTGTGAATTTTGGCTTGTTTTCCTGTATTTGAGATCTTTACTTATTCCCTTTTCAACTAATCATCATATTAATTATTGCCCCAATTGGCATCGAAAAAATGCGCAAAATAAACATTTTTGGTGACTTCCGTGAATAGCTGATAGTTTAAACGACTGCGAAGCCGTTCTCTCGAAACTTCTTGGATTTGTCTCTCTGCCTCTAATGGTGTTTTTTTTTCGTTTTCATACACCAGATCCTTCTTAATCAAAAGCTCTAATTGCTTCTAAGCACGCTTAAATGAATCTATTTACTGATTCTGGATTAGGACAAGGTTTTAATGACTTTCAATTAATTTTTTTAAGAAAACAATTTTGTTTTTCCCAATCTTCGCATAATTTGCTGCGTCTAGGGTTGACGTTTGTTCTCTTTTCATCTTATCACACTAAAGATAGTTCCAACTGACATTGAAAAAATCAGCCAAAGAACATGTGTAAAGACTTTAGTGAATAGCCTGTAGTTTTAACGGCTGTGCATCCGTGCTCTCTCAAAATTTATTAGGATTTTTTTTGTTTTTGCCTCTAAATGTTGTTCTTTTTGTTGTGGTTCGCTATATTTATGACATTCAAAGACTTTGAACGCTTCCACAATTTTTTAACTGAATCCATTTCTTGATTTCAGTTTATTGATAACTGTTTTGACTTTCAATTATTTTCTTCAAAGAAAGCATTATTGTTATTCCCATTTTTTGTCACCTTTGTCGTCAACAAGTGACTAACTCATTTTACAGGCAGAACTAATTTATTTTCTGTTGCTTTAAACATTTTTTTCTGCAGTGCGTTATGCTTTAAGAGATGTCTTTAGAGCTTAGAAGCGTGTTTTCATAAGAATTTTGTGTTTTCTGTACTGGTCAGTATTTGTGGCTCTTGTTGTTGTTGTTGTTGTTGTCTTTCCCACAAAGACGCTTTACCTAGAAGGCCAATTTAAAATCAAAATGGACTCAGCCATATCGTTTAATCGCTTTCGTCAGTTTGAAGTTTTTAATGGTTTTTCAATGTATTATAGATATAATGGCTTCAATACTGTGGCTTCGATAAATTGTTTGTGAAGTTTCTAATTAGGGCGTGTTCTTTAATTTTTTTTCCCGCAGTTTTGTTTTTTTTATGTTGATTACTGGCATGAATCATTTCAAATCACGGACCAATCAATGACTATCAATCCTAATTACGACAAAATAAAGCCATATGAAAAAAAGTTTGTCTTCAGAGAAAAGCTCATAGTTCTTATGGCTTTGAAAGTGTATTTTCGTAAATTTAAAATGATTTCCTTTTGTTTTGGGTTCAGTTTTAATACTTTTTGCTGCACCATGGCTACGTTTTATTATTTAAAGATTCCAATGGGTTCATAAGCAGCAGCAGGTGAGCCTATACAATGCCTTCAGTTATTATCTAATGCCTCTTATGACTTTGAATCTATTTGTTTTAAGAGAATGTTAGTGAAGTTTTGAATTTTTGGCAATTTTTAATCTTTTTTCTGTCCACGTGTTGCTTAGTCTCGAAATTAAACAGCGCAATATTTTTTCTAAGCGGAGGAAAAATTATTCATTACTTTGGTTTTTTTTCAAGTAATGATTTTTTGGCTTTCTTACTACAACATTTCATGAAAGTTTTGTGAATTTTGGCTTGTCTTCCTGTATTTGAGATCGTTACTTATTCCCTTTTCAACTAATCATCATATTAATTATAGCCCCAATTGGCATCG
Source organism: Convolutriloba macropyga (assembly GCF_964194025.1). Lineage (NCBI taxonomy): Eukaryota > Metazoa > Xenacoelomorpha > Acoela > Convolutidae > Convolutriloba > Convolutriloba macropyga. The sequence goes on from NC_134475.1 coordinate 33,225,272, forward strand.
AAAAAATGCGCAAAATAAACATTTTTGGTGACTTCCGTGAATAGCTGATAGTTTAAACGACTGCGAAGCCGTTCTCTCGAAACTTCTTGGATTTGTCTCTCTGCCTCTAATGGTGTTTTTTTTCCTTTTCATACACCAACTCCTTCTTAATCAAAAGCTCTAATTGCTTCTATGCACGCTTAAATGAATCTATTTACTGATTTTGGATTAGGACATGGTTTTAATGACTTTCAATTAATTTTTTTAAGAAAACAATTTTGTTTTTCCCAATCTTCGCATATTTTGCTGCGTCTAGGGTTGACGTTTGTTCTCTTTTCATCTTATCACACTAAAGATAGTTCCAACCGACATTGAAAAAATAAGCCAAAGAACACGTGTAAAGACTTTAGTGAATAGCCTGTAGTTTTAACGGCTGTGCATCCGTGCTCTCTCAAAATTTATTAGGATTTTTTTTTGTTTTTGCCTCTAAATGTTGTTCTTTTTGTTGTGGTTCGCTATATTTATGACATTCAAAGACTTTGAACGCTTCCACAATTTTTTAACTGAATCCATTTCTTGATTTCAGTTTATTGATAACTGTTTTGACTTTCAATTATTTTCTTCAAAGAAAGCATTTTTGTTATTCCCATTTTTTGTCATCTTTGTCGTCAACAAGTGACTAACTCATTTTACAGGCAGAACTAATTTATTTTCTGTTGCTTTAAACATTTTTTTCTGCAGTGCGTTATGCTTTAACAGATGTCTTTAGAGCTTAGAAGCGTGTTTTCATAAGAATTTTGTGTTTTCTGTACTGGTCAGTATTTGTGGCTCTTCTTGTTGTTGTTGTTGTCTTTCCCACAAAGAGGCTTTACCTAGAAGGCCAATTTAAAATCAAAATGGACTCAGCCATATCGTTTAATCGCTTTCGTCAGTTTAAAGTTTTTAATGGTTTTTCAAGGTATTATAGATATAATGGCTTCAATACTGTGGCTTCGATAAATTGTTTGTGAAGTTTCCAATTTATCCGTATTTTCTGTTTTTTGTCGTCCTATGATTCGCTGTTAGTTTTGCAGTCGTCAATTGCTTCACGTATAAATTAGCCTACCTAATGAGCCGAGTTGATACGAATTGGTTTCTATCAATTTGAATTTGGTCGTTTTAAAAAAAGAATGGTATTTTTGAAGTATGGGCTTTCTGCGCTTTATTGTCGGCCTGTCCCCAGGTCGCATTTTTGAGAGGTATTGTGTCGTATCCAATGAACAATTGATGAAGTACAGGTTGATTTGTTTAGATCGGGTTTTATCGGATTCTTTCTTCATTTTGTTATTATCTGTTTTTCAAATATTTTCATCGAGTTTTGGTCGGAATTAATGTTTGCTAGTATTTGTTTTTAGGTGTATCTCGCTCAGTACTCTAATTGCTGGCAAGTCTCATCGGCCCTCTAATCCAGCTTTTTTCACTTAATTGTTTGCTGAATGATATGAGAGTTTTCGAACCATTTCTTTCTCTTCCTCATTTGGTAGACTAACAAATCAAAACGTGGATGGGCGGGGTCGGAACATCATGTGCAGGCGCACATTACCGAGCCTCCTAGTTTGCTAATTATAATTAAACTTTGAGGGGATTAGCGCGTCCTAGAAGATATGTTTTCTTCTTTTGGAAACTGTTGTTTAATTTTTTGGGCTGTTAAAATAAACTTAGTGTTGTAATCTTGCATGTTATGCAAACGGTAAAGCTTATTGCTATGAAACGTTGAAGTTATTTATTCAGTGAAAAAAAATTTGCGGAATGAATTAGTGAAAATTAAATTACTTCTGTCTCTTAGCTGTGGCGCTTTTAATGTAGCCGCGTCTGTCTTCAACAAAATTTTTGCTTGCTTAGGAACTATATCTACAAAAACACTGGCCACTCTGTTCACTATCAACTGCTCTATCGCTTAATGAGGTTGCACTTGATTCTTTGATGAGAAAAAGCCACTGTTTTTTTAAAAAGAAGACCAACCCTCGAATAAATTGCCAGCCAATATATTACCTTATCTGCCGGCGAAATCAGCTCATTTTTTGGTGTTCTACACTTGAAACTTTTCTATCATGAAATCTTTATTTCTTTTGTAACACAGCGATATAGATAGCACTGCAACTTAACTCAAAAACACATTGATTGTTCAAACACATCTTAAAAAATAGCGAGGCCTGTATACATCTTGAATATTTTGCAACTTTTTTCATTTTGTCATGTTTAAACTACAACTGAGCGGAAAAAGGGAAATTGCTCCTCTTCGCTAGACGCTTCAATTATTCCTTAATTTCGTATGCTCATTTTAATTAAGAGCAATGTTAGTGCTAGACGGAGCTCGCGTCTAATTACATTATTTTTCCCCGCGTTAATCATAGAAAATAGTGGAGTTTAGTTAGAAAGGGTTGACAGGTTGCCGCGAATTTTAGCCAAAAGGAAAATTATCCTAATGGAATATAGCCGAAAAGGAGAAAGAAAACAACAGCCGAAAAGGAGAAAGAAAGGCATGGACAACTGAGATAATTGTATATATGTCAGTGAGTTAGGTACTTGTGCGTCCCATTTATGCTTGCTGACGGCAATTCTGTCTTCAATTCCCAATTTTCTTACTTCAATTTTTTCAGCGAATTGTCACGTCGGCCAGTTTTCAGACACCAGTGGTTGACATTTATCAAAACATGTACAATAAGCTATGACAAACTGGTGAGGACAAGACAATAAATCGAAAGCGAAAATTGGGACAGTTGTTTGAAAGTGGAATTATTCAAGTAACATATCGGCCCATCTGATTTAAGCGCTAAGTTATAATAAATCCTACAACAAACAGCTTTGTTCGTGCTAACTTGTTCGGATGTGATGGTTTCAGGGGCTGCTAAGGCATAGCCATGGCTCGCGAGGTATGGGGGATGCAGTCTTCTCATGTCCGCTCGCAAATAACACTTGATTTCAGCCAATGAGTATAAAGATTAATTTTCAGTCTGTTCAATTTTTCCTTTTTTGTATTTATTGTTTTTTTTTTCGGTATATTGCGCGGTCACCTGGCAGAACATTTCCAAAGCGTATACCTTTCCATATTTTAAAGTAACCTTTTTTTCTTGTGACGCTTGGTTTGTGGACTCTTAATACTTATGCCTGACAAGTAATTGAATTTTAATCTAATTCCTGCTCTAATGAAATACTTTTTAAGTTTAATAAAGTGACTATTTTGAATGGCTTCATTTCAAGTCAATTGGGCGCTGCAAAACGCAATTTCAACAATTATAATGACTATAAATCGCCGTGATATTAAAGAGAAAATCAATGGATCAACGTTTTTGTTGTCAGAAATCTCAATTTAATGAGAAAATTGGCTACAGTTGTGTCATGTTATGTATGTAGTGCTTATATCTGCAGTTGAATAGGAAAAGACGTAAATACGCTGTTTAGATTCGATTACTTTTACGATTTTCTGACCGTTCTCGTGTTTTTATTTTTTACTATCTTGATTCAATTTTACTTCTGAAAAACTAAGAATTTGCTGCTGAAATTGTTCCGCTATCTCCTCTTTATTCATAGTTTCTCCTTTATACAATTCAAAGCCAGAGGTCTGTAGTTATGAACTTTACAAACATGTCAAACTATGAGTGGGATATGCCAGAGTACCTGCCCGTAATTAATCGCATTTTGGGAAGGTACATCGTGCCATTGTTTACTAGTTTAAGTCTGATCTGCAATTTTTTCACAGTGCTAGCAGTATACCTCTTCGGAATAGACAGAGCCCCTCTTCTCTTTGTGGTTCTTGTCTCTTTATCGCAACTGGCCACCTCAACATTCACTGGGTTGTTTCTAGTCAGGTTAGAGTAAAAACAAACATGCGGTCGAGAGCCGAACGAGCCTACAATAAAATGCAATAAAATAAGAATTGTTTTCACCAGTTTTGATCTGTCTCATTACCTTGAAGACTTTTTTCAGAAAAATTTATAAAATTGAACAGAAAAGAACTTCAAAAAATATTCAAATCTAACGTTTTTCTTAAGTTCAATACCTTAAAACTTTTCACATATTCAATATGTAAGATGAGAATTACTTTAAATACTGAACAAACAAAGAAAACGGGCACTGGGTTCTTATTCGCATTTTCCCGGTCGAGGTTTCGTCGAAGAAATAATATAAGAACTGTGATGAATAGCAGTGAAAAAAAAATGTTTTTCACCGCACAGCGCCCGCATCTTTTAGCGATGAATGTGGTGAACGCGGTGAAGTTTTGCAAGATTAGCGGTTTTTAGCGATGAATTTTTTTAGTGGTACAGAGACCTCCGTACAAGGGTTCGAACCTCTCACCTCCTGCATGTCAAAAATTTAGTGGAAAGTATATGCGGTGAAACTTTGCAAGATTCGCGGTTGTTAGTTGTGATTTTTTGTCACCACTTAAGCAGTGAAGAAATAGAATTCACCGCTAAAAACAGCAAATCTTAAAAAAACTTAACGCAAACAAATTAGAGTGAATTTTACCAGTGAAGTGACGTAAGATGATATGAGGGTTGCTATTTTTTTCTCACTGCTTTCATCGAACAAAATATAGGTTTTTTCTAGAGAAATTACAACAGAGGTTTTCAGCGTTTACACCTCGACTCGGGCTCTCATTAGGCTCTGCAACCAACCGGCCCTTTTCCCTAGCGAAGACGGACACGATAAAGTGTTGTGCTACAAAACTCGGCTATGATAAGAAGATCCCGCGCAACCCACCATCCAAATTCATCTCAGAATAGATACTAGGTCATGTATGGTTTGTATGATTTCTTAGTAGTCATGCAAGGGTCGTACAATAAATCACACTTATTCCCAAAACGATTTAATCACTAGAACTTTGATTACAGCCATCTGTAGTTAGTTTTTGGATAATTTGAGACCCAAAAGATGGTTTTTTTTTGCCCCAAATTCTTCGTTTAACCGCTTCTTCGTTCATTTGTATACTTATCACCAGAAAACAATTCAAGTGTTGTGTAAATTTGTAATCATTTGTAAGTAAAAATCACATTATATATATTTACACATGAGCTCATCATTATCCTAGACAATCACACAATTCCGCAAAAGTCATTTATTTGATGGCCTGCCTCTCCATCCTACCAGAAAATTTGCCCACGGAAAAGTTTTTAACTCAAAAGTTTTCCAATTCTGTTATTGATCGAGTCTAAGGTGCCAGTCTGATTTCTTCAAGTACACTATAGTACCAAAAAGCTACGTAAATCTGAAGACATTTAAAAAAAGCATTACAAACACAAAATAATATAACATTTTGAGTTCAAGTTTATTCTCTAATGACACGTCATTGCACCTTTAGGTCTTTTAAAGTCTAGCAGAGGGTTTGTACAGTTTTCATACAGGCTTCTCACGACTTCTGTGTCAATTTCATTTCAACCATTTTTTCTGTTTTAATTGGAGAAAGTGAGAATTAAATCTTTTTTAAAACTTCTATATTTAACACCTTCGTTCACGCCTTAACACAAATCATTCTTATGAGGCACGAATCATGCTTGAAAAGCAGAAATCATGCTGTACGTAGCTTCTCGGTACCATAGTGTATCTTCAGACCGTCCCAACGAAAACTTTATATTTCCAGACCATACCAAACGAAAAAAAGCCGATGTCCAGACCTTATAGAATGTGCATTGTCCCAAATTTTCTGCGTTTAAGTTCAGACGTTCGTGCATAATCAGACCTTCCATATTGTGTTATTTCGAAGGCGCCTTGCCCCTCATGCGTTTATCTTCGATCTCAATGCGCTTGATTTCGATCTGTTACCTTAACCTGAAAAGTGTGATGCAAAGTTGTTATAGCGGATTGTATTAGCCGGGCCTAAATTTTTAGATGAAGTAAATTGCATGATCAAAAGTGATCTGTTTACAATCGTCCAGGATTGTTTCATCAAAGAAAGAAATACCATGTACTAAAGACTAACAAGTTATGTTCTGGCCTTCCTGTTTTGCTTGCAATAATAATAAAACAGGTTTTGCTCCGATAAAAATAAAATACAATTGAGAAACATTCTTGACGTGCATCCAACAATAGCAGACGATTGCTCAATATTGATAAACCCCTTTTCAACCCTTGCACTAAACAAGGTCTTGTTTTGAGAGTTAGAGTTGAGATACCCGACAGGCGAGCACCACAACTCAAAGATGCAAACGATGAGGAAACAGGACAACATGGGCACAGACGCGAGCTATAGCAACAGCTGTACTGGAGATAAAGAAGCGCAAACAACACTTGGGGGGTTACCTGGAAATTGCACTGGAATTAGTAGCCTAAAAACATTAGACATGATTTTGTCAACAGGAAGTGCCTTTGATAGACAGAGAAATCGGCAATTTTATATAATTGGTTTAAAAGTGACGATACTACTGAAGCCAGAGATTGGATGAGACAGTTGGCCAAACTACAATTTCAGCTGGAAAAGGTAGTCGAGTCAATCAGTTTTTAATACAAGCGCAAGAGCTGGTTTTTCCGCACAATTTACAAGAGGAGCTCTCATAGACGCAGTTCAAATATTTTCGTGTCCATCAGACTTCCACGTCAATATGATCTTTCATTTGTGCACTGGATAATAATCTTTTTGAGAACTATGTAGAACTGAAAAAGGTTCCCACCAACTCTGAGTAGAACCAACCGATTTTGTCAGATAATTTCCAGAAAGAATTATCTGCAACGAATGTTTTTCCTCAAGTTGGTATAGACTATGAATTAAATTCACATCTTCAGGAAAATGTTTCTCCAACTGGCAATTCAAAATTTCTCTTGTGTATGTAACACAACGTTATACTTTCCATCAACCCCCACAAATGCACACTGCTCTAAGACGGATTGATGAAAATTACTGAAAATTTTTGGTAGAATCAGGCAGTATTTATCAGAGAATACTACATACAAGCACTTCAATAAAAAAACTCTGGGAAAATATAACCAACAGAAAAAAATGCCCATTATTGAAAGCGCTATTGTTTAGGCCAAAATAGGTGGCGAAATTAAAGCACTAAGAAGTGACACTAAGGCGTGCTGCACATGTCAAACACTTTTGCATTTCCTGATTGCAAAAATTGTTCATATATTCATTATGATGGTATGATATATGGTATGGTTTGGTATGGTATGGTATGGTATGGTATGTATTATTATGGTATGGTTATCTATTCAGTATGAGGTTTAGCTTCAAGAAGATTAAACTATTCGACACAAAACCAAATCAGTGCTTAAATTAAATGAGCTGTACAGAATTGAAGATAATTTTCTATTAAAACCTCGACTGCTTTTCAAACCTGGGTTCTGATCAAACAGTTTTTTAGAACAAAGCTCTTGGACGTACAACTTTTCCAGATGTAATGCGTACCACAAAATAAATCCCCAGTAACAACAAATATGAAGCCTTACAATATTTCAATAGTTTGGTTGCCTACGATGGCAACGGAACTTAGTTGCGAAGTCCCAAGGGAACGAGTACAAAACATTTAAATATTTTTAAATCTATAATAAAATAGAAACGGAATTAACTGTGTTCGAAATGCCCGTGTAGAAACGTTTTTCAGAATTCTATGATAAAGCTGAAGTGGAGGATGACAATTTACTACTGATAGATTCCAGTTAGGTTTTAGGCTCAGGGTCTCAGCTTCAGATACAGCATGCAAGCAAAATAAAGTTAGTCTTTGTTTTTTGAGCACCTCAAAATTTTTAATTGCGCATCCTTTTCGGAAAACCGCGTTACTAGTATACTTCGGCTGTTTTTTGAATAATTAGTTAACAAAACAAGTACAGACATTGAAATTGAAACAAAATTGATGAGTGAGACAAAGCAAATTAGCTAATTGGAAAAAAAAAGTTCGGTCAATTTTATTATCAGCATTTCATTAAAAATCATAGAACGAAAACAGTGAAAATTTTCGGAGCCTTTCGAAAGTTCACATGAAAGAAAGAAAATTTTTGAGGCTGCAAGTGGAAGATTTTTGGCGAAGTTGCACTCCTTCTGGTAAATTAGGATACAATGCTGCTGATGTGGGGAAATGATTAGATGAAAAAAGATAAAGAGGATAGTGATGATGAGATGAGAAGAATTGATCAACAGAAAAATAGAGGATAGCGGTAGTTCGAGCACGTAATAGCGGTAAGTGCATAAAGCAGACATCTGTAATATCTAAAAGTAATAGAATTTTCCGAAGACTTTTTAAACTTATAAAATAAGGGATCATTTGAATCAATGGAAAGAGAAAGCAAATTAAAAACAATCTCGGGGCTTATATTCAAACGAAAGAAGTCAAAAATTAACTCCGGATATTGTATCTACAAAACCGAAAAAAGCAGGTAAGAATAATAGCTACGTTGAGGGCTTGTGTTGCTGATGATTTTCAGCACAGCTTTCAGTGAAAAAAGCCTTTGCATTTTTAAGCAGAAGCAATTGATAAATTTGTATCTTACCTTTAGTTCACGTTATATTGATGAAAAAAATAAATAGAAATTAATTGTAAAGATTTCTGGAGTCGAATTTCAGAGTTCATAAATTTTAGCGCTACAGGAAAAATAATTCTTCAAACGGGTGGAGAAAAATCAGTAGAACACGAAAACTTTAAAGTATAAATTACCGTAGAAGGATTAAGAAAGCCAGTTTAATGCAAACACCTCAAGACCAGCGGAAGATCTCAAGCTTATTGTGGCACCGTAAAATTTTAGAGGAAATTAGACCAGCAGTGTAAGTGTGTTTGTGTGCGTGTGTTTGTGTGTGTATAAATGTGTGTTTGCGTGCGTGCTTGCGTGTGTATGTTGTGTGTGCGTGTTAGTGCATATGTGTGTATGTGTGCGTATATATATATATATATATATATATATATATATATATATATATATATATATATATATATATATATATATATATATATATGTGTGTGTGTGTGTGTGTGTGTGTGTGTGTTTGTATGTATGTATGTATGTGTTTGTGTGTGTATGTGTTTTTGTGTATATGTGTGTGTTTATGTGTGTTTGTCTGTGTTTGTGTGTTTATGTGTGTTTGTGCGCGTGTGTGTGTGAGGGAGAGTGTGTGTGTGAGAGAGAGAGAGAGAGAGAGAGAGTGAGAGAGTGTGTGTATTTGTGTTTGTGTGCATGTGGTTAACTATTATTTGTTTCCACAAGAATCCTTTTGCCAATCAACCGGCAACAGCGCTCTATTTGGCTGTTCAGATCCGGACTAGAGTGGGAGTGGAGTAAAGGAGAGTTTTGTTTAAGTCTGGGACACAATCTGGTGGTATCAATCAGTTGCCAATAAGGCAAGAATGAACAAACATTTTAACCTGTATGTTGTGAGGCCATAAAGGGTCAGCAGCTGAAATTCATAACCCGGGTCATCGATCATACAATTTTCTTTCATTTCGTACTAGGTCATCTATGATTCTTAATTTAACAATTTATAATATTTAATTGATATATTTGTACAATCTTGGACGTTTTACGAATCTTATATATATTTTTTGTTTTCAGTACGATTATAAAAAAAAATGTTTATAATTTATTATTCGTTTTAGCGCCGTACCGAACGGATGCTGGGAGGCATTTTGCCGGTTTGAGCACCGTTCTTTGCATGTGAAATAATTTTGTGCACGTAAAATAAGATGGTACCACATCAAACACCACAAAATCAACTAATTTTTGATAACTTTTATGAAATGTTGCTGCTTGAGTAATGTATTTGTTTTTCTGACTATAATTACGACCAATTTTCGTTATGTTTGACTCTTTTTGCTTCCAAACGACCATTGGTCTTTATTTAAAAATTATATTCTCCAACTTTTCTTGAGCTAAAAAAGTTCTCTATGGTCAAAAACTCTTACGCCTCTTGGTGTTGTTTCTCAACTGTTTCCCCAATCCTGCTAACATGGTTATTAATCTCCGTGAAACAAATTTTTTCAGCTTTCCCAACTGGGGCTGGTTCGACTTATCAACACATTCAAATTTGACGTGTCGGATGTCAGCTTATTTGGTTGCCACTCTCAGCCTTTCAACTGGCAACGAAATAGTCCTCATGAGCTTGGACCGATTCCTAGCTGTGGCCTACCGAGGCTATCAAGAGAAACTAATGCGAAGCCTACGATACCCAGTTATATGTACTATTATCAACTACACTCTCACAGCTATTTTCAGCCTACCACTTATTTCATATAGGGAGATCAGCTTTGCAGGTGTTTGTATAGCGAATGATTTAGCCGACGACCAACTTGGCAGATTCTATGCTCTATGGGGCGTCATTTTTGCGTTTACCATTCTACCTTTTGCCTGTTTGCTCTTCTTCAACGCCTACACACTTCTCAGAATCGGGTAATGTGCAAGTTTTCTTTCATTCAACAACTATAACAGTTTTAGTTGTTCCAGCATTTTAGACAATAAATATTCGAAAAAAAAATATTCTGCACAAAAATGCCATTTATAAATTTTGACTTTTCGAATTCAGACGCGTAAGCGCTTAAATTTTAGAAATTAATCCAATTTTTGAATACTGAATAAAATTTTCAATTTTTGCGTTTAAGATCTTGTGATGGTTTCAATGAAACATCAAGAAACTTAGAAGTTTTATTAAAGTTTCAAAGAACGAAAGAAGAACTTACCTGACGAACTTTATTGCTGTGTCGATAAGTAATGGCTACAAAACTAAACTCAATTCTAATTTTGTTTTGGCGCTATCATTATCTTATTGACCTATCAATCATATGTCAGAAGTAAATTCTCCCACCAACAGAAACCTGATTCTAACATCCACTGACCTCTAACTAATGAACTCAATTGTACCCAAGCCATATATGATTCTCATGAAATGTTGATGAAAATAGAAAGTCACCTCCGGGATTCGGAGTTAAGATCTATTCACATGCCAATCATGTAAAATATTTTTAGCTAATTCAAATTTTCTCTGTATATTTTCGCATAGATAACCACTATAAATACAAGCTAATTTTTGTATATTTTCAGTTCAAAATTTAATTTAAAATTCAACTTATTGAATTCTTTGACCCGTGTTATCGACCACGACAATGGTGTCCAGACCAGCTACAGACAGACAAATATTGGATCTACAGAATGCAGAATCAGCTACTGCGTGGATTATGTCTTTTGTGGCGAAATGTCGCGCAGAGAAGAAAGAGGACAAAGTCAACACCGATGGTACTGTACAGGACCTACAGGTAACCAATCTCTTTCTTAGTATGTGCGGGCAAGATGCAATTATTAAACTTAGGAGCTTAATGAGTCCTAGGAATTTGATAGACACTCCGTATAAAGACATCAGATTGGCGATTCAAAACTATATTTCTCCTAAAGAGAGAGTAGTAACGGCAGAAAGGACTAAATTTCTGTCCGTTATACAAGGTGTAGGGGAGTCAGACGACGACTTCCTAGCACGTCTTAGAGAAGAAGCACGCTATTGTGACTTCGAAAAATTGAAAACAGCGGCCAACCCCGAAGAGGAGTTGGTAAAAATAAAGTTTATCTCAGGTTTGAGGGACCCTGAAGCAAAACTTAGACTACTAGACGGTATTAAAGCAAAACCAGCAATGTCGGTTACTGAAATGACCGAGAACTTACAGTTCAGAAGTCAAGCAATGGCTTTTGTAAGTTCTTCATCAGGTAATAAGCCCTTTACGGTGAAAGAAGAAGTTGGGTTCAACTTCAAAAAGACCTTTCGAACACCAAATGAAAAAATTACGGCTAATAGAAACAGCAACATGTGCACTAGGTGTGGAGGTAAGCCACACTCTAGTAGACCTTGTCCAGCGCTAAGTAAGAAATGCAACACCTGTGAAAAGGTGGGACACTTCTCAAAAATTTGTAGAAGCAAACCCCAACCAAATTCAGGTAAGTACAATAAACAGAATAATTTTTGCGAAGAAGAAAATGTTTCTTCAGAGCAAGCATCTCCAGCACCGGAGATGGGAATGTTTTATACTAAAGAACAAATCTTTAGCATGTCTGTGACATGGGAATATATCTCAATAAATAACTGCACAGTAAAAATGCAGGTAGACACAGGTGCAGATAGCACAGTGATATCATCAAAAATATGGACTGAGCTTGGTAAACCACAGTTGGATGGTAAGATAAGACATCTTGAAGCTTATAATGGTCATCAATTAACGCTTCTGGGATCACTTATTTGTGACGTTGAGTGGAACGGAAGCAGGCTCACTCAAAAACAACTTGCAGTTGTGCAGTCTGATAAAGAATTTGGACTACTTGGTAGAGACCTCCTACCCAAGCACGGCGTGAACAACATCACAGCCGAGCACCTACCTGCGGTGAAGGGTTACAAAGCTCATGTGAAGTTGATACCAGGAACACAGCCAATGTTCTGCAAAGCCAGAAAAATACCTCTACCTCTTCAAGACAAGGTCACAGAGAAGCTGGAACAAATGGTCAGACAAGGCATCCTTGAACCGGTACAGCCAGGAGGAGTCACTAATACATCTCCAGTGGTGTGGCAGAGAAAGAAGAGTGGAGAACTGAGACTTTGCGTGGACTTGAAAGTGCACATCAATGGCAAGGTCATGGATGAGGACTACCCAATACCAGACATGGAGACGATCTTCCATAACCTACATGGGGCCTCATACTTTGGTAAAATTGACCTCTCAGATGCCTACTATCAAATTGAACTTGACGAAGAAGCAAAAGATATATGCACAATCAACACATCTCAGGGACTGTTCAAGATGCGCCGACTACCTCAGGGATTGAAAAACTCTTCTTCAATCTTCCAGAATTGTATAGAATCAACACTCAAAGGAATCAAAGGTGTTGTGATCTTTCAAGACGATGTGTTGGTGTATGGAACTACCAAGGAGCAGTTCGACAAGAGAATGCTTGCAGTCAAGAGTCGACTACGTGAGAAAAACGTTACTTTTAATGAGAAAAAATCTAACTCAAAACCAGTCGATAGCGTTAGCTTTTTGGGATACTCCATTTCAAAGGAGGGAATAGCACCAGATCCCAAACATGTTGAAAAAATAAAAATGCAAAAGCACCAACTAACAATAAACAACTCGAATCGTTTGTTGGGCTAGCTAATTTTTACGGAAGAATGATTCCTGATTTTGCAACAAAAATGCTACCCTTAAATAACATGAGAAATAGCGATTTCTCATGGGGCAAAATGCAACAAAATGCCTTTGAAGACATAAAAGATGAATTATGTGCTAACCCACTAGTACAGCCATATAGCCTACAAAAAGAAGCAACAGTTACTACTGACGCCTCTGTAAAAGCCTTTGGCGGGGTTCTTTTGCAAGAAGGACATCCAGTCATATATGTATCGAGAAAATTGACTCCAGCGGAGCAAAACTACTCGAACATAGAGCGGGAAGCACTGGCAATTGTCTTTGTGGTCACAAGATTGAAGCAATTCCTTCTTGGAAGACGATTTACCCTACAGACTGACCACAAACCACTCAAATATCTCTTTGCACCAGACGAGGAGATCCCGAAGACAGCATCAGCGAGAATCACAAGATGGGCAATAGCTCTAATGGGCTTCGACTATGAGTTGAAGTACACACCAGGGGAGCAGATACCCCATGCAGATGCTTTGAGCAGAATGGATTTTGACGAAGACGAATCCGACAACGATCGAGTGTGCTTCGCAATCAAAAACATCTACTTCGCTCAGAGTGATTTGGTGACCCAAGCAGAAATCAAAACTGAACTTGGAACAAACAGACTCTTCCAGGACATAATGAAACGAATCAAAAGCGGCAATTGGAAACAATGTTCAGAAGCGGAAAAGGGATTCGAACAACAGAAAGATGCACTTACTTTACATAATGGAATCATCTTCAGAGGTGTTGTTCCTTTCATTCCACCCAAACTACGACACTTGGTTTTGGCAAAAGCGCATGAGACACATCCCGGAAAGAATGCAACTGAGGCATCAGTCAGAATGATAGCTTGGTGGCCTGGCATTACCCAAGACGTTCAACACTTTGTTAGTAAATGTAAGAATTGTCAATTGAACAGGCCTAGCCTGGGAAAAACAGTCTCTACGTGGCCAGAAGCCGACGTTTGGGAACGGCTCCACATGGACTGGGGTTATGTTAAGGACCAAGGCAATATATTAGTAATTGTTGACGCGGGTTCTGGTTGGATAGAAGCCTTCCCCGCGGGAAATAGAACATCAGAAACAGTTAAAATATATCTTAGTCAAATCTTTGCAAGATTCGGAATACCAAAAACTTTAGTTTCTGATAATGGTCCTAAATTTGTAAGTGGTGACCTCAAACAGTGGTGTGAATCACTGGGAATTAAGAAAATAGAATCACCCGTCTATCATCCAAGAGCTAATGGACTAGCTGAAAGAGCAGTTCAGACAGTGAAGCGGGCACTTCAAGCGTGGAGTCCCAACCTTAATGTGTCATTTGGAGCATTCCTGCAAAGGGCACTGATGACACATCGCAGCACTTCAAAGACGAGGAGCAAAACTCCAGTTGAACTATTGTTGGGACGCAGAGTGAGACTACCAGCAATAGCAGATTTCGACTTGTGCGAACCCATTCTATTCAAGGCCAACGAAAACACAAAGACAGTTCCTGCTACCTTCATCATAAGGAAGGGCCTGAACACATCTTTCATACAGCCTGAAAACTCAGCTCGGACTATTCTAGTGAGCGACAACCAAATTGCGAGACTAGACGAGGACAATGTGAAAACTGAAGCAGCAGTGGAGGAGACCATATCTCAATCAGAACCACAACCTCAGAACACAGATGTGGGACCTTCACATCAAGATGAAGCTTCTGCAGCCACATTATGTGCAGAGCACCAACAACCGGAAACCTCAGAGCCTTCACGAACATCAACCAGGAACAGAAAACAACCTGACAGATTTGGAGAACCTATACCCACAAACTTGCTTAAAAAAGGAGGGAGGATGTGATGGTTTCTATGAAACATCAAGAAACTTAGAAGTTTTATTAAAGTTTCAAAGAACGAAAGAAGAACTTACCTGACGAACTTTATTGCTGTGTCGATAAGTAATGGCTACAAAACTAAACTCAATTCTAATTTTGTTTTGGCGCTATCATTATCTTATTGACCTATCAATCATATGTCAGAAGTAAATTCTCCCACCAACAGAAACCTGATTCTAACATCCACTGACCTCTAACTAATGAACTCGATTGTACCCAAGCCATATATGATTCTCATGAAATGTTGATGAAAATAGAAAGTCACCCCCGGGATTCGGAGTTAAGATCTATTCACATGCCAATCATGTAAAATATTTTTAGCTAATTCAAATTTTCTCTGTATATTTTCGCATTGATAACCACTATAAATACAAGCTAATTTCTGTATATTTTCAGTTCAAAATTTAATTTAAAATTCAACTTATTGAATTCTTTGACCCGTGTTATCGACCACGACAGATCTCTTTTTTGTACAGCAATGAAAGTTGTCTGAAATTTGCTTCATTGGCTTCACCGGAAACAGTCTGTTTCTGAAATAAGAAGCACCTTGATTGTAAATTTCAGCTCGTCGTCGTATAATCAAAATTACCGGATGAAAATTCAACAGACGTGCTTATTCAAGTTATTTAAATAGATGTTCGTGTTTTTATACTCAAATCCTGAACCATAATATGAGAGATCATGTTGTTAACGATTACAAGAAATCGATAAAATTTTAGTTAATCTATTAAAAAGCCGAGCACTTTTTCCTCGAGCAAATAGATAGTTTGAACAGACTTGAGAGAATCATTATGTGTCACGCGCAGCCTCGCACTAGCCCTAACTGATTGCATACAAACGTTTTGATAAGTTTTTAAGTACTTCTATCCTTTGAACTTTTTGGAGAGGACTATTGGCTGTGTACAGGTTATAGTCCGTGCATATCTATTCAAGACTTCTTTGTTTTCGAATAATGTCTTTGAAAAAGAAAAATTGAATGGACAATTTAACTTGGTTATCATGATTTTAGTCATCAACACAACAGATTAGTAGTTTAATTAATCTAATAACAGCAGTCAGTTTCTTTTCTCCACAGCAAGAAAAAGGCCACTATTAGAGGCCCACCTAGGTCAGGTAAAAACTAAAACTTGTGATTGCAGGAATTAAAAAAGCTAGAGGGCGTTCTTCCGCATACAAACTGCTGTTTTGTTTTTTATGATCTTTTCAAATTGAGCCCTTTTGAGTAGCTCGCGGAAGGACCATCGTCAATTTGATTTTAATTTAATGCCCCCGTTTATTGGGTGATCAGAGCGCTAATAAATGGCGTTAAAATTTGTTGTCCCTACTGATTGGGTGACATACAAAAAGATTTTGAAACCATGCCAGTAAACATTTAGTATACAAGTATGTAGCCCTCTCATGTTTGGTAACAAACATTTGATAACTTTTATCCGATTACTACCGGAACGTCAAAAGATTGTTTCCTTCTCAAGGTGTGAGAGCTCCATCTTCATAACGAAACGATCTCCTTTTTGATCTAGTTCTTCTTATGCAGAGACTTGAGGCCCTTAAGATTGCAAAATTCACTCTCAGTTTGGCCCAGTTCATGAAAATGCTGTATGGTTTGTCCCATTTAGAAGCGAGTCTGTCCGCCAGTCATCTGAGAAGAATTTTGCTTTCTCTGGCTATGCTACCATCAACACTGAAAACTAAAGGTGTAAACGCGATGTTTTTCCTGGCAAGCCTCGGAGTATTTTCTCGTCCTTTTCGTCAGCGCAGCTTTCAAGCACATCCTCTGCTGTTGTAGGAATTGTACTCAGTGTATGTGACACGAATAGCAAACGAGGCAGTTCCTTGCGGGCTCCAGACACCTCTTATGAGACGATCGGCTTCTAACGCGTTCTGATTCTCTGAGTGTTTTTTTTTGTTTTGAACGCTAATTTGAGCATCAACATTAAAACATTGTTGGACCATAGCATTTTCTGAAATATAATCCAAAGAAATGATTGAAAAACTGAATACTTCTCGTGCTGGCCAGCAGACCAATCGAAAATTGCAAGCCAAACAGACAAACATAGTTTCACAAACTAAGAGAAGTAAAAATAATAGCATTTAAGTTGTCCATAATTTGGAATCAATGTGTTGAATCCCTTCATTTCTATCACAATTGTAGGACCAAGAACAGAAAGAGCTAGAAAATAAAACGGCCTTATAGCCAGAAAATTTGTTTGACTTGGCAGGCAAGCAGAGGTAAGGAAATAACAAACAATTTGAAACTAGTTGATAAGTTGACAACCTGTTTGGACAAATGAGAGACCTGCAAATGCTAACATGACAAAAAGATTAAAGAAAATCTGGAAACAAACTAATATCCACATAAACAAAACTGTGCCACTAAAACTTACTCAATAGCCCACATATAAGTGGTGACAAATCTTCCTTGACCCCGTAACAGTCAGAAAGCCTGAAAAATGACAAAAGCATCGCAAATCAAGAAAATAATCTAAAATTGCGTACATTTTTTTATCATAATTTGGCATTGCCAATAGCTGTACCTAATGAACAGACAAGGACACAATTTTTAGCTGGTATAAGACCTTTATGATATGTGGAACTCAAAAACGGTAATAACTCAATAAACGAGGAAAAACGTGAAAAGGTTCCCAATTTGTCCTCAGAAATTTAAAAAAAAACTTTGGCTTCCCCAGCAAATTTAGCGCACTAAGCACTAAAATTATTAAAGCCACCACTAAGAATTCTTGGCGTTTCTAATTTAATTTAATCCCACGGAGCCTTATCTGTTTACCCTGTTTTGAAAGCTTGAAATTATGGAGAAATATGTGTGAATGCATCCTGCAAAAGAATGAAGAGCACCAATACAATCCAAATTTTTAATTTTTTTAAATTGTAAAAAACGCTTTCTTTCCAATGTAGACTTTTTAAGAACCACGGTAAGGATTACTCAATGTGAAATTTTCATTTTCTGGTATCTTACGGCAACTGTTCGCAATAAACCCAAACCGACTATCACCTACGCTCACCTACCCGTGTCTGCCATCATTAGCATCTAAAAAGAGAGAAAATATTTTTCGCCTTTTAGAATATTTGTAGAGTAAAACTAGGCAATATATTTCGTTTTTGTTGCTTCTCTGTCATCTGAACATAGTTTGTTACAGAGTTCCATTTGCTAATGTCTTGCTGATTTATTTTTATGCAATTTTGTCAGTTTGTTTTTCGTCAGATTGGCTTGACTTTTTTTACGTGACTTTTTTATGCCCTTTCCTTCTTAAAATTTGCACAATTTAATTTATTCTCATTCAAAAAAGAGTAGTTGAACTCAATTATGGCCAAAACTCAAAAGTATTCTAAATTCGGTGTTCATGTTTTTGTGTTTTAGATTGATATCAGTAGAGAGGTCTATACTGAGCGCTAATAACCTCATTTTCAACACTTCCGTAAAGATATAACCCCCAACACTGAAACAAACCGCGAATGCGCCCCGGCATGTCGTTTGAGAGCAATTCGTCCGACGTTAATTGGATATGGTTCGTATGTTAAGTAGGCTTTTGCCAAAAACTGGCTTGAGATGGGAAAGGAAAAATGACAGACAAGAAAAGAACTGTTATAAATTGTTCATGCTTTTAGAAGAGACAGACGTGATCTGAGGGAGTTAGGGTTGAGCCAGACTCCAGAAGAGGAGACAGAGTACTGGATCACAATTGGATCTATCAGCATGTGTGTCTCATTCCTCCTAACCAGCTGTGCAATCTCATTTCTGCAATATGGCAGACAGAACTGTGCATCATTGCTGCGACAGAGTCCAATTCAGACTGAATACTACACTTCATACATGGAACTATATAGAAATCTCAGTGTTCTCTCTGGTGTGTTTTACATGGCATTTGCATTCGTGTTCTATTTAATACAAAATAAGAAACTGAGACAAATTATTATAGTTGTACTTAAGCTCCTTTTCTACAATCAGCAACTACCAGTTGGCGAAGAGAGTGACAATCACTATAGACGAGCCAGGCAGTTCGAGATGCACGAACGACCAAATGCTCACACCCCCGACTACCCTGCAGAAATTACACCAAAAAGTATGAACCAAAACTACCCCTCAAATAACCCAAGACAAGTTGGCGGACCAATTGCAATGACGGTTAGCTCTCAGTTCGAAGCAGTGAATCTTGAGGTCATGCGACAGCTTGAAGGTATTTTTGGACCTGACGACCCCAACTTGCTGGCTGAGTGGAGAGATAGATTGTGGGAGTTGGCAATCACAAACCCAGGTGGACAACCGGAGGTAGTGGTGGAGCGAGGGACAGCGGAAATGGGTGGAGTGGAGGTGGAAATGGAGGAATCATGTACCTTTTCTTTTAATGTTCGAACTAAAAGAGTCAGATTTGAGATATGAAGTATCATGTGTTCACAGAGGCAAATCTAAATTAGAAGAAGGGCTTATCAGGCACTACTGGAAAATGTGAGTTTGTATTAAAAATGCGTTTAAAAAGTGGAACTAATTTCCCTCGAAAGTTCCCTTTTATTGTGCTTTATATTAACGGAATCTATTCTGCCCCCTCCCATACCATCCCCAGCTTAGTGTGCAAAAGTTTCCCAATTTGTCCTCAGAAATTAAAAAAAAACTTTGGCTTCCCCAGCAAATTTAGCGCACTAAGCACTAAAATTATTAAAGCCACCACTAAGAATTCTTGGCGTTTCTAATTTAATTTAATCCCACGGAGCCTTATCTGTTTACCCTGTTTTGAAAGCTTGAAATTATGGAGAAATATGTGTGAATGCATCCTGCAAAAGAATGAAGAGCACCAATACAATCCAAATTTTTAATTTTTTTAAATTGTAAAAAACGCTTTCTTTCCAATGTAGACTTTTTAAGAACCACGGTAAGGATTACTCAATGTGAAATTTTCATTTTCTGGTATCTTACGGCAACTGTTCGCAATAAACCCAAACCGACTATCACCTACGCTCACCTACCCGTGTCTGCCATCATTAGCATCTAAAAAGAGAGAAAATATTTTTCGCCTTTTAGAATATTTGTAGAGTAAAACTAGGCAATATATTTCGTTTTTGTTGCTTCTCTGTCATCTGAACATAGTTTGTTACAGAGTTCCATTTGCTAATGTCTTGCTGACTTATTTTTATGCAATTTTGTCAGTTTGTTTTTCGTCAGATTGGCTTGACTTTTTTTACGTGACTTTTTTATGCCCTTTCCTTCTTAAAATTTGCACAATTTAATTTATTCTCATTCAAAAAAGAGTAGTTGAACTCAATTATGGCCAAAACTCAAAAGTATTCTAAATTCGGTGTTCATGTTTTTGTGTTTTAGATTGATATCAGTAGAGAGGTCTATACTGAGCGCTAATAACCTCATTTTCAACACTTCCGTAAAGATATAACCCCCAACACTGAAACAAACCGCGAATGCGCCCCGGCATGTCGTTTGAGAGCAATTCGTCCGACGTTAATTGGATATGGTTCGTATGTTAAGTAGGCTTTTGCCAAAAACTGGCTTGAGATGGGAAAGGAAAAATGACAGACAAGAAAAGAACTGTTATAAATTGTTCATGCTTTTAGAAGAGACAGACGTGATCTGAGGGAGTTAGGGTTGAGCCAGACTCCAGAAGAGGAGACAGAGTACTGGATCACAATTGGATCTATCAGCATGTGTGTCTCATTCCTCCTAACCAGCTGTGCAATCTCATTTCTGCAATATGGCAGACAGAACTGTGCATCATTGCTGCGACAGAGTCCAATTCAGACTGAATACTACACTTCATACATGGAACTATATAGAAATCTCAGTGTTCTCTCTGGTGTGTTTTACATGGCATTTGCATTCGTGTTCTATTTAATACAAAATAAGAAACTGAGACAAATTATTATAGTTGTACTTAAGCTCCTTTTCTACAATCAGCAACTACCAGTTGGCGAAGAGAGTGACAATCACTATAGACGAGCCAGGCAGTTCGAGATGCACGAACGACCAAATGCTCACACCCCCGACTACCCTGCAGAAATTACACCAAAAAGTATGAACCAAAACTACCCCTCAAATAACCCAAGACAAGTTGGCGGACCAATTGCAATGACGGTTAGCTCTCAGTTCGAAGCAGTGAATCTTGAGGTCATGCGACAGCTTGAAGGTATTT
This sequence comes from Convolutriloba macropyga, assembly GCF_964194025.1. Classification (NCBI taxonomy): domain Eukaryota; kingdom Metazoa; phylum Xenacoelomorpha; order Acoela; family Convolutidae; genus Convolutriloba; species Convolutriloba macropyga. Next base: position 33,246,384 of record NC_134475.1, read on the forward strand.
TTGGACCTGACGACCCCAACTTGCTGGCTGAGTGGAGAGATAGATTGTGGGAGTTGGCAATCACAAACCCAGGTGGACAACCGGAGGTAGTGGTGGAGCGAGGGACAGCGGAAATGGGTGGAGTGGAGGTGGAAATGGAGGAATCATGTACCTTTTCTTTTAATGTTCGAACTAAAAGAGTCAGATTTGAGATATGAAGTATCATGTGTTCACAGAGGCAAATCTAAATTAGAAGAAGGGCTTATCAGGCACTACTGGAAAATGTGAGTTTGTATTAAAAATGCGTTTAAAAAGTGGAACTAATTTCCCTCGAAAGTTCCCTTTTATTGTGCTTTATATTAACGGAATCTATTCTGCCCCCTCCCATACCATCCCCAGCTTAGTGTGCATACAAGTTTTACGTCCCACAGGTTCACATGCTCTTTTAAACTATTGGCTTTTATTTCTACAAAATTTCAAGAAGTGCATTATCGGGGCAACAAAACGGGCTAATATAGACTTCTCAACTCGTCTTTTTCAAAAAGTTATTAACAAACGTTTTTAATGAAGTTCTACATTTTCTTCTCCTAATTAGAGATTTCATTAAAATTCTGTCTACAAATCAAACTATTGGCTTTTATTTCTACAAATCTCAAAAAGTTCAGCATCAGGGCAACAAAATGGGCTAAAATAGACTTTCCAACTTGTCTTTTTCGAAATGCTATTAACAAAAGTTTTTCATTAAGTTCTACATTTTCTTCACCTAATTCGCTGAAGAGTGTAATAAAGAGTGGAATAAAGAGTGTAATTATAGTGTATTTTTAAAAGTGTAATAAGGGTGTACTAAAAAGTGTAAAGAGTGTACATAAAAGTGTAATTTTCTCAAAATTACACTCTTACACACTTATCCCTGCTAATTAAGAGGGGAATTTGCTTTACACCCTTATTCTCCCTTAATAACGGTGGAATACGGGTGTACGCCTCGGCCCGAGTTTACATAGTAGCCAACGTGCTATATAAAAACACATAGATGGGAGTTATATAAAACACTGGGGTGGGGTATAGAATAGATCCTATAACGCGTTAATGCATATGAGTTGTATTAATTTTTTTCTAGCTGACCGTGATGAGTTAATAGGTGTTCAATATCCTCGTGAAATTGTCTGATGCAATAATGTTGGGATAAGACCTTCAGTACCCAAATTCGTATCTTTGTCTATATTATTGTTTAAAGCTTTTGGTTTGTCTTTTGTATTATTTGCAGAAAGAGTGATTGTAGTCTTAGATATACGCCATTATTTCTTAATTTTAGCCACAATTTCAATTTACTGTTGTTATTGTTCATCAAAGTAATGAGGTTAAAGTAGTGATTAATTTCATACAGAACCTCTTGAGTTAACTGCGGAAAAAAATTGGGAGCACTAATCTCCTAAATTGGTTTTTGGCTCTAACTTAGGCATTACTGATCCGTTCATCAAAAGCAGAAAAAAAAGAATGTAGCTGATTTTGTTGAGATGATCATTCCTACCGTACCTGTTAATTTTGTTTAAATTGGGGTCAAATTTTGCAAGAAAATTATACAGCTTTCAAAATTGAATAGATTTGCGGTTTTCTCTGGTTTTGATAACTTCTCTATAATTGGAAAATATTTTGTCCGTCTGTCTTCGTGAAGCTATCATATTTTTTGTAAATGTTGAGAAAGTGATAGTTGTCTCGCTGGACTCTTCTCTTCATACTAGACGACATTTTCAAGAGCTGGAGAGTGTGTTATCCAAAATTAGAAGCAACGTTGCTTTCTGATCTGGAGGATCTAACTTCATTTTGATTGGGGCATTTTTTTAGATAAGAACCCAATTTTTGTTTTGTTATTCAACGTAATGATTGCATATGTTTATTAGCAAATTTCTGCTGAGATTTTTTTTATTTTGAAAATATTAGGAAGCGATTACAAATTTGCCAAACGTAGTTCATCTGTTTTTACAAACAGAAAATTGTTTTCAATATTGATACAAAAGCATTTCACGCAATTTTTGCTCCATTTTGTGCTCATTCCAAGTTTTTGTCTTCACGGGACACGTGGAACTCAGAAGAAAAAAAGGAGTTTTTTGGCGAACATTCGGCACTAAGTTGTTCCTTCCGGCCACTTCAATATATCACCCAGGACACATATCTATTGTTGTTCTTCAAATCAACCAAACACATTTATGTCATCAACAAAAAGCACAATATTTTTTGGCTGCAATACAAGGAACATTTTTACTAAAGGAGAAAGATGACCAGTACTAACATTTTGGGTACACCACTATTTTTTTCTCTCGTCGTTGAATTCTTCTACCAGAAGAATACAATATGCTGCCTGTTTTGGCAGCGTGATTTTATATGATCTCTCATGTTGCCTCTGAAGCAACATATATTGCAATTGTCTGGGGGTATGTCGTAATCATTTATGTCAGAGGGTTTGATAACTATAGCAACGAACAGTGAGACAGTATGTTTTGCTCTATTTATTTGCGCGTCGTAAGGAAGTCTAATTTTGATCGTTCGCATGGAAATTCTTTTCTGTTGTTTCTTTTTAAATAAAAAATAACATTTTATTTTTTATAATTTTTTAGCAAAAAGCTGCCGACAAGAAAAATAAAGCAGTGGCTATATAAATAGGAGGAAAGTTTTTATCGCTTTTCTTATAATTTTGCTGTACCTTGGCGATGCTTAAACTACCTGGTTTTTCAGCCTAAATTAAATCCTTATTAAAAAAACTTGCTGTATTCGCTTTCAACTAGATTTATCTGTTTGGGCAACTGCTTGGTAAAATCCATCGGAGCTTCAGGTGTTTTACTAATGGGCTGTTCGTTTTCAAGAATGACGTCCCTTTTCCTTTTTGGTATCAGTGCAAGAGTTGCAATAGACTGTAAAAATATTCTCTCATAGATTCTTTGAATTTGGTTCTTCTTGAGGGCCAAATATGGACAACAAGTTTTTTGAGTTTTCCAGTAGTTTTTGTTTCCGTTGCTTTGTTATTTTGGAATCCTTGATACAAAACGTTTTTAAGTGAATGTAATTTTTTTATTTTGAGTTCTTTTTCTTGCCACCAGATTTTTAAAACTTAAGTTACCAAAGATTACTGTGTTTTTGCGTTCTATTTGTTACGTTAGCTGGCTGGAAATTTTTTTGGGTCTATTGGGGCAAGATTAAGAATGGCAGTCCTCCGGTGAGATTGTTTCTATTTTGATAGTAATTGGTTGCTCGTGCGGTTGTTTTTTTCCGGTAAAGTCCCCCTCCCCACGTTTTTGTTATTCATTAAGAAGAAAACAACAATATTTATAGTTACTTCAGTTTCCGATTTTGAAATTTATTCAGCAGTCGGCAGCCCAAAGATAAGGCAAGATTTGAAAGAAGTTTCTCCTATTATCAGCAGTGAAATTAAAGATCTTTCGATGTATAAAAAGCTATATTTTTATTTGAAAAATAAAAACGAGGAATGGGAAAGAGAAAAGGAGACAAAAAGAATGCTTCCTCAGTTCAAAACTATGAATGTACTACAGTAGATAGTTCTAGCTTTGTTGAAAAGAGTGTGTTATCAGACACTTTAAATGAAGGAAACCAATCCTCTGGATTAACACAGTCAATGAGCAAATTGACAGTTGATGATACTGACCACCGTTTTCACCACCGGTCCTGTTAATACAGTGCTGTTTTATGCTGATAGAAAAGAGAGGCTGTTTAAAATAACTGTGAAAATCCACAAAAACAACAAAAATGAAATCAGTTATTCAAGTTGGGGACCACAATTTGATGAATGGGAGTGCTCACGGTCCATTTGGGCATACGCTCAATTTATCTTCCTACTGTCAAACACAAAAAATATAGCACCACGTGATATAGCAGCCCGCATTGACGAGATAGTTTTGATTGGCGAAACAGAAACAAAATTAGGTAGCACAGAGGTCAGCCCTGGTTCATCAAACATGAATCCTATTGGACTGCCAGACTTGGAAACAATTTGGAAGAAACAGATTCAAACACTACGGTACATACCGGTCAAATTTCGGAAAGAAACACAAACAAAGTCAGGAAAACTTACTGTTAAAACGTTTTCAGCGCCGGTTAAAGCGGGGGACTACGCCGGACTTTGATGTGAAGTTGCATCGCAATCAAGAAAAACCGTTACTGAAACCATAGAAGCACTTGCAGCTCGTGCTAAGGAGCTGTGCCTCCAAGGCCAATTCGGGAGAGCAGCTAAAATTCTGTCATCTGATGGAGTAGCGCCAGATAATATCCAAACATTCAGAGAGCTTAAAACTCTACAACCTCTGGAAGAAGAACCTCGGCTGCAAATTCAAGATTACAGCTCCCAAGCTCATCAGTTTGATGAGCCAACTCTATTTGGCCAAATAGAGGACTTCTCCAATGTCTCAGCTGCTGTCCATCTAAAATGTACCCTGAACACCCTTTGCTTGCAGTTAATTGCGCTGCTTCTGATCAATCTAAACAAGCTGTTGCGAGAATAACAAAGCCAATGAATTTGGCCAGCAGAGGTCAGCTCACTGTGTCAGTGGCATCAGTTTTCTGCAGTGCTTCTTTAACTGCTTTAAAGAAATTCAAAGGTGGTGTACGTCCGATAGCTGTGGGCGAGGTCTAGTGACGTTTGGTTGCAAAATGCATAGCCAAACAAACACAAGCAGAGTCGGTCGAACTGTTCTCATCTAAACAATTTGGTGTAGGATTCAAGGGTGGAGCTGAAAGTATCATACACGCTACCAAAATTACATTCGAGAAATTGCAGTTTTCACAGAATGCAGGAATATTACAGACCGATTGCAAAAAATCTTTCAATTCAATTAAGCGAAATCAAATTCTAAATGCAGTTGTTAGATTAATGCTGAGTCTTGCATCATTTGCCATTTATTGCTACTCACAGCACATTCATTGTTTTATAGTAACAAATCTGTAACAGCACAGTCATCTTTTCTATAGTAACAAATCTGTAACAAGTCAATCTGGAGTGCAACAAGGTGATCCCTTGGGTCCTCTATTCTTCTCTCTAACCATGTGGCCTATAATAGAAGAGACTGAATCAAACAAACCTAATCTTACCCAGCACTTTTGGTACCTTGACGATGGTATTATTGTTGGAAGAGAACCCGAACTGAACCAGGCTTTAGATATAGTGACAGTCTCGGGTGAAACTTGCGGCCTAGAACTCAAAAGAGACAAATGTGAGGTCTGGTCAAAAGGAGCTCTGAACATGATCGATAGCAGAATTGTAAAAAACAGTAGAGGGGGACTTAAACTACTGGGTGCTGCTGTTGGATCCCCCGATTCGCTGCTTCCTCGATACAGAAACGTGTTCAAAAGATCGAAAAATTACTGGACAACCTTGAGTAATAAACGACCCATAGTGTGCTCTTAGCATTCTACATAATTGCCTGGGTGCACCAAAAAAGTTGTTGTCACTGCGCTGCAATACACCATCAGAGGAAGCTGTAAATATTTTTGAGGAACTTGACTCGCTTCAAAGGACAACTTTTGAGAATATTCTGGGAACAGTCTTGTCCAATGAATCATGGCATCAAGCATATTTGCCTATCAATAAGACTGGAATTGGAATCCGACGAGCGTTTCATCAGATAAAGGCGTCTTATATTTGTTCGATATCGCAGTCTGATAGATTAGTAGTGCTTATAACTGGCCAAATTCCGACAGCAGATCAATCTTTTACCAAATTGATTGAGGAAATAAATGCTTGTCAATATCGCAGCTCACTCAAAGCAAAATACATGAAGTCCTCGACAAAGTTGCTCTCAATAAATTAATTGAAAATCCAACTTCCTCGGCCTCCATCTCTTGCACAACGAGTTTCGTGCAGCTGTGAAGTACAGACGGGGCGCTCCCATATATGAACAATAAAGGAAGTGTCACTATTGTAAAACAGGATCCTTGGATACACTCGGTGATCATGCTGTTGCATGTCATGGGCGGGGCGATATCATTTCGCGACACGACCGTGTATGGGACAAAATTTTTTCCGCTTGCAGCGCTGCCAACGTTTCACCAGTTTGCGAGCAGAAAAACCTGATACCTGAAGCAAATTCTTGACCTGGAGATGTGTATTTACCTTGTTGGTCTGCTGGGCAACCACTGGATATAACCATTATCTCCCCACAGCAACCCAGTATTATTTAAAATGCGGCGAGAAAGTCTGGTTTTGCCCTTAGAGCTGCTGAACACAGGAAATTGTAGCAATGTCCCCAAGAATGTGCAAACATAGGTGTTCAATTTTTTCCTATGGCTTTTGAATCATTTGGAGGACACTCTGAATTGGTCAGAAAGACGTTGAAGCGAATAGCTCTGCTCACTGACAACAGAAGTTTGTACTCGGCTGGTTTGTCAGTTGCTTTCAGCAGACTTGCGCAATAGGTTTCAGTGACACTAGTGCGAGGAAACGCTAAAATTGATAGCAAAAAGCGCAGAACTGTGAGCCAGCTGCAAGCAAAAGAAGCCTACTTAATGTCTCATGACCTTCGAATGCATGGGTTTCATTATCGCAGTTTCAAATCAAATAGCGTGGGTTCCACCATCCTAGTTGAAAACCCGATTGTGTGGGTTTTACTATTCCAAATGAAAACATGATTGATTTGATTTAATTAATTTTGAGTTTTTATTCTTACCTGACCAAAGTGGGGAGAATAGAAACCTATATTTCATATCAAGAAAACTGAAATGAACTGCTGAAAATTGATTTATTAAACTGGTGATCTGCTGTTTTATAAACCTAGTCATGGTAACGAAGTTAATTGTTAATTCAATTCCATTATGTTGAAGAAAAAAATTCTTCCACGTTCTTCTTTGCATCTTTGTGACTTTTTTCGATTATATTGTTCTCTACTTTCTATTCATTTTACATCTAAGTACTTTTCCCAAAACACTTTCTACCCCATTTTTAAAATTTCATTGGCGGTTGTTCAGCGTTTCGCAATTTTTTTTTCAAGCTCGCTTTTTAAGGACTGATATTTGTTGATTTTGAGGACTGCATGTGATTGCTCGAGGCATTTCAAATTAGTTGTTGCATTGTTCTTTTTTTCTTTATTTCAACGTTCTAGTGTCTGATATTGTTCTGTAACAGTTAACTGCAGTGGTCAGTAATTTTACAGTCCTCATATCTTGTATCGCAGTTAAAAATCCAAAAAAATCATCTAAAGTTAGCTTCTTCAAGTAACTCTAGTGCATTTAAACATTTTTTATTTACATTTCTGTTGTAAGGTTGTCTCTTTGGCTAGGTTTCTTTGAATAGTCAATAATGAATTCCCTGTGAAAAATATGTCTCCGCTCGGGGAGACATATTTGAATATCGTGGTTTTTTGACGTTTTCAATAAAAAATCCAAATCTTTGTTGTGATAGCAAATCAACACCTCCTCTTCTTTGCTTACGATTACAAGTTACAATGTTGCTGAACAAATCAATGGTAAAACATTTGTCATTTGAATAACTTTTTTACACTTTTTCTGAGAGCTCTGAAAAGTGTGGCTTTAAATTTGTAGCTTCCAAGTTTGTGTAAACTTTATCAAAACTTGCACCAATCAGTCTTACGTTTTGCCCAATGACTTTGACTGATTATTTGCTTGATTACCCAAGATTCAACTGTCCAATTAAGATATTTTCAAAATGGCAATTTACTTTTTCTTTGATTTTGTAAAAGCAACAGCTTGTTGGTAACTTTAATTTCCTTTGTGGTTTGAGGACGACCATTGATTTGATTGGTTCCATTGAGTGGTTTGGTCAGTTGTGTTTTCTGATTGATTCAAATTAGTTGTGTTTAAACCGTAGTAACTATCCAAAGCATAATGGCAAGGAATCAAATTCATTACCTTTTGACGCTCCTTTGAGAATAATTCAACTCATCTGCAACTTATCGTTTCCGTCACAGTTCAATCTTAAGGCTTTCATTTCCTTGGTAGTGCTATTAGAGTTAGCAGTGTGCCACCGCGCAACTGGTTTTTTCATTTTTTTTTTTCATTTTTTGTTATTCTGTTTTCAAGAACTTTGTTTTGGGCAACACAAATGAAAATATTGCTTCCAGTCAAGGAGTATATTATCAATTGTTCGACTTCTGAAATGAAAACATCCGTTTCTACTCAAAATTGGCTTCAAGTGACGTAGTTTATATGTCTTTTTTTTCTGTTGTCACTTTTTTAGCTATAAATTAATGATTATATTAATATCATTCTATTACGAGCTTTTTAGTTAGAAATAAACACTTGACAATCGAACTGCGAACATACCTTCCAACATTGCGGGATTTCAATGCCAGTCTAAAATTATATGAAAAATGGACAAAAATGAATTTTGTGCGTTGGAACGCTTTTGGTCATGTCAATTTGTCTGCAACGTGCAATTTGCGCATTACAACTTGTATTTCATCAGGTATATTTGTTCCGACGCTCTTGAGGGTTGAGGAACTATATACTCAAATGGGTATTTTTGTTTAGACAGTTTTGATCGATCGATATATTCATGGTAACAGAATTGAGAGTGGTATCTTGAAAACCCTGTCCATCGTAGAATACGGAATTAAAAAGATTTTTTTTGAGCTTTGTTTTCTTGAGCGATTTATCGTGGTTTAAATTTTTGTGTATATAAGAACATTTTGCTATACTTTTATTCACATTTTCTGGTGCCTAAAATTCCGTCAATTTTGCTAAAATATGTAAAAATTGTAAACAATAGTACTGTTGATTTGATTTTGAAAGACAAAAAAGTTTTGCTGACTATTTTGATTTATTTGTTGGCCTAATATTTAGCTAAATAATTCAAAATTGGTATTTTTCAACGAAAGTTTTCGGAATAAGTTTCTTTAATCTACTTTGATTGAAATGTGCCGCCGCGCAACTCTGGTTTTTTCTCTTTTTTTCATTTTTTGCTATTCTGTTTCAAACACTTTGTTTTGGCCAGCACAAATGAAACTATTGCTTCCAGTCAAAGACTATCTTGTCAATTGTTCGACTTCTAAAAGGAAAAGTTCCGTTTCTACTCAAAAATTGGATTCAAGTGAAGTAGTTTAATGTCATGTTTATTCTATTATCAATTTTTTAGCTATAATTTGTTGGTTATATTATTATTATCATTCTATTACGAGCTTTTTAGTTAGAAATAAACACTTGACAATTGAACTGCGAACATATCTTCCAACATTGCGGAATTTGAATGCCATTCTAAAATAATATGAAAGATAGACAAAAAAGAACTTTGTGCTTTGGAACGCTTTTGGTCATGTCAATTTGTCTACAACGTGCACTTTGCGCATTACAACTTGTATTTCATCAGGGTCTATTTGTTCCGACCCTCTTGATGGGTGAGGAACTATATACTCAAGTGGGTATTTTTGTTTAGACAATTCTGACCGATCGATATATTCATCGTAACAGAATTGTGAGTGGTATCATTGAAAAGCCTGTCCATCGTAGAATATGGAATTAAAAAGATTTTTTGAGTTTCGTTTTCTCGAGCGAGTTTTCGTGGTTTAAATTTTTGTTTATATAAGACCATTTTGCTACATTTTTTTCACATTTTATGGTGCCTAAAATTTCGTCAATTTTGCTAAGATATGTTAAAATTGTTAACAATAGTACTGTTGATTTGATTTTAAATGTCAAAAAAATTTGCTGATTATTTTGTTTTATTTGTTGGCCCTAAATAATTCAAAATTGATATTTTTTAAACAAAAGTTGCCAGAATAAGTTTCTTTAGTCTACTTTGATTGAAGTGTGCCGCCTCGCAAATCTGGTTTTTTCTCTTTTCATTTTTTGCTATTCTGTTTCAAACACTTTGTTTTGGCCAGCACAAATGAAACTATTGTTTCCAGTCAAAGACTATCTTGTCAATTGTTCGACTTCTGAAAGGAAAAGTTCCGTTTCTACTCAAAATTGGATTCAAGTGAAGTAGTTTAATGTCATGTTTATTCTATTATCAATTTTTTAGCTATAATTTGTTGGTTATATTATTATTATCATTCTATTACGAGCTTTTTAGTTAGAAATAAACACTTGACAATTGAACTGCGAACATATCTTCCAACATTGCGGAATTTGAATGCCATTCTAAAATAATATGAAAGATAGACAAAAAAGAACTTTGTGCTTTGGAACGCTTTTGGTCATGTCAATTTGTCTACAACGTGCACTTTGCGCATTACAACTTGTATTTCATCAGGGTCTGTTTGTTTCGACCCTCTTGAGGGGTGAGGAACTATATACTCAAGTGGGTATTTTTGTTTAGACAATTCTGACCGATCGATATATTCATCGTAACAGAATTGTGAGTGGTATCATTGAAAAGCCTGTCCATCGTAGAATATGGAATTAAAAAGATTTTTTGAGTTTCGTTTTCTCGAGCGAGTTTTCGTGGTTTAAATTTTTGTTTATATAAGACCATTTTGCTACATTTTTTTACATTTTATGGTGCCTAAAATTTCGTCAATTTTGCTAAAATATGTTAAAATTGTTAACAATAGTACTGTTGATTTGATTTTAAATGTCAAAAAAATTTGCTGATTATTTTGTTTTATTTGTTGGCCCTAAATAATTCAAAATTGATATTTTATAAACAAAAGTTGCCAGAATAAGTTTCTTTAGTCTACTTTAATTGAAGTGTGCCGCCGCGCAACTCTGGTTTTTTTTCTTTTTTTTCATTCTTGGCTATAAACACGTTAGAAAGAAACACGTTAGAAAGTTTGAAATAAACACTTGACAATCGAACTGCAAACATACCATCCAACATTGCGGGATTTAAATGCCAGTTTGAAATAATATGAACGATAGACAAAAATGAATTTTTTGTGCTTCGGAACGGTTTTGGTCATGCCAATTGGTCTACCATGGGCACTTTGCACAATACAACTTGTTTTTCATCAAGACATATTTATTCCAACCCTCTTGAAGGGGGACTCTATAATCAAGTAGGTTTTTTTGTTCAGACAATTGTGACCGATCAATATATTCATTGTACCTAGTTGTGAGTGATATTATTGAAAAGCCCGTCCAGCATAGAATATGGAATCAAAACGATTTCTATGACTTTCGTTTCCTAGAGCGAGTGATCATGGTTTAAATTTTTGTAAATAGAAACCATTTTTCTTTATTTTTATTCACATTCTCCGCAATTTTTGCCTGACATTTCGTCAATATTGCTGAAATATGTAAAAATTGTAAAAAAAGTACTGTTGATTTGATTTTAAAAGACAAAAAAATTATTGTTGACTGTTTCCATTTTGTTTTTTGGCTGAAATTTTGGCTAAATATTTTACGATTTAGCCTTTTTCATCAAAAATTGCCCGAAATAAGCTTCTATAGTCCACATTACCGAAAGTACACTCCCAAAAACAACTAAAACAATCTTCCTAAACTACAAAGGGAGCTAAGGTTACTTCCACAACCATTGGGAGTGCTCTGGAATTAAAATAATGCCGCTTTCTGCGAGCTTAACTCTATGATTATCGAACACGAGCTTTTTTTTAACTAGCAAATTTCCTAGATCTATAACCCTCGATACAATTGAGTGTTCTTCATGGACAAACAGCAATTGCAAGGCAGTTTTGTCTAATCTTGCACTGTTACAATCCAAAAATGGTTGGGATTCTAGTTGGTTGGTTTTTTTAATATAAGGAAAAAATTCGATATTTTCTTTTTTAATTAAAGAACAAAACAATTCAAATCAAAGCTCACTGTTGATAGGTCCAAAAGGCTTCGTAAGCGGTTCCAAATTCATGTATCTAGTTTTTTTACCCAAAAACTTATGATCATTTTGACTTTTAAAAATGTTTTATTTTTAAATAAACAATGGCTTTTTGAACTTCTTTGCTACTATTTTTTCTTTTTATTCCGTCAACTTGTAACTTATCGTCAGCATAGAAAGAGTGCTTCTTCTTGCTTTTTCTTCTACTAAATTAATATTAATTTTTTTGCGGCTTTTAGCGTTCAAAATAAGGAAGAATGGAACATATAAAAGTATAAGATGCATAGATTGTGGTTTTAACGGCTTTGATACCATTTTCTCTGAACTTATTATTTTTAATTTGTCTTTAACAATCTTATTCACTTTGTCTTTTCAGTCGTATGAAATTACCTTGATAATGACAGGTCTTGTTGGCTCTTTATGGAGGAATAAATGAGCCTATGTTCTGATTTGAGTTGATAGCTGATGACAACTGTTTTCAAAAGTTAAAAAAATATCAATTCAACTTTGCACTTTTGTACTTTTTGTCAATTTGTTACCTCGTCTCCCTGATTAAAAGTCACATATGACAATACTGTTGTCAACGAAAGGTGTAAGTGTACAAAATCGCATGTTTTTAAAGAATTCGTTTTGAATTCAACGGCTTCGACACCGTCTTTTCGCAAAAAAAATGTAAACTTACTTTTGATATTTGTCTTTATTTGACGTTTTTTTGTAGAGGTAAGAGATTTTCTGAAAAAATAAGAACTCACGCGCTTTCTTTGCACGAATAAATGTATCTATTTGATTTTTTTTTGTTATTTTGTTAATGGCTTTCGTGACTTTGAATATAATTTTATGACTTTGAAAACAAAAGTATTCCTTAATCGTTCTTTCATGGCTTTGAAAACAAGAGTATTTCTCAATTTTTCCTCTTTTTCTGTTTTTTTGTCTATTGCTTACCTAGTCTCATTAATGAGAGGTCACATACCACATTTTTAGGTGTATCGAAGAAGGCGCAATCAAACATTTTTGATGAGCGAAATACGGCTTTAGGTCTTCGACAGCTTTTTCTCGCAAGTTTCAATTGAATTTTTGTTTGTTATCTCTATTTGTTGTTCTTTTTGTAAACGCATTAAAAATTAAATAGTGACAGGTCTTAGTGCCCTCCTATAGAGGCATATGTTACTGTAAAACATTTGGATGTTTTCATTTGTTATCTAATGTTTTTAATTACTTTTAAAATTAATTGTTTTTAAAAAAATATAAGCGATTTTTTTTTAACTTTGCTGATTTTGTTCTTTTATCTAATTGTTACCGAGCCCTATTAGGGCCGGTCTCATATCTTTTCAAATAAATACAAGTTAATTTGTTTGGTTTAAATTTTATCTGACGATATGAACCTTTAACGAACAACTTTAATGAACCCTTGCATGCATAATGTAAGCAGTTACTTCCAGCATTTAAATATTGCACTCAAAAAAGAGCGTCATAAATCTCTAATATGCTTTGTTTCACTGATGGCAATCAATTGACGCTCATCGATATAAAAAGTGAAGGAAGATTTATTGTTCGAAATAGTTCTGTCGCACAGGCAAACTTCAAAATTTCAGGATAATTTAAATGAACAGTTGAGGTAATTGTATTTAGATTTATATATTGACATCTCCGGAATTGTTATGCTCACCCAACTGGTAGAGAGCAGATTAATAAACGATGTTACCCAATGAGAGAAAACGATACGTTGCAGACTGTTTTCTTTACTCAACTCGTCAAGGGTGTTTTCTTTTTATTCATGCAACTCGAAAACACCAGGGTCAAGAGAAGTAGGTCAATTACTTAAATTTGAAATACTTTCATGGAAGACCCGAGGTCATAGAGAGATGAAAGATAGATACTTGGGAGCATGCGACTAACTGCTGATTTTAACTTTACATTGAACTTTGATTCTGTAAATGACACCACGCTGTTAACTAACCAGCATTGAAAATATGAAAAGTGAAGTTTACCGTATTGTCCATTGACCCATAGACAGCAGTAGTTGTAGTCATTGTCTGCACAGCAATCGTCATCTTGTAGACACGGCAGATTGTAGTATGTGTTCCTCAAAGACTTCAAAGTGCAGAGCTCTGCAATTCCAGAAGATGGTCTGCTCTCTTTCTCACAAACTAACGCCTCACCCCCACAGTTGAGGTCATTCGAACAAGCTTGTATGCCAATTCTGGCAACGTCAGCGTCCGACACGCACTCGGCTGAGAAGCAGTTCGGTTTAAAAATGTCTGAACACTCGCTGAAAATTGTGACAGACATTTCAATACAAAAGCTACAATTGAAGGGATGAATTGGTGAAAAATTTAGTCTGGAAAACGTTTTTTTTTAAAAAAAAACTTGCTTATCCTGAATCAAATAGAGATGCTTATCCTGAATCAAAATGTGAATTCTCGACTATATAATTTTAATTGTACATTCTGATAATACAGAAAAGATGGTCTTTAAATACCACCATTACCACTTTTTATTTGTATATGTTGGCGTGGAATTCAAGTAGTTTTTTCTCCATGAAGAATTTGTTTCTCAATTTCTCTTTAATAAGACGTACCTACTGTCGGCGCATTGGAGGTTCAAAGGGTTGCACACTTCGTGCCATTTCTCCAGCAGTTCTTTTGTAGTCTGATCAGGGGAACTGCTCAAAACAAGATCAAAATTATCATCAAAGTAACTCCAGTTGAATGAATCCATCCTGTCTGACCAGTTTTGAAGCCAGTCTGGCTCAGTTACACTTTCCAGATAACACAAAGATTTTCCTAAATTCGTCAACACCAGAATCATAACTAACAATATTGAATACATGGGGGCTCATTCAACTGTTTTATTCAAAGGAACCGTACTTTGACGCAAGCAACAGTATAATATACTCTTTCGAGTTTAAACTTCACTTGCTTTCGTAAAAAATATTATTGAGTTTGTGTTTTACTTAATTTAAGTGGCTATTGTTTGAATTCTATAACTTTTAGCTGCGTTAAATGTTTGAAGCGTTCAACAAAAAATTTTGACGCTTAGCTATTGTAGTTTTTGTGACGAACTCAAACACACAAATAATTATTAAAACAGACGTAAATCTTTTTTGCGTGTTATTAACTCAATACAAGCAGACTTACAAAAGCTCATCGCATAGCGAGTTACTCGTTCAAAAACACCTCTGATTTCAAGTTCAACTCCTCCCATCCAGACGTATGCACAGTGCGACGTTGTTTGCTATTTGTAGTTCTTCCGACCCCATAAACTCAAAAACCTCGTCTCTTTTGTACAGTTAATTTTGGTTGATCTATATAGTTGACCTAGAGTGGTATAATGAAGAACCCAACAAGCGTAAATACGATTTGACTTTTTTAGAATTTGCAATTCTGAGGCTTATGGAGATAGAAATTTTTGAGGATATTTGACTTTTTACATTATTTTCGAAAAACTTAAGTTTCATAATCACGGGATTCGGCTGATTTTCACTATTTTTGTGCACTCTATTGGAGTTTTTATTACCCCTGAGTTAATTGTCTCGGTGTGCTATAGATTTTATTAATTAAAACTAATGAAGGACCGCTGAACTGTTCGGCTCGACTCCTTCAGTACCATATAGCTTTTTCTTCTACTGCTTAGCCCTGTTCACAAAGAAGTTGCCGGACCCGCTATTATCTGTATTTTCCCTTTTTGTCACGAAATCAACGAAAGAACAGATAAAGTTTCATCTAACTAGAACTAGGGTTTTGTTTTTTCAAATTGAAGACTAACCTGACATTACCTCTGAGCAGGTTTGTCTGCTGACATAAATAGATTTCATATGCGCACTTTGCATATGCGTTTTTCTTCAATGTTGTCTTTGTGCTAGATTTTTATTCATTTCTGTGAAACAAATAATGATGTCAACAAAATCATTGAATTCAGAGCGTGGTTCCACTAAGAAAACCATGTGGCATTTTATTTACCAATAAAATCGTTGATAATCTAAAGTAGGATCTGACATTTTAAAAAATCTTACCAATTGTTTGCATTTGAATTCAACCTAATGTACTGTTAACTGTTAATAACCTTGTCAGTTAGTATACAAAAACTCATTCGAAACTGGCCGAACTGGTACGTTAAAACCAAAAAGTACTTATTGAAATTTGTCACTAATCAAGATTCATTGTTTCTGTTGCCTGGTTTTTGTTGTTAGACGACCATAAGGTCAATTTCTGTGCTCGAACGTTAAATGTGAACTTCAGTAATTTTCTTCGTGTTTTTTGTAAATGTTTAAAGTAATATGATCTCGGGTCGAATGTTCTCCCTAAAATCTTCCCATTTTGTTGTAAAAGTGGGGGGTGTAATTTGTTCTAGAGGGGGGGGGGTAAATTGATGTGAGAAAGTGTGGTTAATTTGTTCAGAAGGGGTAAAATTATGTAAGAGTTGAGCTGCCGAAAGGGATAAAATGGTGTAAGAGTGAGGGGGTAATTTGTTCAGAGGGGGTAAAAATATGTAAGAGTTGGGCTGCCAAGGGGGGTAAAATGGTGTAAGAGTTTGAGGGTAATTTGTTCTGAGGGGGTAAAATGATGTAAGAGTCAGGGGGTATTTTGTCGAGAGGGGGCAATTCTAACAAGTATTATTCATATATATAGACCGTCAACAGTTGGACAAGCATTGATGGTCTGGAGGTTCAGGAGAACCAACTGAGGGTACAGAGGTTGTGGGTTCAAGACTGGCAGTCTTCAAGTATGGGGGCTAAAACAATGTAAGATTGAGGGGGTAAATTGTAAGAGTTGAGCTGCCAAGGGGGGAAAATTGAGTAAGAGTGAGGGGGTATTGTTCAGAGGGGGTAAAATGATGTAAGAGTGGGGCTGCAATGGGAGGATTTTTTAGGAAGATGAAGTTCAAAACTCTTACGTCTTTGTGGGCTTCAAACGGGAGTAAAATGGTGTATGAGAGGAGTAAAAGACAAATTAACCCTCACTCTTACATCTTTTTGGTCTGTCAGGGGGGGGGGGGGGCTAAAGTGATGTAAGAATTTGGGGTTAATTTTTCTATTACCCCCGAATTCTTACCTGGTTTTACCCTCCTTGACAGACCAAAAAGAAGTAAGAGTGGGGGGTTAATTTGTCTTTGACACCCTCACTCTTACATCATTCTACCCCCGTTGGAGGCCTGATGCAGCCCAAAAAGACGTAAGAGTGTTGAGCTGCTTTTTCCTAATAAATCCTCCCATTGCAGCCCTACTCTTACATCATTTTGGTCAGAAAATTTCGACCCGGGATGCTTTCTTTCTTTTTTAAATTTATTCAAAATTGTGAGGACTGGGCAAAAATCTGGTTTGATAAATTTTGTTTGACTCTCGATACTTCTCTAAAAATTGCCTTCAGTTTCAAGTGTTTGAGCAAAAAAATTTTTCATCTATTTTTTCAGTTTTTCTGATGTTTGCTTTTTTGAGAGCTATGAACATCCATTAAAGCCTTTGGCGAGCAAGCAGTAGCTATAAACATCTCGACTTCATTCTGTCTGCATAATAGGATGCTAGCTATTGATATCTAATATAGTTATATATTAATTCTGCCATAAAGTAACATTTTGAAAATTGTATATTTGGGTTTGTGGACTTAATTTTTCAGCTGATTTTTCTTGACAAAATGAGTTGTTAAAGTTGAACTGCGGAAGAAAATTAATTTGGTTGCGTTAAGTGATTTAGTTTGATATCGTGATTGGGTTTAATTTTCTTTAGTTCAAATATTTCAGATCTACCTCCAAATTTTGACAGTTTTGCTTGGTTGATTCTTGTAGCATATTTAATTGGTGATAACCATATGTCCAGAAACACTAATTGTTGTTTTTTGACAATTTCACAAAATCTTTTGTAAAAATTTTCATTTAAAAAAGTCGCATTGTTCAAGAGCATTGATAATTCAGACGGACAAGACCATCGAATGCAGCCATTCTTTGGAAAGAAGTTTTTTTGCTTCTTGTGTGCTTCGAGCTCTTCTTTTAACAAAAAAACTTGTATTTTCCTAATGTTCAGCAATTTTAGTAGTTGAGGACTTAGCAAAAGCTTTGTTGTCATATTTTTGTTTAAAAAAGGTTCTTTTGTAAAGATTTTGAAGTTCCTGCAGTAGCAAAACAAAAGCATTTTAAAAAATTTCACTCATACTGTGCTTGTTGCACTGACAAAACTTTTGAAACAATTAGTGAGCTTAAGTTTAGCACTATTTTAGAAAATTGATTTCATGAACTTCTATTCATTATTATGTCAAATCTGGCAATTACAATCTTTTATGCTCGTTAACTTTTTTCTGGGTCTCAAAACGAAGTGAATTAAAGACGTTATTGGTGACTTGAGATTACTTTTTTGGGTACTTCACATTATACCCTCCACATAAGTTTAGCCCACGTTTTGGTTTGTTTATGGCAATGGGGCTATTTTTTGTATGATTTCCTAGCTGAGGACTTATAGGTGAAAACGTTTTGTTTCCATCATCAATTTTTTAATATAAATTTTTGCTGAATCTCAGAGCTAGCAACACTATTTTTTTCTATTGCAGCTGTCAGAGTTCAAAGTTTTCCGGCCCGTTCACAATTTCAAGCCAAATTGCTAACAAATTGCTAGTTTTGTTCCTCTAAACAGAAATATAACTTTGAAACACGAAAAAATAGGCATGCAGAAGTCTATTCTGCTGTTGCTTTTAAGTGGGAGCCAGCCAACGACACTAGCAACCTGATGACATAACGCTCCATGACTTATTGTTGTGATAAACTGATTAAATAGTTTAAGATACTGAATGAAACTTGATTGATTCTGGCATAGACGAAGGACTGATCGGATCTGTATTCTGGACTCTGGCATGGCACTATCACAAGAAGCATTCAACAAACTTACCAAAGCAGAGGCATATGATGTAGACATGGAGCTACTTCAACGATATAAAGACAGTGAGGCCAGCAACAAACAACTGCTGAATCAACAAGAGGTGCTCCACAGTATCCTGGACCAGCAGAAAGCTATCTTCAAGTGTGTCGTGGACAAGCCTGATGTAGTGGTACCCTCTACAGCCGCCAACTGCAATGATGCTCCTGCACAAAACTTAAAGGTCAGGTTGTTTCAAACCAGACAAATTGCTTATACCACCAGTAATTTGATACTGGGTTCAAGTATTGTTGCTAGAGTGAACCAAAATGAGCTGCCGCTAAATGTGGAGATTATCCCGTATTCTGCTTCCACAACGGATGAGAAAATGACGATACTGCAAAAAAAGCAAAAATTGCGCAATTGAAGACCATAATAATACAAGATGGTGCCAATAGCATTCTTAAGGAAACTAACAAATCCCCCGAAGAAATTGCACACAATATCAAAGCGCTCAACTCTCAAATATTTGAAAAGTTTAAGCCGCAAAAGATTTTCATTTGTGAAATCCCCCCAGTTGTTGAAAATCTTGATGACGAAAACCCTCTGCATGGTGTTAATGATAAAATTGATCAAGCTAATGTGCTATTAAATGATATGTTCAATTGTTCTGATGTATACTCTCTCATTCCCCTTAACAAAAAAGTGAAGTCTATTGGAGAATGGTCTAAGCTATATCAGAATGCTGTTCATTTTAATGATGAGACCGGCACCCTCTATTTGAAAAGCCTCCTGTTCTCCTGTGTTGCCCCATTTACAAACCATATTCCTAGAACACGCAGAAGAGCTAATCAAGCTAATACTGGTGCGATATATGCGGATTCCCATAAACAAAAAGTGCTATAGCCGCGTCCCAACTATGAGCCTAATTATCATTAAAATTATAATTATAATAATACCTACGGGGTTAATAAAAATGGAAGCCACTATTTGAATAATGGTGGCTACTACGATAACACCAAGAAAACATACACTTATGTCAGAGGCGCAAACAGGCCCTGATCTTTCCTAAGTCTAATGCCATTCATATGTAACTAAGTTTATTGATGTTAACTTATTCTCTCTTTGTTCGGGTTTTCTTTTTATATCTTTAAATTTCAAATCTTAATTACACAGTTAACAGCAACAGGGTAATCAAACTAGGTAAAAAATACACCAGAAACGTCGCATATTTTCGCACACTCCTTATTTACATAATATACCATATAGCAAAGACCCTACTACTATGTGGGGACGTGGAGACAAACCCCGGACCAGCAGCAGTTGGCTACATGGACCTTCAACATCAGGTTAGTCGTTCTCCTTCTTTACTCAAATTTTTTCACGTCAACTCACAAAGTGTTAGGAAACAAAGAACACACTTAATGAAACTCATCCAAGACTTGACACCAAACACAATCTTTGGCATTACTGAAACATGGTTGACACCTGAGGATGATGAAAAACTCTGGGACCTCGATCCATTGTATAGCTCTTTCAGAAATGATCGGAAGTGCAACACTAAGGGCGGTGGTGTTCTTTTGGCAGTCCCAAAAATCCTGTATCCTAAAGTGAGACCTGATCTGTGTGCACATTGTGAGCAAACGAGTTTTGAAAGCATGTGGGTTGAGTACTCATCCACTGGAAGTGGAACTAAAGCTGTTGTTGCGGTTTTATATTATCCATCTAAAAGTCTAATGGACAGCTTTCTGAATACACTCAACCGTTTCATTGATGTTGTTGCTGCTGAGGGAAAATCCCTAACCATCATGGGAGATTCAACATAAATTATCTCAAAGAATCTGAAAGAACCAATCTAAGCACTGTTCTCAATCCTTATGGTCTTAAAGTCTGTAACACTTTTCTACCCACTAGAATTACTGAAAACGGGTCGTCCATACTTGATTACATTGTCACCGACGCTTCCTTTACTGATTCATTCGTATGTGATACAATAGTCAAATCAGATCATTTGGCTCAGTTGGTAATATCCCATTGCAATATTAAACTATCTAAAGAAACTCTTCATCTAAAGTTATATTTGATAAGCGTTACTATTCTATACAAGAATTCTGCAAAACCCTCTCACAACCAAAATTGGGATTTTCTATGGACTCTTGCTGATCCAGTAAAACAACTGGAGTATTTCACTAATACTTTCGAGAGAGTCTTAAGACTTCACGCTCCTAAAAAAGCAGTCATTGTTAGGACTGCACGAAAAAGTCATTTGAAAGGCTGGTTTAATGACGAGTGCAAACCTGCCCTGCAAGAAAAGCAATATGCTGTCAGAACATGTTCTGAAAACCAAAAGGAAACAACTCAGAAACACTACCGGGAAAAACAGAGAAATCTTAGAAAAGTTTTTTCAAGTTATGAAGCGAAAGTGAATAAAGATCTCCTACGACAATTGTCTACAGACGAAGACAGATGGAAGTTCATAAATGAACAAAGAAACTCGGCCCGTCCTAGCGTGAGTATTGATAGTCATAGAAATTCATTTGGCGACGTTTTAACTGGTCCCATGCAAATTGCCGAACTACTCAATTATAAGTTTTCCAAGCTTGGCGTATACGTAGGCCGCAGCAGGATTGCTCCACCAAACTTCAGAGAGACTGAACATGAGCAAGATTTTAATTGTTTTGGCTTTCGCTCGTTTGCTGTATGCGAAGTAACCGATGAATTACTACGACTTAGAAAAGACAAACCTCATGGGCCATCTCCCATCCCACCTTGGGCATTGATTGACAGCGCTCATATTGTGGCACCCGTACTAACTTTGATTTTCAATAATGCCATAATGCAATGTAAGTTTACCGAAGCCTTAATGTTAGCAGATATAACACCTGTTCACAAAAAGGGCGACCCCCAAGACCCAATGAATTATCGCCCCAAATCCGTGACCTCAACATTTTCGAAACTATTTGAAAAACTGCTGTTCCGTCAGCTCAGTAAATACCTCAATGATAATAATGTTTTATCCCAAACTCAGTTCGGTTTTAGAAAGTCCGGATCTACAAAAGATGCTCTGCTATACTTCACCGAAAGTGTACGTCAAAACCTGGAGGCTAATGAAAGCGTCTTTTACGCTGCACTAAACCTTCCTAAGGCATTTGATTCCATTTGCCACCATCGCTTGCAAAGTAAGCTAGTCTCCATTGGTTTTGACAATTTTTCTTGAGCTTTAATACACTTTTTTCCGCTTACATAGAGTTAAATTTAATGGCATCAGCTCAAACTGGATCAGCGTTAAACAAAGTGTTCCGCAGGGAACCAACCTTGGTCCGGTCTTGTTTCTCATTTATGTCAATGAAATGAGAGATTTAAGAATCACCTCCAAAATATTTCAATATGCCGATGATACACTTGTTTTCACATCCAATGTATATCCTCAAATGGCGAAGCAAGAACTTGAACACAGCTTAGAAAACTTTGTCCATTTTTTTTGAATACGACCACCTTCAGGTCAATCCTAAGAAAACCGAATTCATAACTTTTTCCACACCATCGTTAGCAAAAAGAACCGAATTGATGACATTAGTTTTATGCAACGAAAAAATTGAACCAAGTCACAGCATCAAATACCCAGGTGTACACTTAGACCAACACTCAAGTATTATATACAAGTGAAACATACTCTCAAAAAAGTAGCGACAAGTATTAAAACTTTAGCCCAAATTCGTGGTAGCTTACCCAAAGAAACCAGGCTGTTACTATATCGGTCTCTGGTAATCAGTCAACTAGAGTATCCTATACTTCTTTTAACACGCCTTTCCAATTCGGCGATATCTTCAATTGATCGGCAATTAAACTGGGGTATCAAAACTGCCTTTTTCAGAAAACAGTTTGAACGGTCATCAGACCTGAAAAGAAAATACGATATACTTTGCTTTGAAAATTTTCTTGCTTATTCGTGTATCAACTATTTAGTTAAACTCATTAAAAATCAGCTGCCATCTTTCACTGACCTTTCGTTTCCCACTTTGGATCTTAAGCTTATTTGCCGCACTCTCAAGTTCTCCAAAGTAATCACTTTCAAAAGTCTATATATTAAAAAATCCTACGGAAGCTTTGCGGCTAGTCTTTGGAATGAGCTTGATCGAACAACAGAACAGAAACTTCTCAATTCAAAACAGAGCAGATATTCTCTAAAACAATTGTTACTGAAAACACAAACAACAAATTGTTCTAAATCAGTCAATGGTCACTGGCGGTCTTGTAAATTTTTATCTGCTATACATTATTTAGGTTTTTACTAACTTCTAGGTTTATCTTAAGTTCCTATTAAACACGAACAAGGAGGTTGAGTATATTACATTTGAACTCTTCAACTACTTTAAATTACCCTTTTTTTGGTTCATCTCCCCTTACACTTTCTGTCATAATAATGTAATGTTGGTTACATTTTTCTGGTACTTGTACCTGTATGATAGTAATTCAAGTGTCTTTTCTCTCTCTCTCTCTCTCTCTCATTTTTAAAACTTTCCATTTTACTAAAGCCAAAGGCTAAACTTTTCCGATTGGGCGATATATTAGTGAAACGAATGCAAAATGACCAGATCAAAAATTTTCAAGTTCTTACCGCATTTTAGCAACTTCTTGCCAAACTGCCTAAACCCAACGGTCCTAGACCAATATTCTTTCATCGTCGGAAATTTCTTTTAAAAACACACTTTTTGAGTCGGAGTCACCGTAATGGTAATGAAATACTAAAAACGAACCATACTCTGAAGTTTTTGTCAACATTAGCGTTATTCACATTTGTTTTCATGCAAAAATAAGTTGGATTTTTTCTTACTTTGTTGACGTAACCGCAGAACTATGACGCACACTGCAAAAAGGTTTGTTATCACCGTCTAAAAGTATTTGAAACATTTGAATTTATTTAACCTGAAGTCCAATAACCTTGAAGATTTGTACTACATATGAGAGGCAACTGTTTATAACCAACAACTATCCAATTATTTAGTTTCGTTCGCTTCTTTACACAAGTTACGGATAAAAAACTTCCCAATGGCCCGATTTTCGGAGACGAAATTCAATGTATTTAGTCAGAATTGAATAAAAAGTATAACTAGCTGCGATTGGTTACAGAATTTTTCATCCATTGATAACAATTTCACTGTTATTGCAATCATTGCTTTCCGAAAAAATATGTGGTAATTAACTTCAATTTAACAAAAACCGTTTTAGAACCTCTATCAGCCCGAATATGAAAAAAAGTGTAATTTCTTTTTCCTGTGTGACGTCCAACATTTTGTTGTCTATTTTTTTTGAAATCATTGACACTGTTTATCACCAAAGAAACATGATCTGGAAATCGAACAACTTCGAGGTTAAATTATATATAATTTATTTATTTGGTGAACATTCATTCAAACCAAAACAGACCATCCAAAAGCGCAATGCTTTTCAAGGGAGGCCTGGAAAACATAAATTTACAGCGAACAGAACATAAATAAATGCCTACAGATGGGACATAAATAAATGCCTAGAAATGGGACAGGAGTTATTTCACGGCAAAAATTTCGTCTACTAATTGAATGTTTCGAGATAAGAAAAGGTTACAAAAATTATGGTTAAAATGTTTCTTATACCTAGTTTGAGCTGTATCGTACATGTCAGTATCTAATTCAACGTTCAAAAGTAGTAATAGGTTATGTAATTTTCGCAGCCGAGCGTCAAGTTTAAATTTTGAGTCAAATCGTCGTATATCAATCAAGTTAGATTTGGCATTACGTGTACAATAATGCGCAGTTTCATTCCTAATAATTTTCGGTGCTTTTTTCATATAATGTTTAAAGAGGTCATAAACGAAGAGCTCATGTACTGTGTACTGTTAAAAGTCTTTCGTCATACAAACAACTGATCGACTCAAACTTTCTTTTGTTGTAAATTATTCTCACAAACCGATTTTGGATTTTCAGAATAGGATCAAGTGTAAACTTTGGTACATTCCCATATGCTAATATTCCATATATTACAATTGGTTTAGCAAAAAACTGTATAAAATAATATTTTTTGTTCTGAGGTAATATAACGTTTTACGCAATAAAGAATGCCGCAGAACTTCGAAGGTCTATTACAAACATGTTTTTTATGTTCCTTGAACTTCAACTGATTATCGATGAAAATGCCCAAATATTTCAAACGATTTACTTCTTTGAGCACGACGCCTAAAAACCCTGGTTTCATTTTAAATGTTATTTTACGACTGTTACTAACCGTCATGAACTCTGTTTTATCAAAATTTACTCTAAGTTTGTTGTATAGAAGCCAGTCACCATTTTCCTCTTATTCGTCTCTACTACACCTGATATCATTTATATCGTAATTTTACGCAACTATTGATGTATCATCGGCAAAAAGAAAGCACGTTAATTTATTCAAACTATTGATTACTTTAGGGAGATCATTTATGTTAACTAAAAACAACAGTGGCCCTAATACTGATCCTTGAGGAACACCTGTAGACATCTCCAAAAAATTTGAAAATTTTACATCTATTTCTACTCACTGAAATCTATCAATCAGGTAATTTTCAAACAAAGCTAGGGTTTAAAATTCCAGTTTTTCAGCAATTTTCAATTTTACCAATACTCTCACACAATGAAACAATTGCATCAACAGTGCTCATTTTTTCTCTAAGTCCAAATTGTGAATCATTTAAGATGTTAAATTTTTAAAAAATATATCTATACAGTTGCGCTTTTAGTACCTTCTCAAAAATTTTTGAGATGAAAGACAGCAGACTGATCGGCCGATAACTCAACGGGTCATGAACATCCCCAGATTTATAAAGCGGTATGACTCTAGATCGTTTAAGAAATTTAGGGAAAATACCATTTGTAATGCAAACATTTATAAGTTTTGTTAAGAACGGAGTTACAATCGGGCTAGCCAATTTTATTAATTTGATCGGAATTGTATCTAGGCCACAAGAGTTGTTAGGTTTCATATGGGTTATCATTTCATTTATGTAAGAACAAGGCACAGGTGTTAGGTAAAAACTTAGAATTTCGCGAGATGGCAGGAACTTTTTTCTTGAATCAGGAAGTATTTCGGACAATACAGTAGCAATGGAAGCAAAGTATTTATTGAAAGTATCTGAATCAATAGAAGTTTTTAAACATGATGTTTTTTTATGTTGTATTTGTCGAAAAAATTTGAAGATTCCTTGAGCGCCTGTTTTTATGCGTACTTTGCTTTTCTAATACTGTCAGTTATCATATTACGAGACTTTTTGTAGAGATCATGATCACCTTCAGAGCCAGTTTTCAACCATTTTTGAAACAATCTATCTCTTTTTGTAATTAGTCGTTTTATATTGTTGTTAATCCAAACATTTTCTTGATGTGTTTGCAGAAATTTTTTCGTTAAGGGAGCATATTTGTCCACTGTTTTGACAAATTAATCAATGAAATGTTGCATTTTTGAATCACATGTTAAATTCATATCAATTTTTTGCAGCCAATGGTTTTAAGAGAATAAAGACTTTAGTCTTGTTTCCTGATTATCAAAGACTTTTAAGTTTCTGTATACAGAGTAATGCTCTGGTTTTATGCTTGCATTTGGAATTACAATTTGCATTGCATAATGGTCGCTAATGGACGTTTTCAAAATGTTAGATTCGGTGACTTCTAAGTTTGACGCAATAAAATCAATGCAACTTAAAGTTGTTGCTGTTTCTCTAGTCGGTTTATTTTTTGAATTTATTGAAAAGTTGTATGATTTCACGGTATCAATTAGATTTTGTTTTAGATCGCTCTCTGATAATAGATCTATGTTTATGTCACCAAGAATAACATGGTTTCTGAAGTTTTGTTTTATTTGTTCTTCAATATGCGATATGTAATTAAATTTGTTTCTGCCAGGACTGCAATAGAATAGGGTGAAGAAAAATTTTTTAACTGTGCCATTTACGCACACAGTGATCGACTCATATTCTTGGTTGCTAAATTTCATAAAAGAATTTAGCCCATTTTTTACAAACATACATACCCCGCCACCTCTACGATTCAAAACGAATGATTTTTGATAACCCGAGAGAAAAGGTATTGGATCGTTTTCAGGTAGCCAACTTTCAGTCAGCGCTATTTTACATGGTGAGCAATTTAATGTTTCAATAGTAGCCTTTAATTCACTTATTTTATTACTTAATGACCTAATGTTTAATAAAACTACCAATAAAAAACTCCCATCCCTCTTTGCAGCAATTTGAAGCCTTGTTTTTGCCATTGAAAACATCCCTCAAGCCTAAATTGTTATATATATTTGAGCTGTGTTTTGGACTAAAAGGGCTTCAAAGAAATATTAGGTTCCAGCTTCATCACTATTTTTACTGCGCTTATATTCTGGAGAACAAATATCAAAGGATGTATTATTATTGTCAGGTGCTCTAGTGGTAGTATATTGTTGCACTTTTTTCATAGTTGTTTTTGCCCAGGAATCAACGCTGCTTTTGTTGTTTACTGGAAAACTGATTCGAGCACCATTTTCATCCTTGTAGAAAACTCGGATCTGGAAATTTCTCGTAGTAGTTATTAAGCCTTTCTCTGTTGCATATCGTTTCACCTCGAGGTCGTGTTTCGGCAGGCGTTCGGAACCAAAAATAGGTCCCTTGTTTAAAGGATTTTTTTAGATGCTAGCATTGGTCGTCTTAGATACACCTATTTTTTTATCATGAAAGTATAGGAACTTAATGATCACGGCAGGAGGTTTGTTTCCATGTCCTTACTCTAGCAGATGGCAAGACTTGAACGCCCAAGGTTGTATTTTGTAGCCCATGAAATCGTTTATAAATGATGCCATTTGGTACCACAAGTTGCCATCTTGGGTTATTGGAGCATTGTTGAAAATAAGACAGTCTGTGGACGAGTAACGCTCCTGCTCTGACATTCGCAACTCCAGTTCAGTAACGCGATTTTGTAAGGAATGAATCACTTTATCTTTTTCTTCAATCATATTATACATGCTGGAAAGTATCGTTTTATTTCAGGATCTAGAAGCTCTTGAATATCACTTTTAGTGTCCAGTTTTCAAAGGCTTGAGAGAATGTTAAGTTTCAAGCAAAAAAGAGCATCAATAGAGGTCAACTGAATCGCATGAAAGAAAGAGCGTGTTTTCTGTTCTTACATCATTTATATTTTTGTTTTTACATCATTGATGTAGAGGCATATTCTCCCGCATTTTGTGTCTCTTTTTGGACTCTTAGTAGTTAACTTATCAGCTTGCTGGCTTTTCTCTTCAGGAGAAATTAGCCAAAATTCAGTAGAAATTTTACAGAAATCATATCAGAGGCAACACATATAAGATGTGTAGCTAAATCATGATCTGAGGTTTTTAAAGTTTTTTGCAGGCGCGTTTGTCAAAATGGAGCAGTGCATGTTCCGTAGATTTCGTCTTTGACTATGGATTATTGACAGAAATAGGACGATAACTTGGTGGGTCGTGACTATTATTTTTTTACTCTTGAAATCGCGTATGCTGTTTAAGAATTTGGTTCTGCGAATGAATTTTTGTTGATACTTTTATTAATTATGAAAGGAAGATGTTTGACCACCAATTTCAGGTTTGACATGTTTTCTTTATTTGATTGGTATTTGTAGTTGTCCGTCGTTTATAATGTAATAACCAAGTGTAGGTTTTGTCTGATGCAATAGTTTGATGATAAAAAAATTCTATTTTTTTCAACCTTTGAGAATTATTCGACTTTTTCTTAGTTTCTATCATAATGGATTTTTCATTTGTAAAAACATTTTGAATGGATTTTTTTTCACCTTTTTGTAATTTTTTCAAATTTTTTTTCGAAATTGTAATACGCTAATTTCAATTTTCATTTTACTTCATTTTAAATTTTATCGCGCCTTCATTTTTTGGCAAGTACTGAAAGGTCTGCTTCCTCAGTAATTTAGATGGCTAATTTCGTTCAATTTCCTGGCTTCGATTTTTCTCTGACTGGCGCGTAATGTTCTCTCCTAATATTGTTGTGAACTGCATACTTAGCGTTTGCCCTTGTGTACATCACTGACCTTTTTAGAGGCAATAAACACAATAAAATTTTTCTGGTCTGGTTTTGAGGTCTTTCGTGCAAGACATTCAAAGTTGTTAGACTCATTTGTTAGACTAAATTTGACTAAGTAGTTGGACTTTTATCTGTTTTTCTGTAACTGGTTAGAAGCTGATCTGAGCTGAAAGGTTGATCATAAGAGTGTACGTCAATTTTTGGGTCTTATGATGTTAGACTACAGTCTCAACACGAGTTTAAAAAATTATCATAATTGCAGTGAGCTCAAACACCATGTGTTTTAAATGGCAGAACATTAATCGAGGAAACCAATGCATTTACCAAGACTATTATCCAAATTTTACCTAAAATGATTACAAATTAGTGCTGTGAAAATCTGGCATGTCTAGAATTGACGTCAATTAAGCGCTCAGTAACTGAAGATTGGATTCAAAGCCCACATCTAATCCCTCGCTAAAAGTGACATTCGATGAAGACAAAACTTTTTCAAGTATAAGTCAAAAAAGTCAAGGAGCAGAACAGTTGGTAAATGCAATTCGCTGCGTAAATCGAAATCCAGCCAAAGTTTTAATTAAAAATGCCACAGCAGACTGAAACTGAATTATATCTGAGTAATGAGCTTTCAAGACTTACAAACAGCATCGAGGACATGCAAAAACAGAAACAATTAATCGACAAACAAGCTCAAACGATCTCATAACTAAACCATGTTATTGAAAAAGAAAGCAGCAGATTCAATTGAAAGATAATGCAAACGCGTTCCAGCAGATTGAACTGGAAGATAATGCAAACGCGGACAGATAATAAAAGATTGAATTGAAAGATAAAGAAAGATAATGAAAGATAATGCAAAAATACGTAATCTGATAAATCTCATGATACTGGGATTCATTCTTATCCCTCTGCAACAATTACTGATTTGGGACAAACAGTCAAACAGTATTCGTCAAGAGCAAGATGCCAATCATTCAATTTCCATGCTGGTCATAATAGTTTTGATAAGGGTGTTTTGGTGGTGGCCGCAGCATCTCATTTATTTCAAACTGCTACAATTGCAATTAAATTTTGAAATTTCACCGAGTTCTACTTTCTGAAATTCCACAAGTCAAAAATGGCAACTATGTGTGTGACTTAAAGTTTTTTGTCCGCAAGCAATGAGCATTTCCAAACTAATAGTTTTTTACTTTTTTACTTAGCACTGCAAATGAAAAATTTATATATTTGGTTTTGTCAAACAACCAAAATCATGATCAATATAAAGTGGAAATTAGGTTCCGCTTTCTTCGATTTTTGAATGTTTGCAAAATGGTTTTTTACACTTCATGAGCTTGCTCCTAAAAGGCGATAATCCGATTTCCTTTTCTCACATGCTGAGAGATATAGTTACAAAAGATTGCAAAAATCTAAACATTTGCTTCTTCAATGCACGCAGTTTAAAAAACAAATATGACTTGTTCACTGAATTCTTGACATATATAACTCAAAACATAATAGGGATCCTAACTAAAACTTCGTTGAATGGAACAGATTTTTGAAGTTTTTGAGTCATTCAGAGAAGTTTATGAGTCCGAAACACAAATTTTATTTAATATCAAGTCATCAAAGTCAGTGTTAAATAAGGGTGGGGGTGTTGCCATCTGGGTTCCTAGGGACATCTCTTCAAAACAGCGAAATGATGTAAATGTACTCAATGAAAGCTTTTTTGAGAGCTCTCGGTTAACAAAATCCTAATTAATGCTTGGTATAGTCCAAACAAAAATTTGGGAAACTATTTCATTGACGAATTAACATCAGAAACTTCCTCGGCGTACTCAATAAGTGAAGATGTTTGACGAATATAATCTCAATTTTTTCAACAAAAGAGAATCCACTTTTTTGGATGAATTTGCAAGTAGTTCTGGACTTAATTTATCAAACACAGAAAAACGAATTCGAGCCACCAGCCATTGCGTAACACTTATCGATCATGGGTTTTCTAGCAAAAACCAATTTCAAGAGGTTCAGATTTTTTACCATCAGTTGAAAAGGATCACTTGATTCTTTTGTACACTGCCAAATTTCTAGTTGAACCTAAAAATAGGAAGCAAAGACTTATCAGTAGAAACAAAAGAATGTTCGACGCAAATAAATATAGTCTTGATCTTTCAAATCAGGACTGGAGTAACTTGTATCAATGTGAAGATGGAAACATCATGTACAATGTTTTCATAAATGTCATCAGTACTACTCAAGAGTTGCACGCCCCGCTTATAAACAGTTATCCACCAGGAAGAAAAATTGCTGAAAAACCTTGGCTAACAAAAGCTGAGAGAAATCACGGAAAAAATTAGACTTCTTAATACATTCAAAAAGAACTCATCGGAGCAAGCGCATACTATTTTTAATTATCAGAGCAATTTGGTTAATAGGCGTTTGGAAATAGCCCAAAACCAGTTTTGCAAACAACTTTTCAAAGAATTACCATCAAGTAAAGGACAATGGAGTTTCATCAAGAAACAAATTGGCAAAAAAAGGCAGTGTCTTGTAATAAACAAACTGGTCGATGGTGAAAGAGAAGTAAAACGTGAACTTGATATTGTTAATTTATCAATAGAATTTTTCAAAATTAAGGCTTATTCAAGGGATAAAATGTTAGCGCTCCAAATATTTCTCGCATACAATCAGGGAAAAGTTTTGCTTCAGAACACTCACACTAAGGGAACTCTATGATGTCATTGATTCACTCGACAAAAATAAGTCCGGGTCCAGGCATATTTAATGCTTGGGCAATCGAGCAGCAAAGGTTGCAATCGGAACCCATTTGCAGTTTGCTTTTAACACATGCATTAGTCAAAATATTTTTCCAGAAAACTGAAACTTGTCTTCATTTTTCTGGTCTACAAAAAAGGGAAGTAAAAATTTGTAGGAATTATAGGCCTCTCTCAATTGCTCCAAAGTTTGCAACACTCTTTAAGCGTATACATCTCAATCAGGTTAACTAATTTATACAGAAAGAAAAAAATTTGAACGGTACACAGTTTGGATTTCAAAAACATAAGTCTTCTACAGATGATGTTTTACACTTGATCGGAGCATTACCAGAAAACTATGATAACATTTTGTGACTGCTTTTATTGATCTAGCTAAAGCATTTATTTAAATATCGCACAAAATTTTTGTCATAACGATTGAAGCGTACGGTTTTTCGGAACGTGCAGTTGGTTTATTTGCTTATTTTCTGAAAAACAGACAGAATTTTGATGAGATAAAAGATGTTTACTCAGAATGGTTGGAAACAAATCGTGGTGTTTCACATGGAACGGTTTTAGGGGCCACAAGTTTCCTCTCTACATTAAGGATTTTTGAGAAAATTCACAAAGAAACTTCGACGTAATTCAATTTGCTGACGACACAATTTTTCATTTTAGCAGAAACAAAAACGCCGAACTGGAAAAATGTGTTTCTGCAATACCGGAGAAAACAGATAATTATCTAAAGCAAAACAAATTAACTATGAATACCGGTAAAACTGAACTTCTTTGCGTCTGGAAAGAAAATGAAAATTTTGATCCAATTTCAGGGACCAGAATTTAAGCCACAAAGTCACTGCAGATACTTGGGTATACAGATTGATTCCAAATTAAAATTTCAAGTACAACTCAACAAATCCGATCAAATATGGCCACAGCGATTAGATCCATATACCTTATACGTTATCAGTTACCTCTGAAAGCATGATTGATGCTATTCAAATCCCTATTCCTTTCTCATTTAACTTTCAGTGCTCTAGTTTTTCAGAAGTGGAATTTCTCTGCAATGCAGCTATTTAATTGACAAATCAATTAGGGAATTAAAGTTTGCTATGTGAGCAAAAAAAATTGAGAGATCTGGAGATCTCTTTGTAAAATCTGACATTTTGCCTGCAGAACTTTTATTAAGCGAGATGAGTTTTACAAAACTTGGTAATGTCTTAGTGAGAAAAAACAACAGAATTGAAAAACAAATTCTCCTAAGGTCGAGCAGTCGATCATAATAAAAAAAGATGCATCCAAAAATGGAATAAACTTCCGCGTGAAGTCCAGATTATCAGATCACGCTCACAGTTTAAACGCATGTTAAAACAGCATCTGCTCCAACAATTCAAACTTGTACCACTGGAAGGGAAAGTTGTAGGCTTCAAAAGTTGTTTTTACCTTTAAAAAAACGAAAACACTATATTTGATTTTTAACATCGTACTAAAATTGTATATAACATTTCAAACTTGTAATATTTAACCCTTGGGTTATATTTTCAATTTACTTGTTTTCAAAAATTTATTAATCATATGGTTATAGTTTAAATTTACTTATTGCAAAAAAATGCATTTAGAGTTAAACGTTTCTTTCACTGAACAAACATGCTGTTTCATGGCAGCTTCTCCGTGGCTTTGAGGACACTGAAGTTCAAAAAATCATAGCTATGTAAAAAGATATCTCAAGCATAGAATTAATATTAAAAATAATAATATAATAATAATAATAATAATGAGTTTGATCAAGCTTGATTTTCCCACCTTGGTATATCCCGATTTGGGGAGGACTAGTTATAGGTTTTTTTTCAGTTCTCAAACAACATCCATCGAGGGGGTATAATTTGTGTCTGAAGTTTAATTGTGATTCTTCGTTCAAAAATACTCTCAGTACAATCTTGAATTTTGCTGTG
Source organism: Convolutriloba macropyga (assembly GCF_964194025.1). Lineage (NCBI taxonomy): Eukaryota > Metazoa > Xenacoelomorpha > Acoela > Convolutidae > Convolutriloba > Convolutriloba macropyga. The sequence continues at coordinate 33,279,673 of NC_134475.1, forward strand.
TTGGAGAGGGGGTTGTTTTCGCTGAAGTCTTGCCTCTTAGAGAGTGAATTTTTATACTTTACAAAAAGGTTGTAGAAGTTGTTTTGGGAAAACTCGTTTGACTGACATGTCTCTCAAGAAGGACTTTATCAGATAATCTGGTTTTACAGTTATATATTCTTCTGCCATGATGCATGCAAGAGGACAGCTGCTGCACAGGAGCACAAAAGATTTCTGAGGGCAAGTTATCAAGTCTCCATAACCATGACAGGAAACAACTGGGTGATCACTATGCACATTTTCATTTCTACTACTTACTATAAAGACATTTTCTCTTATTGTTCATTTCAGACAATTTAGATGAAAGATGCAATCTGAGTGCTCAAACAGGTGATTCTATTTGGGACAGGATAGTGGCAGCAAATCCGTTTTTTGGTTGCAGCTTTGACTATCGAAGAGTTTCTTAAAAGTCACATCATCAATGTATTTTTTGTATTTTGTGATGATTATGTGTGGACTACTAAACCTCGTAGATCTCCGATCATTTCAGCAAATTTTCTATCTTTCATTAGCTAATTTATACATTCGATTGATCAATAACTCTCCTAAATCCAAAGCGTGACTTATCTATGGGAAATATTTCCTGATGCTATAACTGATTGGCGAAAAGGCAGGACAGTTTTTTTGTAAAAGTGTCCTTTGTATCGAGTGAAATGCATTAAGATTACTTCAAGTCTGTTTCGGTGGTGTGTTATATCTTAATGAAGACACCATTTTAATATGACGTTTCTGTAAAGATGACGCTACAAATCTTGGGGACATTTGGGCAGCAGCTAATATTTCAAAACTGTAACAGCTATTTCTTTTAAACTTCTGTTTTAAAAACTCGTTGCAATTTTATTTGATTCCAAAACAATTTTGGCAAATCAATCCACTTTCAGGTCAGGAAAATTTTGACAATTTTTACCTCGTTTTGCGGAAGTTGAGATGCATTGAAAGAAAATGATTGCTAATGCACAATGCTGTGGATGAATAATTTTAATTCGATGGCACTTTGTTTTCGGTTGCAGTCTCACTTTATCACAGTAATCTATATCTACGTCTCTGTCTCCTCATGAAGACGTATGAGGATGTATGTATACTAATGCAGATAGTGAAGAACTAAACAAATGAAATCTTGATTCACATCCGATCATTGTAACTGTTATCAGTTCAGTTCCAATCAAGAATGAAATCACTCTCGCTGCCTTCTATGCACACAAGGTATTCATCAGTTCCACGACTTTTGAAAATGTAGTTTTTGTATCTTCTGCACACCAAGCAATATTAGAGGAAATAGTTAGTGTAAGATTATTTGTAAATCTAGACACATGAAAGGGTTTTTTGTCTCCTAAATGGGCCAAGTCTTTAAAGCGCTCTTCTTCTGTAATTTAGATTTGACGAAACAAATAGAAATTTCTCCGATAGGAAATCCTTATATGATCCTTAGATGACCTTAATATGCAAACGAATTTCAGTAACATCAACGTGAATGTTAGATATTTTGTTTCAAAGGGTTTAATAATGTTGTCAATTGAACTTTTAAACAAGCATAATAATTCTGATTTATTTAGTTTATTTACCTTCATTTAAATCGAATGTTTGAGCCGAACATTGTCTTTTCAAACATTAGGCAAATCTACGTTTTGTAAGGCAAAATAATCGGGGGCTAATTTTGCAAAAAGTAAAAAGGCAGCTTATTGTCTGGACTTCTATGGGAAAAGCCGAAAAGTGAATGCACTATCTGTTGTAATTAATTACTGACCATCCTATGAAAAGTTTGAAGGTTGGCTGGTTCTGTGTTTCAAGGTAAATCTTTTGATTTTACTCTCCTTTAAATTTCTTTTGAAGCGTTTTCTGTTCTCTTTTAATTGAGAAATGAAAAGACGCAGAGAACTGGCTGCCAGGTGCCACCTTTATCTCCTGAAAAATTTTAAAATTTTGTTGAAAACATCTGCACATAAAATTCTATCTCTAAATTGAATGTTTTTCCTGCAAAGGACAGTGGATAACCTGAGCAGACATAAGGGCAAATTGAAAAGCATTTGCGACGTTCCGCCTTGTGCCTTTCCTTCACGAGTCATCCAATCGGATCGCAATACAAGTAGATGACTTGTTACGGAAAGGCATAAGGTGAGACAGCTGACCATTGGGAACCACGGTTTCACCAGGTGTGAAACAATTTTTTGCTAAACTTGCATTGAATACGGTGCAAATAAAAATTCACTTTTTACGTTGCCATATTTACCGAAAAAGTGAATAATGAGTAATTTAGATGGTATTTTTCTGTCATCGAACCAGAAGCAACTGTAACAACACAGTTGGTTTGCCTCAAATTCTACAATTTATTAATCACAAAATGATATCAGTATACTGCAGAGATTATCTAAGTGGTACTATTCTAATCAAAGTTTGTTTGCCCGAAGCACTGTGTTATTAGTTTCCTTCTGATTGAGATAAACGATTTTTTCGGTCTGCATTTTGAGGTGAGACAAAACCAAAAGTCACAGTCGTTGCATTTTTCCTGAAAGAGTCTAATTTCTCTGAACTTTTCTTTTCTTTCGGCTGTTTCTCTGCAGACACCAATGAAGAAACATCGGTTATGGACGCCAATGGTTCCTGAAAAACAAAACGTTGAAAAACAAATATTTGTAAGCATAAATTTAATTTAAAAATGTTTGTACAAGTAAACTTTGTGAATAAAATCAAAGAGAAGTTGAACGTTAATTTTGCTACAAGTTTTTGAAGGACTTTGTAGAATTATTTTACACCTTGTAGAATTATTATAATGCTTACAATTAGATTGGTCATTTTTGTAAATTAGGCTATCTTTTTCCGCTAATTATTGTATATTTCTTTTATTCTTATCAAGATCGCAGATCGTGTATTTCTGTTCTTGTTATCTCAACTCAACATTATTTTTTTTCTGATTTTCCTATATATATTCTGACTTAACTGCAAGTTAATTTGAGAATATTGATAAAAATAGAAAAAAGAAGGCTGTTTTCTGTACGTGGCACATAATGATCCCCACATCTCATTTGAAAGGCTACAATGATTGCATTAAATCACCATATCCAAATTGTGCAACAGTTTGTCTTTGAGATAAACTTCGTATTTCAGCAAGCGTCCAAGAACATCTATACCGTTTAATAAATATGAAGATTCAAAAAAGAGAGCAACAGAATAATTTTGAGTTTTCAGAGGACCTAAAAATGCAGCCGTAAAATTCAAGTGCAAAGAATGTTTTCATTCGCCCTCAAAATTTCTGAAACTTGTTAATACAACGGCGTTGTTAAATTGACAATATAAACCAATTAAGTCTCAAAGTTTTTGGGTCCATGTCGGTTTTGATTCTGATTCATTAGATAATTTTCACGTTCTCCTCCTTTTTTACTTTAAAAAGACATTGAAAAATTTTTGACGTCAATTTGCCTGAATCCCAAATTCAACGGTATTTAATATTTTTCTCTTCTAACTAAATTTATTGAGGTCAAAAACACTGACAATTGACGTTGTGCTTTATTTATTAATTTTGATACAAATCTGACCATTTCATGCCTTATTTTTATAATCGAAAAAAAAAACAAAAAACACAATAACACAGTCGAAGAACAGTTTTAACTTTGTTGTTCAATTCTTTGCCCATTACTTGCTGGGCAACGTGTGCTTTATTTCATTAGAAATAAAAGAGAAGGACTGATGAATGTATCAAGTATCAGCATAGGAGAAATTTTGCAAAATGTTGAAGCAGAAGCAAAAGTAGTTAATTGAGAAAAATCTTCGTAATGAAAAAAACATGGGCAATAATTACAGAGCAAAACTTCAAAGAATTGACAGAAAAACAAACCTGAAAACCAGGTTCGTTAGAATACAATTGATTTTTGGCTTCCATTAAAGAATACAAAAAAAAACAAAGAAAAACCTAAAACTTCGAATGAAAATTGTCTCTTGTATTGAAGAATTCTGAATTTTTTAGAGACAAACAATTTAAGAATCGATGCAATTTCAACTTTTTAGGGACGCACAGACTACATGCGTAGACAAAAAAGGAAGGACGAACTATGTGGTCAGGAATGAAGGCAAAGATAAGCATTTTTTTTCTGGAAATCAATGGTGTGGACTTTTTAGAACAGACATAGAAGTCAAAATTGATCAAACGAAGAAATTATCAGAAAGATCAAAAGAACAAAAACTTTTTGTGAATGAAATGTGAGACGAAAATAATACGACAAAAATTAGGAGCAAAATCCAAATTTCTAGAGCAATTCTGTAAGAAAAATGATTTCAAGCCGTTAAACTTTGGTTGATTCCTGATTCAGAACCAAAAATCTTTGACAGTCAATGCTTTCCAGTGGCAATAATTTGGTAATTTTAATGTTTTTTCCAGATTGTCAAAAATCAGCCCTATAAACATTGAAAAGAAACCTGATGACGCAAGTACTCCTCCACTTTGCTTTTTTGTTCCGACCCCTCCTGTGGGGGAAGGAACTATATACTCAAACGGGTTTTTTTTGTTCAGTCAATTTTGGCCGATCGATATATTCATCATAGAGAGTTGAGACTGGTATCATTAGAAAGCTTGTACAGCGTAGAATATGGAATTAAAAAAATTTTTAATTTTCGTTTTTTACAGGGAGGTATCGAGGTTTAAATTTTGAGAAAATAGTGTGAATTCCGGCGAGATTTTATTCACTTTTTCCGGAATTTTTGAATAAAACTCCGCCAATTTTGCTAAAGTGCAAAAAAAATCACAAGAATATTGTAGGCTATTTCTATTTTTTTTTGTCAAAAATTCTGGCTAAATATTTCAAAATTAAGACTTTTTCTTCAAAAACAGCACCAAATAAGTTTCTTTAGTCCGTTTTGATTAAATATACAGGCAGTGCAGACCCAAACACCACTAACACAATTTTTGTAGACTCAAAAGGGGCTTTTATAACTTCAAATTCCTTTGAGAGTGCTCTGTAATTAAAACTTCGCCGTTTTTTGCTAAATTTATTCGTTGATTAACAAACACGCAGCATCTATTTTTGATTTTTTAACTAACAAAAAAGCATTATCTATAACATTCGAATAATTAAGTGTTCTTAAAGAACAAACAGCCTTAGCAGGGCTATTTTGGACCGATCTTGGACTGGTAAAATCCTAAAAAAATTCGGATTGTTAACAGTCGGTCTTTTTTATAAAAAAAAAAAATTCGATCTCTTCTAGAATAATTAAATAACAGAACATTTCGAAAAAAACTCACTAATGATAGTTCCAATTGGGTTCCTAAATAGCTCCACATTATTGTATCTAGTTGATTACTTGAAAGCTTATGGTTGTTTTGACTTTTAAAAGTATTTCATTTTCAAATAAAAAAAGAATTATTGAACACTCGCCTCTATTTTTCTGTTTCTTTGGTCAACTCTTAGCTTATTGTCCGCAATGCAAGAAACCTTCTTCTTTTTATTTAAATCAAATTCAATCTTTTTTGCGGTTTTAAGCCTTAAGTTATGGGCTACTGGCTTTGATACAACTAGATTTCAAATTTTCTTATTTTTTAGTTATTTTCACATTTTTCACGTTTTCTAGTTTTGTCACATTATCACGTTATTGACAGTTCATATATCACATTATTGGCTTTCAAAATAAGGCACAATTGATAATATTAAAATGCTTGAAGATATAGATTATGATTTTAACGGCTTCGACACTACTTTCTCGAAAAACTTAATTGATTTTTTTAAATTGTCATTAAGTGCCATTTTTGATTTGTCTTTTTAGTCGTATGACATTTTACTGTACATTGACCCGGTTTCATTGTTTTTTCATGGACGAATAGATAAGACGATACGATATTCTGATTTTAGTAGATAGCTGATAGCTTTCATGACTCTGGAAACAATTGTTTTCCAAATAAAAAAACACTTTTTAACTTCGGAATTTTGTTCCTTTTACTGTCTGGTTGTTATCTAGACTCGTTAATTACAGACCAATTATGACATTATTGCTGTCAAAGGAAGGTTTCAAAAGGGGATTAGTGGCACACTATCTAATGTTTTTAAAGAATTCGTTGACTTTACTGGCTTCGACACGAAAAAAAAATTAAATTAATTTTTGACTTTTGTCATGTTTGACGTTCTTTTTGTTGACATAAAACATATTCTGGATGATTGCAATTCTCATGGGCATCTTTTGGAAGAATATATGAACCTAATTATTTTTTTATTCTGTAAATATTGGTGTTCATGTCTTTGGAAATATTTTTTTTTCGAAAAAAAATTAAAGTTTTACTTATTTTTGCATTTTGTTTTCCACTTTTGTTTACTTGTTACCTAGCTTCATTAATAAGACGTCACATAATACATTATCGGTGGTTGCAGAAAGTGCAATTGAACACATTTTGATGGCCATAGTATGGCTTTACTGTTTCGGAAGCGTTTTCTGCCAAGTTTTATTTGATTTTTTGTTTGTTGTCTATATGTTCTTTTTGTAACCGAGTAAAAAATTGAATACCGGCAGCTCTTAATTCCTTCTATGGAAGCAGTGGTAATCGTACACCTATGAGATATTTTATTTGATTTCTAATGGTTTTCATTATTTCGAAATTAATTATTTTAAAAAAATAAGCGAAATTTTCAACTTTACTGTTTTTGTTCTTTATTGTCTAATTGATACCAAGCCTTTTTACAGACTACTCCCTTATCTTTTCTGGTGAATTGCAAGGTTTTTTGTTTAATATCAGTTTTATCGGACGGTATTTTGACTTTGTTATTAAGTTTTGTTTTTGATGAAGTTTTTGATGTAATTAATTTTTGTTGTTGCTGTTGTTTGATTTTGCTGTTCGTCTTGACTCGCTTTCTTAATACTTGCACATCTCATCAATCTAATGGGCCTAATCAATCTAATTTTTACTCCCCCACAGTTTTTTGCTTTTGAGACTTTCGTTTCGTTCATACACCAATTTTTTTTTTAAATACTTGAATTTTTGGGTTTTTCTATGTTCCTCATTTGGTAGACAATCAAGCCAAAATTGCGGATGAGCGGGGTCGGAACCTTATGTGCGATCGCACATTACCGAGTCGCCTTGTTTAAATGAAATGTTAAGCACAATATATTTCGAGCCGTGAAATATTGCTTCAATTATTCGGCACTGCTGTACACTAAATCGGTTGCTTCCGTACTTTTGTGCTAAATACATCGGTTTTGGCTAAAACTTAAAACATGACAAATTTATCCAACTGCTCTTTTCTTTAGCAGCAAGCCGGCATTATAGGTGAATGCTAATTATGTTGAGGGAATAAACTGCACAGCAATAAATAGAAAAAATCAAGCCCATAACATTCTGGATGATTTGATTCCAAGAGCAGTGTTAATTTTTGCAATAAATAAAATAAATTTGAACTGATTGAAAAAAAGACCTGATATAAAAACACTCCTTATTTTACAGATTTGGTTGTGTCAAAGTCATTAGAATATTACATGCTGGAAATTAAATCAAACTTACGCGCCCTAGGAAGGAACAAACATGTAACATCAGAGTAACTATGGGGACACGAAATGAGAGAAATGGAGAAAACCTAATGAGGCTTTGAAAAACAAGTTGTCGAACTTGAGTTTCTGCGAACTGGGAAACATATTAAATTTTTTGGGTGTTCTGGCGATGCAGTTTCTATAGTATCTAGACGAACGCTTCATCTTTATTTTTGTAATTAGATTTTGAAGCTGCCTTTTGTGCAGAAATACGAAGTCCGAATATTTCAACACTGTCCGAATATATTTGTTCAACACTGTACGAATATATTTTTGGCTCAGAGATAATTTGCCAACTTACTCAAAGTTTACTGTTCCCATATGGTTGGCTGTTGACGAATGTACTTCGCAGAAATATTATAGCACTTTTGGTTCCTGTACCCTAAAAAAAACTGGAAGTAATTTTCCATATATGGTCATAAACTATGACTCACTGTAGGATATTCCGGTGGTGAAAGAATGACAGGTGTCACTGCTGTCTGCTGATCATTATAGAACCCTGGAAGGTGGGCTTGATTCGCGTACAAATTCTGCGATTCTGGCGCTGATGCATTTAAGCCATGTTGACCGTAATTGTTCTCACTTTCTGTCATAGAGTGATTAGGAAACTGATATATGGGTGCTGGTACCACCATGTTGACAGGGTAACCATGGTACTCTGGAGGTAGGGTTGCATTTTCACTTTTGGCACCTTTGCCAATGACGCATTTCTTGCATATAATTCCAATAATGGCTAGTAGCAGCATTGCTGATATTGATGCGGCTACTATCATTGTAATTAGTAAGAATTCTTCGTCATCATTGTTTGTGTTTACTCGGAGAAATCTGGGCTCAGAATAACAGCAAAGTTGGTCATCACAACACATTTGCCTCCAATGACAGTCAGTGCTGTTTGTGCATTTCTTCCCCACGGACTCGAATTCCTGTCAATTATTAGCATAGAAGTTGACCAGCTTGAAAATTTATGATACAAAATACTTTTTTATGTTGTTTCTGTGACCTTTATAGAACATGGACTGTTGTAAGGCAATATTGTTCCAAGTGACTCGTATTTTGTAAGAATTTACAAAATGCAAGATCCTGACGTTTTTCTTGAACAAGTGTTTTAAGATCTTGAAGGAAAGACATTTTATTCTGAAAAAAAGCCGTAGAATACGATTAATTATGTTGTTTGCTGATAAAGTTTTGTATAGATTAACCTGTAGAGTGACGACAAACCAGTTTAATAAAATATCAGTTAACCTATAAACTTGAATTTCGTTTTTTTTTCTGAGATTCAATTCAAGGTAGGTCAAATTAGAATTTAATTCATATGGTCTCAAAATTGCACTACTTTTGATTTCCTTTAATCACAGAATAAGCGAAAAATCAATCAGAATTCATTCAATAATTATACTTTCAATTTTTTTTCTCGTTGTCCATATTTTAGGCTCTTTCAATAGATACGACACCAAAATGACCGTGTGCGGGAGGGGCAATATTTGGGTAGGCGTGTGGGCATGATTAGAGAAACAGAATAAATGGTTGGAGATAAGAGTGCGTAGGAATTTTTGTGGAACCGAAAAAAATGAGAACCTACGAGGACCCGCAGGACCTAAGTAAAAAACACAAATGTACTTATTATTGCTATTGGTAAATGCTATCAAATTATTTTGTCAACAGGAAAAGTATTCCCGATCCCTCTTTAGTTTTAAGGGATTAATATTCAGCCAGCTGGGAAGATGGCTGGACGGACAACAAAACAAAAGTATTCCGAGGAATCACTATTGAGAAAACGAGGAGCAGAATTAAATTTCTTAACAACCATATTCGACTTGATTTCATAGTTGTCTTCATTCTGCATATCAAAGATGATAAATTCGATTGAACTCACTTAGATTTGTTGATTAATCATTTCGTCTCCTATTATTAAATTTAACTAAATTGACTACCAGTAGTATGTAGCTTGTAAAACAAAAAAAAGTTCATTAGGCCGCAGAGGTTGTTATGCTCGATCAATGTGAGTTGGGTCAATTGTGTTGCGATTGGTATTATCCAAATAGAAAGTGGCAATTGCGTCGCGAATGGCGAATGTGTTATCTACTTTTTGTCGATTACGTTGCGATTAGGCAATCGCGTCGCGAATGGTTGATTTCTATTTAGTTAGTTCAATTGAGAAGCGTTTGACAAAGATTTAATTCAACTAAGCGATAGCGCTGAAAATGGGATGAGTGACAACTAGAGTTAAACAAAATGAAGAAATGGATTTGTTCAACATTTGATCAAACATCCGGGAAGTAAAATTAGATTTGTTTACAGTATGAAATCATTAGACAGCATGAACAGACATTACTTGCAAAGTGGGAGGAAGTTAGTAAGAAGTTAGCAACAAAATGAACTAAATAGGCATTCGCCCTTCAAATGGAGCATTCAGACATACATAGATTAAAGTACGAGTGTAGATACAAGAAAGGTATCTATCACCGTACGACATTTCTCCCCTCTTGGAAAGAAAATAAATTATTAATTAAAATCAGAAAATTAATAAATATTCACCGGTTAGTAAGTAGTAAAATATTAAATAATAAGTAAAATATAAGTTTGAGAGAGGAAGTTTGTTTTAATAAAGTTTTTATTCGCTGTCACTTTGTCCAGCCGTTTCCGCTTGTAATACGGTCATCTCTCTCGGCTGTTCTTGTCGGTCATCAATGCACTGA
>NC_134475.1:33290104-33295104 GCF_964194025.1 Convolutriloba macropyga
TGTGTCTATAACGAGTTGTTTGAGTTTTTGGGGAATTACTAAGCGATTATCATATAGCAAGCAATTCGTCTCGGTAACTGATAAGTCTCGTCTAATGCGAAAGTATAGCGGGTTTACTTTTTTGAGGTCGTCCCAATTTTGTGTTTTAACTAAGTCAATGATTGGTTTGAGTTCGCGTTGTGAGGCTTCTGCAAGGAATTCTTCATTAAAAACTTTGTTAAAGTTTTCTCTATATAAAGGGGTTGGTAAGTCGTTATGCGCGTCGAATAAATTTTCGTGTTTGGACTGATCTAAAGGGTCAAGGCCTTTGCCTTTGTTCGAATTGAATTCCGTTTGGGTGCTACAACTAGTAAACGTTTTTGAATTGCTTGGTTGCTCCATTTGGGGGTTTGTTAGTTTATTGGGGGCTCGAAATCTACGTTTAATAGGGATATTGAAAGTATCTTTGTTGGGATTACGTCTTGTAGTTATGCCGACAATGTTTTTGTTAATAAATTTGAAGATAGAATTTGGAGTTAATGAATGTGAGTTAATATGCGACTGATTTGTAAGCGTGTTAAGGCAAAAAGCGTTGTTTGTTTTGTTGCCTGTGTGTTTTGGATTAATTACGTCATTTTCGACTAGTTTTATGTCTGTGTTCTGATTGGTTGCGCTAATCACTCCCTTTGGAGAGAATGAATTGTTCGCTCCATTTGGAGACAATGAATTTCTTGTTATGAAAAGTTTGAATTCTTCGATTGTGTTGATTACGAAGTTTTTTGTCTTCGTCAGTAGGTGGAATTGCTTCTCCTGTAGGATTCCTACTTAAGTAGTCAGCGAACCCCATGTTTTTTCCTGGAACATGTTCGACTGTGAAATGGAATGGTAGTAAACGATCTACCCAACGTGTTAATCTACTTTGATAGGTTTTGTTTCCTCTTTTTTCTTTAAGAGCTGAAAGTAGTGCTTGATGATCCGTTTGGAGTATGAATTCCGTACCATATAGGTAGTATTTAAAATGTTCCAACGACCAAACTACCGCTAGTAGTTCTAATTCGTTTGTGCTATATCTTGATTCGAGGTTATTTAGGAATCGGCTTGCGAATGCGATCGGTTTCCATATTTGACCGATTTTTTGTTCAAGACAGGGTTCCTTAGTTTTGCTCGCTATGGATTTACGCGCGACGTTTTTCTTATTGTATACTATCTTAGTTGTTTTATCTCCAATGGAGAAATGTATTTCTGAGGGAAATGTCTTACTTGGGGAGCTTCTGCTTAGTGGTAAGTTTTCGGAATCGTCCGAGTCTATTTGCTGTGGGGCGGAGGTGGGGTTTTTGTCTTGTTTATACTGTATGTCGAGCTCGTCCTCAGACCTCCCATCTAGTCTCCACATCTCTTCTTGTGACAGTACATCGTGTTTGAGTGTTCGCTTGTCTAAACAACGACTTTTTAGTTTATGATATGATAAGTTTTTTATCGCTGGTTTTGTTAGCATGTTTGATAGTGCTGGTATTTGGCTTTCTCCGAAATGCGCTTCAAATGGAGTAATTTTTGTAGTTCTATTAGGTATGAGTCTGATGTTTTCTTTTATATTTGCTAGGCGTGAGCTTAGAGTTTCTGAGCTCCAGTTGGGATCAATATCGAGTACGGCTAAACGTCTTTTGATCGTTTGTATTAGGCGTTCGACCATTCCTGTTCCTCGGTGGTCTCCGGCTGGAGCGAGTATCAGTTTTATGTTTTTGTTTTTACAGAATATATCAAATTCTTTTGCCTTAAAGGCTTGTGCCTGATCACATCTTATAGATCTAGGAATTCCATGAAGTCTGCAATATTTTTCTAAGTAGTCTATCGCTGTTTCCGTGTCGCAGTTATGGAATGTTTCCGCGTGCGGAAAACGTGATAGTCTGTCTACAAATACTAGGATGTAATTGTTTTGTGTGCTATTCTTGTATGGAATTGGTCCTGCGAAATCCATTTGGATTTCTTCATTAGGCTCATTTAGTTTGGGTAGATCTCCCAATTGGTTTTTTGGAATTATAGGTTTTAGGTTTTTACCTTTATCGATGCAGTGTCGGCAGGCTTTGGCTTTTGCTACAATTTCGGAGTGAATATGTGGCCACCATATTAATTTGGCTAATGCTAACATTCTCACTTGTCCTGGATGTTTGTGGTGAATTGTGTCTATAACGAGTTGTTTAAGTTTTTGGGGAATTACTAAGCGATTATCATATAGCAAGCAATTCGTCTCGGTAACTGATAAGTCTCGTCTAATGCGAAAGTATAGCGGGTTTACTTTTTTGAGGTCGTCCCAATTTTGTGTTTTAACTAAGTCAATGATTGGTTTGAGTTCGCGTTGTGAGGCTTCTGCAAGGAATTCTTCATTAAAAACTTTGTTAAATTTTTCTCTATATAAAGGGGTTGGTAAGTCGTTATGCGCGTCGAATAAATTTTCGTGTTTGGACTGATCTAAAGGGTTAAGGCCTTTGCCTTTGTTCGAATTGAATTCCGTTTGGGTGCTACAACTAGTAAACGTTTTTGAATTGCTTGGTTGCTCCATTTGGGGGTTTGTTAGTTTATTGGGGGCTCGAAATCTACGTTTAATAGGGATATTGAAAGTATCTTTGTTGGGATTACGTCTTGCAGTTATGCCGACAATGTTTTTGTTAATAAATTTGAAGATAGAATTTGGAGTTAATGAATGTGAGTTAATATGCGACTGATTTGTAAGCGTGTTAAGGCAAAAAGCGTTGTTTGTTTTGTTGCCTGTGTGTTTTGGATTAATTACGTCATTTTCGACTAGTTTTATGTCTGTGTTCTGATTGGTTGAGCTAATCACTCCCTTTGGAGAGAATGAATTGTTCGCTCCTTTTGGAGACAATGAATTTCTTGTTATGAAAAGCTTGAATTCTTCGATTGTGTTGATTACGAAGTTTTTGTCTTCGTCAGTAGGTGGAATTGCTTCTCCTGTAGGATTCCTACTTAAGTAGTCAAAGAACCCCATGTTTTTTCCTGGAACATGTTCGACTGTGAAATGGAATGGTAGTAAACGATCTACCCAACGTGTTAATCTACTTTGATAGGTTTTGTTTCCTCTATTTTCTTTAAGAGCTGAAAGTAGTGCTTGATGATCCGTTTGGAGTATGAATTCCGTACCATATAGGTAGTATTTAAAATGTTCCAACGACCAAACTACCGCTAGTAGTTCTAATTCGTTTGTGCTATATCTTGATTCGAGGTTATTTAGGAATCGGCTTGCAAATGCGATCGGTTTCCATATTTGACCGATTTTTTGTTCAAGACAGGCGCCTAGCCCTTTTTTGCTTGCATCGCATCTCACTCTTGTTTGTTTCGATATATCGAAATGATTGTTTTCTGTTATTTGTTTTATTTGAGCTTTGATATTGTTGAATGCGATTGTGTGATTTTCTTTCCAATCAAGTTTATTTTGTGATTTTGTGTTTGCTTTTGATAGCAGGGGCCTTAGTGGTTCGGATATTCTTGCCAGGTTTGGTATGAATTTGATCAGGTGGTGTATACACCCCATGAAGGATCTTAATTGTTTAAGTGTTTTTGGGTTTTCGAGATTTATGATTGCGTCACATTTTTGTTTTGTTGGTGTTACTCCATTTGGAGTGACCACAAAGCCTAGCCATGTAATTTGTTCTTTCGCAAACTCGCATTTTTGTAGGTTAATAGCTAGATTTTCGTTATTTAGTCTTTGCATTATTTTGTCTAGTTCTTTTTCGTGATCTTCTAGTGTTCCTTTTGTGACTATAAGTATATCGTCTAAGTATGCGAATTTTGTTTTTATGTCATGAAGTGTTTTGTCTATCGTTTTTTGGAAGGTGGCTGGCATATCGGTTAAGCCATAGAATCCGTTGATGAATCTATATGTGCCTGTGGCTTTTCCACCTATTATTTTGAAATTTCAGTGTTTTTTGATGTTCTCATCTAATGGAATTTGACTGTATGCATATTTTAGGTCAATTTTGGAGAATAGATACTGACCTGGTTTGTTTTTTCTTTCTGAAATGAATACTGCTACCGAGTCCATAAGGTGGTCGATTTTTTGCATTTGATATTTGTTCTTATGTATAGCATCGTTTAGCTTTTTGGAGTCGAGAGCTATTTCTACTGATTTTTCTTTCTTTACGGTTATCACCACTGGACTTATAAAGAGTTCGTCTGAACATTTGTCTTATTTTATAATTTGTTTTTCATCGATAAGTTTTTGGAGTTCTTGTTCCACTTTGTCGAGCAGATGGAGTGGAACTCTTCTTCCTTTGTGTTGGGACGGTGTGTATTGAGATTTAAATATCGATTTTGCGATGTGATTTTTTGATCGTCCCAATCTTGTACAAAGGTGTGGGTATTTATGAAATATCCACTTTATAATATTTTTCTCCTTTTGGATATTTGTAATTGTATTAATTGTCTTACCAGGTTTTTTGTGTGCGCTGAGTGTAATCCCCAGTTTGGTGAGGATGTCTCTCCCCATTATGTTGTTCCTTTTATTCTCCACTATTAACACTTTGCAGTCTTTAGCTGTCCATGATCCTGACTGTAGATTAAGTGAGAGTATTCCTTTTATTTCTATATTGTTGTTTGTAAAACTTTTGTAGACTGTGTTTTCTGTATATTCTGAAATTTTTGCTGTCGGGATCTCCTTTTGGAGTTTTGTTGCTATGTCGATGTTCATGAATGACCGTGGGGAGCCTGTATCTGCTAGCCACTGTACTTTGTTTTGGGAAGTACTTGTTTCTACCCAGAATTCTCCGTATGGGTCTTTATTTATTTCCTCATTTTTCTTTTGTACGAACTCCATTGGTTGGATTATGTTGATATTCGCCCAGTCTTCGTGGAGTTCTTTTATATACAGGGCCGCCTCTGCGTCTACGCTTTCCTCCGTGTGATCACTTTCTTCCGATCCTTGCTTGATGTGTTTTACTCTTCTCGTTTGTTGTTGCTTAACTTGTGGACTTTTGTTGTTCGTTGGTCCACGTGGTGGTCGTCTTTCTGGC
>NC_134475.1:33300104-33310104 GCF_964194025.1 Convolutriloba macropyga
ACAAAAATTGTTTTATTTTTTCCTGATTTCTATTATATTCTCGTACGGTTTTACATGCCACGAAGTGCATTAGTCTCGATTTTGTTTCGTTTACGATTGCCAAGTCATTTTTTCTGACTACCGTTTTCTTTCTGGTGTTTGTGTCTAGTGTTATTGTTGTTAGTGAGTAGTTAGTAATTGTACCATCTGGTTTTATGTTCCAAAGTGGTTTTAGTGTGCCGCGTGGTTCAGGTGCTTTGCGTGCTAGTGTTTTTCGTGCTATTTGTTTTCTTGTGTTAGTTATTGATGTTATTTTATCACCGAATGTTATCATTAGTTTGTCAGGTATTATCTTAATAGGTGAAATATTCTTACGTTTGATGGCTTTTTTCTTAACGTAGTGCAGCGTAGATTGGTCAGAGGAGTCATCTTCATCGATTGTTGATTGGAATTGTATGTCTAGTTGAGGCTCAGAATCTGACTCGAGATTCCAGATTGTGTCGGCTTTCAGCATCGGCTGTTTCAGTCCTCTTCGTTTATCTAAATGGAATTTTGTTATTTCATTGTATGATAGGTTTTTTGGTGAGGTCCTGGATGTAATGTTTGATATTGGTGTGTTAAGTTTTCTGCCCAAGTGTGCTGTGAATGGTGCAATTTTTGTTGTTGTGTTAGGTATGAGTTTTATTTTTTGGATTATTTCTGTGATTTTATCTGCGAGTGTGATTTTTGACCATTTGGGGTCGTTATTTAGGACTGAGAGACGGCGTTTTATTGTTTGTATTAGACGTTCTATCATTCCGTTAGCTCTGTGGTCTCCAGCTGAAGCTAGTATTAGTTTAATATTGTGATTGTTACAGAAAATTTCGAATTGCCTGGATTCGAATGCTTGAGCTTGGTCGCATCTTATATTTCTATGTATTCCGTGAAATTTAATGTATTTTTCTAAGTATTTTATTGCTGTGTCAGTGTCGCAGTTGTGGTACACTTTTGCGTGTGGGTATCTTGAGAATCTATCTACTGAAGCTAATATATACGAATCATTGTTTTGTTCGTCTAGTATGGGGCCGGCAAAATCCATTTGGATTTCTTCGTTTGGTTCGTGTAGTGGTGGTAGATTTGCTAATTTTGATTTTGGGATTATTGGTTTTAAATTCTTACCTATTTTTATGCATGGTTGGCAATTCTGCGTTAGAGTTACTATCTCCCTATGGATTCTTGGGAACCATATCATGTTTGCTAAGTGCATCATTCCTGATTGGCCTGGGTGATTGCGGTGAATTGAGTTCATGATTAGTTTACGTAGTTGTGTGGGTATATACATTTTCCCGTCATACAGTATGCAGCCAGCTGGTGTTGTGCTCAGATCTCGTTTGAGGGAGTGCCAGTATCTGCTAAAGTGTTTAAATGAGTCCCAGTTTTTATCTTCTATGATTTGTAACAAATTTCTGCTATGTGCGTCGTTTCTTGTTGCTTCAGCGATGAAATTTTCTCCGAATACTCGATGCAGTTGTTTTAGATAGTTGGGGGTGTTTTCGTAGTCTAGTTCTGGGATTGGGTTGAATTCCTTTTTTTCTTCTAGTGGTTGACGTCCTTGTCCGAGGTTTGATGTTTCGTCTGTCTGTGTGGCAATTGTATTTGTTTCCTGTGGGGTTGTCATCATTTGTGTTTTCGTTTTGTTTGGTGCTCGATATCGTTTTTTGATTGGGACTTGGAATGTTTCTAGTTGTGGGTTGTTTCTTGTTGTGACGTGTATTTTGTTGCTAAATAAAGGGTTAATTGAGTTGTAAGATCTAGTGGATAAAGATTTTGATAAAGGATTTGTAATAGGAGGAATAGAGGATTTATATAAATGATTTCTGATAATTTGATTTGGATTTGTATATTTTTGAGTTAATTTTGTATTGATTGAATTGTTTAATGTGTTAGGAGGCAACTGTTTTATAGCGTGTAAATTTCAAAAAGCGTTCTGTTTCTGTTAGCTTGGATTGGAATGATTTGTGACGTCATTTAGTTCACTCTGTTTTCTAGCGATCTGATTGGTTAGTTTTCTCTGCGTTGTCTGTAGTGTGTAATGTATTGCTTCTATGGTGTTTATTGCGTGATTATCGTCAATGTTTTCACCAGTTGGTTGTGTTATTGGATGGTGGCTTAAATAGTCCGCAAATCCCATGTTTTTCCCCGCGATGTGTTCGACTTTAAAGTGGAATGGTAGTAATCGGTCTACCCATCTGGTTAATCTAATTTGGTATGTTTTGTTACCTCTGTTATTTTTTAGGGCGGAGAGTAGTGCTTGGTGGTCCGTTTGGAGAGTGAAATGTGATCCGTATAGGTAGTACTTAAAGTGTTCGAGTGACCAAACTACGGCCAGTAGTTCTAGTTCGTTTATTCTATATCTTTGTTCGTTTTTGTTAAGAAATCTGCTGACGTATGCTCTTGGTTGCCATATGTTGTTTTGTCTTTGTTCGAGGCAAGCGCCTAAGCCTTCTTTGCTGGCATCACATTTTACTCGGGTTTGACAGTTAATGTCGAAATGTTTTCGTTCGACGATAGTTTTAATGGCTTATTTTGTTAAATGCACTGGTGTGTATTTCTTCCCATTCTAATTTTTTGGGTGTTTTATTTGTTGGTTTTGTTAATAGTGGTCTGAGCGGTGCACTTATTGCTGCTAGGTTTGGTATGAATTTTACCAAGTGTTGTATGCTGCCCATAATAGATCTTAGTTGCTTTAACGTTTTAGGGTTCTCCAGTTGGATGATCGCGTCTGTTTTTCGTTTAGTTGGGGTAATACCTTCCTAATTTATTTTGTATCCTAGCCATGTAATTTCTGTTAGGCCAAATTCGCATTTGTGAAGGCTTATTGCTAGGTTTTCTTGGTCTAGTCTTTTTAGTGCTTTGTCTATTTCGTTTTTATGTTTTTCTATTGTTCCTTTTGTTATTATTATTATGTCATCAAGGAATGCATTTGTTGAGTCTAATCCGTTTAGTGTTGTATCCATCATTTTCTGGAATGTTGCTGGTAGGTCTGTCAGGCCATAGAAGTCATTTAGGAATCTGTAAGTGCCCGTAGCGTTGCCGCCTAGTATATTGAAATTGCAGTGTTTTTGTGTTTCGGGGTGTAGGGGGAGTTGGCTATAAGCGTATGTGAGATCTATTTTGCTAAAGTGTAGTGTTCCCTCTGTTGTTTTTAGTTCAGAAATTTTCATAGCTATTTTGTCCATTAGGTGATCTATGCTTTGCATTTGATATTTGTTTTTGTGTATTGCGTAGTTGAGTATTTTTGAGTCTCATGCGATTTTGATGGATTGATCTGATTTGACCGTTATTACTACTGGGCTTATGAAATATTCGTCTGAACATGATGTTAGTTTTTTAATTTATTTGTCTTCGATTAATTTTTTAAGTTCGTTTTCTACTTTTTCTACTAGGTGTAGTGGAATTCGTCTACCCTTGTGTTGTGTTGGGTTGAATTCGCTTTTGAATGTTGATTTTGCGACATGGTTTCGTGATCTACCTAGTCTTGTGCATAGGTGTGGATACTTTTGGAATATCCATTTGGATATTCTTAAATGGGTGTTTGTTATGTTGAGTAAATTTCTCTCACCTTCTCTTTTTGCTGTGTTCCCATTGTGAGGCGGAGGCCTAGTTTGTCCATGATGTCTCTTCCCATAATATTTATTGTATTGGTATCTACCAATAGGATTGTGCAGTTTTTTGCAGTTGATGTTCCTGACGTTATGTCCACGTGGATTGTGCCCAGTATGTTGATTTTGTTGTTATTGAAACATCTGAATTCGCCCAGGATTTATCAGGATGTTGGTTTTTTGTCTTGTTATCCACGAGTAGGTTTTTTGCCGTCTGGATGTTCAAGAAACTCCTGGGGCTTCCTGTATCAGCTAACCAATAGGTTTGTTTTTTGTTGGTGTTTGTTTTCAGCCAAAATTCCCCTCTTCTAGTCTTGTTGAGGTCGCTGACTTTTTCAATTGTAAATTTAACTGAGTGGATGAAGTTTGTTGTGTTTTGCCAGTCTTCCATCATTTCCCGATTGTAGCAAGTTGATTCCGGGTCGATTATTTCTTCTGCTGAAATGTGTGTATCCTCCTGTTCTTCTTCATTTATGTTTCTCATTTTCTGTGATGTTTTTCTTTGAACCAATTGGTTATTCTTTTGTTGTTGTTGGTAGCCGGAATATGTTTGTTGTCCGGGGTAATTTTGTTGTCTGCGTTGTTGTGGGTTGTATTGTGAACGTGGTGGCATCTCTGACTTGCACTGTTTTGCGAATTGCCCCATTTTCTTGCATATTCTGCAGATTCCGTTCTTTGCGGGGCAAACATTTATGTGGCCAGGGAGAAATTTGTTGCCACAGCGTCGGCAGTCTTGAATTTGTCCTGATTGTGGAGTTGGCAGAATTGGGACCTGTTCTGGCGTTTTAAGTACTGGATTTTTTCGATCCATGGGTTTGCTTGTAGTGTATTTGTGTTAGTGTTTCTCATTTTCTGTTGGCTTTCTTGTCCTCTTTCTCGTGCTAGTGCATATTGTAGTGTCTCTGATGGTGTTCGTTCCTCTGATAATAAATCCATTTGGATTTGCTGGTTGTTCATTCCTTGTATGAAAATGCTCTTGACAAGGCTTTCCTCTAAGTGGTCCCAGTTGCAGACTGATGCGTGTTTTTTGATTCGTGAGTGGAAAACTTCTAATGATTCGCCTTCTTTTTGTCGGCATCGGAAGAATTGATATTTGTCAAATGTTTCATTCCTTGTTTGTATGAATGCTTCTCTGAGTTGTTCTACTAGTGCGTCCGTGGTGCATTTTTGTATGTCTGTGCGTGGGAATCTTTGGTGGAAAATGTTTGTTGCTCGTGCTCCTAGTGAGAGGTATATGTGGCTTTTTGTTTTGTTTGTTTTGTTATCTGCTTCTTCCCATGGTATGTTATCTACTTGCAGTCCCTTGTCCTGTATGTCTCTGCAGGTGTTTTGTCAATCGGTGCGTCTTTTGACATTTCTTTGTTCTCTTTGCCTTCTTTCGGCGGTTGTTTCATCAGATAGTGCTGGTTCGTAGTGTGGCTCTGTTGGGTAACCAAGTTCTTCATTTTCCGGTCTGGGTTGGAGTAGCTTGTCAACTTGTGTTTTTTCATTTACCATAATTGCTAGTTTTACTGTACCTAGCCATTCTATTTCGGGCTGGTGACCTTTATCCCAAAAGAAGTTTACTCCTAATGGAGAACGAGCCATAGTTGACTGCGCCATGTGGTATGCGAATTGCTTTTTGATGAAAAGAGCAAGAGTGAATCTTGAATTTCAACGACTATTCTCTGAACGCGTTAAGGCAAAACTGCAACGAAGTGCTTTCGCACTTGCTGGTCAAGACACAGTACCAGTTGTACTGTGCGGTTAACAGTTTAACATAAATGACAATCAATTTCATCAATCTATGTACAATGCTTTGTCACCAATTGGTGAGGTGTTAACATGTAGAGAAGTAAGTACAATAACAAATGAGTTTATTCTTCGGATGGAGATTATACAATAAGATAAATATGTATATAGTTTAAGAGTGTTTATATTAATACGGGGTATAATTGGTTGCGTTTTGTGGATTCCTCCACCACAATAATAATAATAATAATAATAATAATAATAATAATAATAATAATAATAATAATAATAATAATAATAATAATAAAAATAATAATAATAATATATTAATAGTAATAACAATGATGATGATAATATTAATAATAATAATAATAATAATAATAATAATAATAATTATAATAATAATAATAATAATAATAATAATAATAATAATAATAATAATAATAATAATAATAATAATAATAATAATAATAATAATAATAATAATAATAATAATAATAATAATAATAATAATAATAATAATAATAATAATAATAATAATAATAATAATAATAATAATAATAATAATAATAATAATAATAATAATAATAATAATAATAATAATAATAATAATAATAATAATAATAATAATAATAATAATAATAATAATAATAATAATAATAATAATAATAATAATAATAATAATAATAATAATAATAATAATAATAATAATAATAATAATAATAATAATAATAATAATAATAATAATAATAATAATAATAATAATAATAATAATAATAATAATAATAATAATAGTAATAATAATAATAATAATAATAATAATAATAATAATAACAATGATAATAATTGTGACGCTAGACTTATAAGAATAAGATCTAAGCTCTAATCGAAAAGAGAATATTCAACGCACAACTTTATTCGGTGAAACCTAAGGCAGAACTGCAGTTGACCTTTTGTCAGTCTGCACACTTAGTGCGTAGTACCAGTTAACTTTGAACATAAGAGACAATCGTCGGACGATTGCATACATTAACAATGTTAATGTATATGTACTGCATGAAGGAATTATTAATTTACTGCATCATAACATACGTAAAGTAAGAATGTTTTGTAATGGTAATACACATGTACCACATTTCCCCTCGGGAGGAATAACAAAGCTTTTTTTAAAAATTTGTTAGGCGATTGTAAAGGCATTGTTTAGAGTTCATGTGGGCTTAGTTCTCTCTCTCTTGACTCTTATGATTGGAGCGATACTTCCAGCACCTGTCCTTCGGCCAGAGGTGATACCGGCTCAGTCTCAGTAGGCTCTTGTGTTTGGCCTAGGGTTGGTGATGTACTTCTACGTTCTTCCGGCCTTTGTGTGGAATCGTCTTGCGCACTTGGACTCGGTTGGAAGTTTGCGATGCCTTTGGGGCTTTTGATTGGAGTGCTGGTTTGGGTCTCGTCTGTGTCGTCGTCAGTGGATAGAGTTTCGGTCTGACCGTATTTTATTGTCTTCTTTTTGAGTCTATTGCTTCGTCGTGGCTTTTTGCCTTGATTGATTTCGTGTATGTCTATCGACTCTTGTGGTTCATGGTCTGCGTCTTTTGGGTTGGCTTCGGCCGTTGCCTCGTGGGCTGGGATGGTATCGTCACCATCTTCTTCTTGCGAGGATGCGTATTGATCTTTGTGTTGTTTCTTCGCGTCCCTTTTTTAGGAGACTGTACGAATTTCCTTTTCGGTGGGACTTTTGTGCGATGGACTTTCGCGAGGTTTGCCAGGTTGGGGTTGGTAGGTGAATCTTGTAATCTTTTGCGGATTGTACGTTCGCCTTTTAGTTTGGTCATTTGCTCTTTTTGGTGGATGTTCATCGTTCGCTGCAGCTTTTCGTGGTGATTGATTACCGTCTTTCATGCCGCGAATTGGATTAAGTGAATTTGGGGCTGTGTGGACGTACCGAATCTAGCTACCTCGGACTTGTGGAGGACGGTGTCGTCTTGTCCCGGGTATTTGATCGTTAGCGTTGAGCCGGATGTTTTGACTAATGCTGCCCCTTCTGGTATTGCTTCGTAAAAGCCTTGTAGTTGTTTCTTGCTGCGTGTTGAAGCAATTGTTTTCCTTGCTAGTTGTAGGCCTTTACTGGATTCGGCGATCGGTTGCAACGTTGATTGTGTGGTCATTCGGAATGTTCGAGTGATCTCGCCGGTGTCGTTCTTGGCTGCTGTGAGCATCCTCTCTTTTGAAGTTCGTACCTCCTCGTCGCTGTCTAGGTCCTCTTGTTCCCATCGTTCGTCGGATATCAGCGCGTCCGCTCCCATGATGTTGTCATCTAAATAGTCATGTTGTACATTTGGCCATTTTAAATTTCTATTATCAGGTTTTGTTGTTAGATTGGTTATTGGAGTATTGGCGGGGCGCCCAAAGTGCGCTTCGAATGGTGATATATTGGTTGCTTTTTTCCTACATATTCTTAGTTCTTGTGCGATTTGTTTTAAGGATTGTTTTATATTAAACGAGTGTTGTTTGGGATCTAGCTTGATGCACCCTAGTCTTCGTTTGACCGTTTGAATTAATCTTTCGACGAGGCCTATCGATCTATTGTCGTTTGCGGGTGCAAATATTATTCTAATATTGTTTCTGTTGCACAAGTCTCTAATTATATTACCCTTTTAGCATCTAGCTTGGTCCATTCGTATAGATCTAGGTACCCCATGTATGGACATATATTTGTTTAGAAAGTGTTCTACGTTTGTTGCATTGGCGTTATTGTATAATTTAAGGGATGGAAATTTTGAAAATCGATCGATGCAAGCGAGAAAGTATATTTCTCTTCCTTGACCGTCTACTATTGGTCCACCAAAGTCTATCTGGATTTCTTCGTTTGGTTCGACGCATGGTTTCATTGGTGACCATTTAGTTTTTGGTATCATGCTTTTAAGGTTCTTACCAAATTCAGTGCAGGGGCCGCATGTTTTTGCCTTGTTTATCAGATCTCTGTTAATGAAGGGCCACCAGAGTCTATTCGCTAGTTCTGTCATTCCCCATGAGCCAGGGTGGGTAGCATGCAGAACGTCAATGACTGCCTCTTTAAGTGCTTTGGGAATCGTGAGGCGGTTGTCCAGTAGTATGCAGCATCGTTTACGCTCAGTTGGTTCCAGTGGGCGTATATCTGTTTGCTCACTGCTTTGCATCGGCGTTCGTTGTTCTGGATTATGCAAACTCGAATCTCTCTTAGTACACTGTCTCTATTGGTCATGGCTGCTATTAATGTCGAGCAGAAAACATCCCTGATTGCTTTATCCAGTGTTGTATTTGATGTTGTTTGTTCTTCTTGTTGGGGCGGGGGGTGGTTTTCTTCTTTGTTGGGGCTTAGGTAGGTGGTGAATGATAGTGGACATCTTCCTGGGCTCTTTGGGGAAGTGTTTTGCATTTCGTCTTTGTCTGTTTGCATTTCTGGAAAAATTTGTTTTTGTGTTAGCAAGTGATTTGTTATTTGAGTTATTTGGCAAATGCGGTTTTGCAATCGCTTGTTGTGTGACTTTTTGTTCAATTACGTCATTCCTCGTCACGCGGTTTTCTATATTGGGATTGGAATGTTGTCTGCGTAGGCTGTAATTATGTTCTTTTTGAACTACTTTTTTTTGTCTTATGACTTTGTGCTCTAGGCACTTTGATTTTGGACTCGTCCCGCGATTCCAGGGGTGTTTTTCTCGGCCGGCCTCTTTGACGTTTAATTGCAGTCGTTGTGTTTGATGTCTTGGAATCGTCGTGCGATTCCAGTATAGGGAATTTTCGTGGTCTACCGCGTTGTCTAATTGCATTAATTGTTTTAACTATAGCATCTATTTGTGCTATTACAAAGTCTTCGTCGTACATGCTAATTGGTTTTGCGGCACGGTGGGGGTTTCTAGATATGTAATCTGTGAGGCCCATCTTTGAGCCTGGTATATGTTCTATATTGAAGTGGAATGGGATTAGCTGATCGCACCAGCGGGTTAATCTGCTTTGGTGTGCCTTTGTTGATTTATCTTTAAGTATGGATAGAAGTACCCGATGGTCTGTTTGTACGGTGAAATATTGACCATATATATAATGCTTGAAATGTTCCAGTGACCAAACTATGCCTAGGAGTTCGAGCTCGTTAATGCTGTATTTTTCTTCAGCTTTGTTTAGAACACGCGATGCATATGCTATTGTTTCCCAACCGTTGTTCGATTCCTGCTCGAGCACTGCTCCGAGCCCGGATCGTGATGCGTCTGTACGTACCCGTGTTTTTCTCGACTGGTCAAAATGTGTGTTTTCGGTTATGTTTTTTAAGTGTTCTTTTATTTTTTCGAATGCTGTTTGGTGTTTTGTGGTCCATACGTATTTGTTATCTTTTTTCAGTAATTCTCGAAAGATTCTGCATTGTGTTGCTAAATTCGGAACGAATTTTGTTAGGTGGTGTACACTACACAGGAAAGATTTTAGTTGTTTACATGTGTTGGGTGCTTTTAGGCTTTGTATGGCTTCGGTTTTGGTGACTAATGGTTTTATACCGTGTTGATTGATTTCAAATCCTAGCCATTCTATTTTATTTTTTGCGAAATGACAATTTTCGAAATGACAATTTTCTAAGTTTATGCTTAGATTTTCCTTGTCGAGTCTATCCAGACATTCGAATACTT
>NC_134475.1:33315104-33405104 GCF_964194025.1 Convolutriloba macropyga
ATAATAATAATAATAATAATAATAATAATAATAATAATAATAATAATAATAATAATAATACTAATAATAATATTACTAATAATTTTGGTTGAGGATTCAAAAAAAATGCAAGCAGGAAAATTGGAAGTATCTGTAAACACTACTAAACTATAATACATATATCATAGATTTTTGTACATTTTTATCATAGACTTGATGTTACCTGACTACCAATTGATTTGTTTTTTTACTTATTTACGTTGAATCATATGTAACGTTTTCTTAACTTCAGTATCAACTGGTACTAGTTTCGTTGCCGCGCATTGCGCCATAGAAAACACGCATATCTGCATTAACGGTTTAAAGAAAAGTTGTGAACTTAAGATTAGCTCTTGCTCTGTTACCTGCATTCGTGTTATACATATCATTGCGCAGTCAATTATGGCTAGATCTCCACTAGGAGTACATTTCTTTTGGGACAAAAAACCACAACAAGAACTAGACCGGGAGAAGTGGTTATCAACGATCAATTTAGCAAAATTGATAAAAGACAAGAACCAGGTAGAAAAATAACTACTTTCCAAACCACAAAACGGAGAATTACAATATCCAACAGAACCACACTACAAACCAGAATTGCCAGACGAAACAATAGCCGAAAGAAGGCAACGAGAACAAGCAACGTAACCTTGAAAAAAGGACCAACAGTAGACAGCATTCCCTGTGAAGAAGCCGAAACAAAGGGAAAAAAGTTTGATTTACCTATAACTAGGTGCTTAAGCAACTAACATCTTCCAGAAATGTTTCGCACACACAGATTTACAACAATGTACAATAGATGCAATAATGGAACAAATAAAAGAAGCATTCATACAAACGCGCAACGAAACGATTGATAGATTTCAATTCTCTAGATGTAGACAAAATGAAGGTGAATCACTAGCAGTTTTCCATTCAACAGTGAAAATCAAGCAGAATTACGCAACTGGGAACATCTCGAAGAAATTTTAGTAAAAAGCATATTATACAAGGCATGAACAATTGGCCATTACAAATGGATTTGTTATCCGAAGATCGAACGCTAAGTGAATTACTGAAGTAAGCTTTAGCTAGGGAGAAAGAGAGAGAGAGAGAGAGAGAGAGAGAGAGAGAGGGAGGGCAAGAAAATCAACAGAAAATGAAAATCACGCAATCATATAGCAATAAAACATGGAAAACCGATATAGTACAAGTCATTATAAGAACAAACAGAACCTCTGTGCTACCAACACCAGCAGCTGGCAACGTACAAGATTGGAGACGTTCTGGCAACAAAATATTACCGGGATATTTCAAATTTTGCCCATCAAAAAAAGAACACGTCGTGTATGTGAGAAATTAGTGCACTTCTCAAAAATCTTCAGATCAGAGATACCCCCATGACCAATCTGCAGCAACTAAGAAGACAAGGACAGTATAACAACAACCAACAATTGACATGAAGACCAAACCCTACTGGCACAAACACTAAACAACAAAAAGGGCCATAACAAACTCGTGCACCTGGCGTCAGAAAACCAAAAACAACAAGCTCAGCTCAGATAGAACCAACAGCAGACCCAAATGCGAAATCAGACAAAGGCTCCGGAAAGAAAACCCCAGGCAAACAAAAACAAAAGTCAAAGCAAGAAACGTTTAACCAAAGTGAACTTCAGGCAAAAATGTCTAACTCTCAAAGTACCTCCCAATAAAGCCAACCACCTGGTTCCTCACAGGTCAACAAAACATTCCAGTCTCAAACAAACAAAACAATCCCAACACTCGTGTCATCAGTCAAAAGGTCATTCTTAAAATTCGACCTAGCTAGCATACCCAAGACGAATCAACAAGACATTCTACAGGTTATTTCAAACACTCCAAACAATAGACCATTCCCTATTGCAATCAGTAATGATCCATCGGTGTTTATGATAACTTCACCGGACAGCCCCACAATTGACAAACGAAACTACAGATTTCACCTCTTCGAAATCAAACAGACCTATAAATAAGGCCATCAATCGAAACCCCTGACATATCATAGCACAGAAAGCCCCACACCTACTTCAGAAACAAATTTGAACGCAAACAAACCAGAAGTGACGTTACGAGAAGCTACAAATCGGTACCTCAACCACATTTCACGATAAGATTGACAACTTCTACGATCTACTCAAAGCCCCCTAACTCACCGCCAAAGAAATCAATTTCCAATTTAAATTATGAGGACATCCAAGTTTTGCATTCAGTTCCATAATAAGGAACTTCCACTCGAGGGGGAGTGCCATACGGAAACATCTCCACTGGACTCAATAACCAGGTATTGAAAGTGTTATTTAAAAACTCTCTATACACATGTTATTAAATAATCAGTTTGTAAATAGCCAAATTTGCCTAATAATAGTTTACTGCGTGCCCTCTTAAAAAAGAGTGTTAATTAAAGTCTGAAATCTTGCTTTGTTCACTTTACTTATATAAGTTTTCTTAGCTGAGATATAGCAACTGGTAATCGTTGCCCACATTGTCTTCCCAGCCCAGATTGTGGTCGTTCCTAATGATGTGGAAGCAGAAAATTTGATAGCAGAGAGGTATTTAGTTGCCCGCTCTGCTCAAAGACTTATAATGTCCAGAAAAAGTCTACAAAATCAATATGCTAGAGTGCATGGCTGCTCATATACACAAAAACAAGCATAACGTGTTATAGAGACTGGAGGCTGTCAAGCCCGACAACTTACTTCCACAAGCTCTAAAGCGCGAGTCTAATAGTGGCCTTTTAATTTTTGTGACTGATATATAATCAGAGTGAACTTGCATATATCCCATCGAAGGTCTGTTAGACTAAATACGTGCAGTGTGGCGTACTTAGACAAATTGAGGGGCCACCACCACCAAAGTTGAAAACAGTTAGTTCGTTCATGTCCAGTTTTTCGCGCGTTTTTCGATGTTTCCAGACTGTGAGATTTTGAAAGCACGATGCCTCCCCAATCGTTTATCTTTGGTACTGGACATACTTGATTCGGTCAGTGATCTCAACCTCGAAACCATTCGATGCCTTGGAAAGCGACGTAATTTGTTGCCTAAGGGCATTAGAAAAAATTGTAAATTGAAAACACTGATTGTAGCGGTTAACAATGTAATATTTTGGAAAGATTAAACAACTATTACATAAAGTTCGTATGAGTTTTTTTTGACTGCTTGTTTTTACTTTGGCTTTATTTGCGTTCCATGTTTTAATCAGACGCTGTTCCGAGCATTTTTGAGTCTAAGGATTTAGTGAACTATATTGTGTTTGTTAGAT
This sequence comes from Convolutriloba macropyga, assembly GCF_964194025.1. Classification (NCBI taxonomy): domain Eukaryota; kingdom Metazoa; phylum Xenacoelomorpha; order Acoela; family Convolutidae; genus Convolutriloba; species Convolutriloba macropyga. Next base: position 33,318,400 of record NC_134475.1, read on the forward strand.
GATAGTGACATTGAGCGTAAAGTTATGCTGTTTATTCTTTTCCCTTGCAAGCTTTTTTGCAAGCCGTTTTAATTTGAGACGCCAGCCGTGTTAATTTCACGATATTCAACCCATGTTTAAGTGCGCGAACCTAAACCGCTCTGATCAGACCATTAAGGTTGCACACTGGTGGCGTGGTGCGACCCAAAATACACGATCTGGGAAACGCTTGATTCGCACGATGGTCTGGAAAAAGGTCGCAATACCGTCTGATCAGAAGGCAAATTCTGGAAAATGGTCTAGAAAATGGTCACACTACGACCTAGCTGAGGAAAAAGTTGCACTATAGTCTGATTATGGGTCGCACAAAAGTCTGGCCAATCGTCACACTATGAACTGATCAGAAGGCAAAGTCTGGAAAATGGTCTATACAATGGTCACAATACGATCTAGCTGAGGAAAAAGTTGCACAACGGTCTGATTATGGGTCGCACAAAAGTCTGGGTCAATCGTCGCACTATGAACTGATTAGAGGGCAAAGTCTGGAAAATGGTCTGGACTATGGTCACACTACGGTCTATCAGAGGGCAAAGTTGCACTATAGTCTGATCATAAGTTGCACAAATGTCTGGTCAATAGTTGCACTACGGACCGATCAGAGGACAAAGTCGCACTACAGTCTGATCATAGGTTGCACAAAAGTCTGAAAAATGGTCGCACTACGGTCTGATCAGAGAAAAAAGTCTGGACTTAAGTTGCCCCATAATCTGACCACCTTATATACAATACAATTTATGTACAACCAGAGGTGAAAGAAGTTAGAGTTTGAGAATTGTTTGTTAAAACTGAATTTTCTATCTAACTGTAGTAAAAGAGTTCCTCTGCTTCAGATGAACTCAACCATTTCAAGTAGCGTGGAGAATTTCTGCTGGCTAAACTTGACGTTTAAAAAAGATAATATATCGTTTCCTTGGCTAGCCTTGTGAAAATTGTGTAAAAAGCATCTGACAATTTTTTCAGGTAAGTATGATAAAATTTTTAAAAAATAAAATTGAATGGGAAAAATTTAAAAGTTCTCATTTTTAAAAGTTCTGATTTTGTATAGTTGATCTTTATTTTAAGCAGTTATTTTAGCCACTAGACTATGGTGTATGCGGATAGAAGATTTTGTATTGGAGATGGTCAGGAGTGCTTTTGCAAGATTTGAGCGGGCACTATCGTTTCTTATTTCTCAGCACTGATACAGACAGTATCTTGTGTTTTATTGACCCTTGAATACACCTGTTGGCCAATTTATTTTGCATTTCCCTGACAGAATTTATGTTTGCCTCTTCGTGGAGTTTTTGAACCTGGTACCATCCTGGTTATCGAAGGCAAATCCGTAGAGCTCCGTTTTGCACGTTTTGTATTTTATTTACAAGGGCACATGAATAATCCAGCCAGCAACCATCTTAATAAAAGAAGTAGGGGTCAAATTCAAGATTTGTAAACCAAAATAAGATTTTCTTCGTTAACGTTAAGATTACTAAGCTTCCGGAGTTGAAATAGCCTGCTGTTCGCTCTTCGCAAAAAAACTTTGTAATGTTCACTCCACTTGAGGTGTGGAGTGAAAATGATACCCAAAGATATTACCAATTGTGTCTTCTGAATTGATACTCCTTCTATGTTGAACTCAAGAGAAGTTCCTTTCTTTGAGGGGTTTTTAAACATCAGGTAATGAGTTTTATTTGGGTTAATTTTAATTTTCAGTGATTCACACCAGTCAATTAGACTGTTCAGTGATGATTGGAGATGCTTTTGAATTAATTTGGGGGATTTTGACCTATAGTAAGTTGCAAAGTTGTCAGCGAATTGTGAGATCTGGGCTTTTATTTGAGGCAAACGATTGACGTATATGAGAAAGAAGAAAGGACTAATTACGCTCACTTAAGGTACTCCAGCTGTCGGGCTGAAACTATCATTGACAGTAGTTTATACCGTCTGATCAGAAGGCAAAGTCTGGAAAACGGTCTAGAAAATGGTCACACTACCATCTAGCTGAGAAAAAAGTTGCACTATAGTCTGATTATGGGTCGCACGAAAGTCTGGTCAATCGTCACACTATGAACTGATCAGAAGGCAAAGTCTGGAAAATGGTCTATACAATGGTCACAATACGATCTAGCTGAGGAAAAAGTTGCACAACGGTCTGATTATGGGTCGCACAAAAGTCTGGGTCAATCGTCGCTCTTGGAACTGATCAGAGGGCAAAGTCTGGAAAATTGTCTGGACTATGGTCACACTACGATCTATCAGAGGGCAAAGTTGCACTTTAGTCTGATCATAAGTTGCACAAAAGTCTGGTCAATAGTTGCACTACGGACCGATCAGAGGACAAAGTCGCACTACAGTCTGATCATAGGTTGCATAAAAGTCTGGAAAATGGTCGCACTACGGTCTGATCAGAGAAAAAAGTCTGGACTTAAGTTGCCCCATAATCTGACCATCTTATATACAATAAAATTTATGTACATTCAGAGGTGAAAGAAGTTAGCGTTTGAGAATTGTTTGTTAAAACTGAATGTTCTATCTAACTGTAGTAAAAGAGTTCCTCTGCTTCAGATGAACTCAGCCATTTCAAGTAGCGTGGAGAATTTCTGCTGGCTAAACTTGACGTTTAAGAAAGATAATGTTTCGTTTCCTTGGCTAGCCTTGTGAAAATTGTGTAAAAGGCAACTGACAATTTTTTCAGGTATGTATGATAAAATTTTAAAAAAATAAAATGGAATGGGAAAATTTCAAAAGTTCTTATTTTTAAAAGTTCTTATTTTGTTTAGTTGATCACTATTTTAAGCAGTTATTTTAGCCACTAGACTATGGTGTATGCGGAGAGAAGATTTTGTATTGGAGATGGCCAGGAGTACTTTTGCAAGAGTTGAGCGGGTACTATCGTTTCATATTTCTTAGCACTGATACAGACAGTATGTTGTGTTTTATTGACCCTTGAATACACCTGTTGGCCAATTTTTTTTGAATTTCCCTGACAGAATTTATGTTTGCCTCTTCGTGGAGTTTTTGAAACTGGTACCATCCTGGTTATCAAAGGCAAATCCGTAGAGCTCCGTGTTGCACCTTTTGTATTTTATTTACAAGGGCATATGAATAATCCAGCCAGCAACAATTTGAATAAAGAAGTAGGGGTCAAATCCAAGTTTTGTAAACCAAAATAAGTTTTTCATCGTTAACGTTCAGATTAATAAGCTTCCGGAGTTGAAATAGCCTGCTGTTCGCTCTTCGCAAAAAACCTTTGTAATGTTCACTCCACTTGAGGTGTGGAGTGAAAATGATACCCAAAGATATTACCAATTGTGTTTTCTGAATTGATACTCCATTTATGTTGAACTCAAGAGAAGTTCCTTTCTTTGAGGGGTTTTTAAATATCAAGTAATGAGTTTTATTTGTGTTAATTTTAAATTTCAGTGAGTCACACCAATCAATTAGACTGTTTAGTGATTATTGGAGATGCTTTTGAATTAATTTGGGGGATTTTGACCTATAGTAAGTTGCAAAGTTGTCAGCGAATTGTGAGATCTGGGCTTTTATTTGAGGCAAACGACTGACGTATATGGGAAAGAAGATAGGATTAATTACGCTCACTTGAGGTACTCCAGCTGTCGGGCTGATACTATCATTGACAGTAGTTTATACCGTCTGATCAGAAGGCAAAGTCTGGAAAACGGTCTAGAAATTGGTCACACTACGATCTAGCTGAGGAAAAAGTTGCAGTATAGTCTGATTATGGGTCGCACAAAAGTCTGGTCAATCGTCACACTATGAACTGATCAGAAGGCAAAGTCTGGAAAATGGTCTAGACATTGGTCACACTACGATCTAGCTGAGGAAAATGTTGCACTATAATTTGATTATGGGTCTCACAAAAGTCTGGTCAATCGTCGCACTATGAACTGATCAGAGGACAAATTCTGGAAAACGGTCTGGACAAGGGTCATACTACGGTCTATCAGGGGTCGAGGTTGCAATATAGTCTGATCATAGGTTGCACAAAAGTCATGTCAATAGTTGCACTACGGACCGATCAGAGGACAAAGTTGCACTATAGTCTGGTCATAGGTCTCTGGAAAGTTTGGAAATTGGTAGCACTGCGGACTGATCAGAGAAAAAAAGTCTGGACCTAAGTTGCCCCATAATCTGACCACCTTACATACAAACAATTTATGTACAACCAGAGGTGAAAGAAGTTAGCGTTTGAGAATTGTTTGTTAAAACTGAATGTTTTATCTAACTGTAGTAAAAATCGTCCTCTGCTTCAGATGAACTGAGCTATTTCAATTACCGCGGAGGACTTCTGTTGGCTCAACTTGACGTTTAAAAAAGATAATGTATCGTTTCCTTGGCTAGCCTTGTGAAAATTGTGTAAAAGGCAACTGACAATTTTTTCAGGTAAGTATGATAAAATAAAAAAAATAAAATCGATTGAAAAAATTTCAAAAGTTCATTGGGCGTGGGTGGGACTCGAACCCCTTGTGTTGATTTTCTGTTTCTTCTAGATGATAATTCACTTCACAAAATTCACTTATTTTGTTGCAATTTTTTCGTTTCAAAGCTTTGTTCTTTCAAGGTTCAAGTAGTCTCAAATTTAAAATGGAGATCGACAAACTGATTTGAACGGTTTCGAAACCAAGCGCTCAAATCTGATGTTGTATTAGAGGACAAGGCTAAGTTTCATATACAATGCTAGAAAAATTCAGTTTTTCTTTCCATTTTGTTAAGTCTCCTCTTGATGGAATTGTAGCTTGCGCTTAGATAGCTGGATCTATTTTTGATTAAAACCTATTTTAATGTTGAATAAGATTGAGGAGATGGTAGAAACGGTAAAGATTAATAAAGAGAGTGAGAAATAGAGTAGGGAAAACCGTTGTTTCTGACTTTTAAAAGCCATAAAATTAAACAGACAAAATTAGGAAGTGGTTAAATCAAAGTGCTACGCTAACCTAAACCATTAGACCACTAGAACCAAACCACGCGCAGCACAATAGTGAATGTTTTCGTTTGTTGTTGGTTTGACAGATATTTTTTTTTAATCAGTGGAATGTTGAGGAAAAAATTAAAATAATTAAAAAAGTAGAAATGAATGGCATCAAAAGAAGGCGCAATATTTCGTCATTAATTACGCATAAAGACATTAATGACAGCTGTGATCTGTTCAGCCCCGAATTGAATTGGCGAGCGGCTGGCTGAACAGATAAAAATAATGGAATAATATGGACAGAGAATTACAACACTGAGTTGCATTTGGCGCCGAATTGACCAAGCGAGAGGCTGGCCGAAAACTCTTATCGCGTTTGATTATTCTCTTGCTTTTCATGTCTTATTTTTTTAATATAGCTAAAAAATAATAAGAAACGTTGGAGGTAACTGAGTTGGACTCGAACTGCAGTCGGGAGAAAGAAAAAACTTTTCGTTCCTCTGTTTATTCTTCCACGCTTTGTTGACCTCTGAGCCAATTGCCTTCTATTCAAGACGTTAGAAGTTTGTTGCAGTTTATTGGATGGAAAAAACGCCTCAGGGAAATAAATATTAAATTGCTGGAGTGGGGCTTGAACCGTAGTTTGCGTACATTATTCAAATTTTTTTTACTCTTCGCAACCGTGCCAATCGATAACGATTTACGTTTAACCGACTGCCTGTGTTTCATTTGCACTCTCAGTTTTTCAGTTTGTTTTTCAGCTTGTTTTGTTCCGTTTCCCTAATTTTCCTTTTTGTGCTTTTAATTCTTGCTTTTTTGCTGTCGTACAGCCCGTTCTGTTGTTTGAAAGATTATGATCATTGGTATTGAATTTCCGGGATTGAACTGCGATTGATCCTTATTTTGTTTAGTTGATCACTATTTTAGGCAGTTATTTTAGCCTCTAGTCTATGGTGTATGCGGCTAAATGACTTAGTATTGGGGATTGTCAGGACTGCTTTTGGAAGAATTGAACGGGCACTATTTTTTCTTATTTCTCAGCACTGATACAGACAGTATGTTGTGTTCTATTGACCCTTGAATACACATGTTGGCCAATTTATTTTGCTTTTCCATGACAGAATATATGTTTGCCTCTTCGTGGAGTTTTTCAACCTGGTACCATCCTGGTTATCGAAGGCAAATTCGTAGAGCTCCGTTTTGCACGTTTTGTATTTTTTTTTACAAGGGCACATGAATAATCCAGCCAGCAACCATTTTAATAAAAGAAGTAGGGGTCAAATTCAAGATTTGTAAACCAAAATAAGACTTTCTTCGTTAACGTTAAGATTACTAAGCTTCCGGAGTTGAAATAGCCTGTTGTTCGCTCTTCGTACAAAACCTTTGCAATGTTCACTCCACTTGAGGTGTGGAGTGAAAATGATACCCAAAGATATTACCAATTGTGTTTTCTGAATTGATACTCCATTTATGTTGACCTCAAGAGAAGTTCCTTTCTTTGAGGGGTTTTTAAATATCAGGTAATGAGTTTTATTTGGGTTAATGTTAATTTTCAGTGAGTCACGCCAATCAATTAGACTGTTCAGTGATGATTGGAGATGTTTTTGAATTAATTTGGGCGACTATGACCAACAGTAAGTTGCAAAGTTGTCCTCGAAGTGTGAGATCTGGGCTTTTATTTGAGGCAAACAACTGACGTATATGAGGAAGAAGATAGGATTAATTACGCTCACTTGAGGTACTCCAACTGTCGGGCTGAGACTATCACTGTCAGTGGAGTTTTATTCACGGAAACATTCCTTTGCGATCAATTTATCCAACTTTTTTTTGAATTATTCATCCCAATCGAATTCAATTTGTGAAAGAGTCCTAGGTAGGTTTTTTCGACATCCAAGCATACTAGACCAACCATTTCAGAATGGAAGGCTTCAATGACATGCTGAGTGAGTTTAATGAGGAGGCTTGCCGAATGTATTTTCACTTTCACAATGTCACCTTGTTCAATAACAATTTTTTCACAACAACTTTACATATTTTGTAAGACTAATGGGTCGGTAGTTTCCGGTTTTTGATGGGGTCTCTGTCTTGTATTAGTACTATTTAAATCTGGAATTTTTTCCAGTTATCTGGAACATACGAGTTTTTAATGGAGCTGTATATGAGGAGACAGGCAACGGCTTTAACATTCTTAGTCAATTCTTTAAGGAGTTAAAAGCAAATTTTATTCTGCCCAGGGATGTTTTTCTCTTTTAAAAATTCATCAAAATCTTTTGTTGTAACCAAAATGCCAAGCTGTTTGAAATCTACCTTTGTACTTATTACTGCTTTGGTATCACTTTCCACATTGTCGCAGATTTCAAAGAAAATTGATAATTCTGTTTCGTGATTTTTCATTGTGATTTTTAGCAGCTGTTTGAACATTTCAATTTTATCCTTGTCTTTGACTGCCACGCAATCTTTGTAGAATATCTTTTTTGCGTATTCTGCTGTCTTTCGTTTGGGCTCGTTTTCATTCGTTAGTTCTTTTATTGCTTTCCAGAAACCTTTTCTACCCGTGTCTCATGCACTTTCCAAAACCTTTGCTCCTTTTCTGTCTTCTGACCGCCTCATTGATTGTTTAATTTCTTTCTGTAGGTAATTTGTCTCCGTTCTTAAAGAAGTATAGTGATCGCCAACTGCAATTTTGAGCTCTCTTTGCCTTTTTCTCATCAGTTTTATCGATTTTCGTGTCTCAACACGGTAGGGGTCCTCTTTCTTGTTAATGCAGTGGTCTTCGAGAGATTTTTGTATTATTTCAGCTAAACTGTTGCTGAACTTATTCAATTAATTCTTTTTTGGATACTTCGTAGGCCAGAGATTTGATGATCTGTATAACATTTGTGCGTTTTCTTGTAGTTGATTTTTGATTTTAATTAAAATATTTTGCCTTTTCTTAGGTCCATTGTGTTAAATGTAATTTTGTGATCAATGCCTAGAACTTCTGATACTTCAAAATCATTAAAATGCGTGAAGAGGGAGTTACCGACAAAGTGCAGATCTAACATATATTTGTATTTTCCATCAAATGACTGATAGGAGTGATAACCGCTGTTCAGCAGTATAAAAGTGCCCTCGTTAATAATATTTAGAGGTTTTTCTCCATTTGCAGAATCATAGGAGCAGTTAAGTTCTACGTGGGGAGCATTGAAGTCGCCACATATGAAGACAATTTTCAAGTTTCCTGAGAATTTTTTTTCGCTGTCGACAGTGGTTTCCAGAAGAATTTTAGACAGTTATTATCCAAAAATCATCATTAAAGGGCAATTTATTGCAAAGTTCTTGTGTTTCTAATATTCCCTCTTTGCTATCAGTTTCTTTTTCTACTGTTTCTGTTCGCTTGATAACAATGCTGTTCGTCACTAAAGTAGCAGAGCCTTGATGACCGTTGTTCCAGGTTTCCATCGCAACAATGTAGTTATTGGGAGGTGTTTTTTCTTCCAGTTCTTAACTTCTTTAAAGCAAATTACATTTACAGCTTCTTCTGCTGAAAATCAAATCAGACTTATTTTATTGTTTGGGCCGCGACAGTTCCATTGCTAAATTTTAGCTTATTGACAGTATTGAAATAACAGGACCTGTACTCGCGCTTTTAATGTTGCCATGTGTTCCTTGTTTATCAATTTTTTCACTGAAGAAGCTTGAGGCGCTGTTAGGGACAATATTTATTATATGATTGTAAGACAAAATGTTAAGAACTGTTCGTATTTTGCTCAAAACTTCAGCTAGTAGAGCAGCAATTTTTTTTAGTTGATGACATTAGCTCAGTGTTTGCTTAAGGTTTGAATTTGTTGACTAGGGCTGAGAGTTTATTCTTGTTTATCTTTTTCGAGGCCTCTGCTAACTTGTGCTGATATGCTGGACAGCCTCGATAAACTGTCGCATGAGCAGCACCACAATTTGAGCATTTGCAATTTTCTTTTGCAATAGTGCATTTTTTAACACATTGATCTAGCGAACAGCGAAGACATCGAATTGCATTACTGCATGCCTATGCTGAGTGGCCAATTTTTTGACATTTGAAACATTGCATTACATGTGGTGGTTCCCGTCTTGCTTCACATTGGTGTAGCTGCCAGCCTATTTTCACTCCATGTTTTTGCGCTGCAATGACTTGATTGTTTGGTTCCGTAATCACACGTATTAATTTTGTTGGTTGGCCAGTTGCTCAACTTGTTGTTCTTGACACCTTTGTTGACATTCCTTCCGTTGTTATTTAGGAAATCTTCTTTTACCTCATCTTCAGTAAAGCTGTGGTAAACGTTTGCAATGACGAAACTTGGTCTGGAGTTAGGCTTAGGAAGTGTGTTCCTGGCGTTCTCTTTGGAATTAGGAAGTGCTTGATTTAGGTTTACTGACAGCATCAGGCATTCAGTTGAAGCAAGCTCCTCTGGTTGGATAAGGAAATCGGTTCTGTTCTTCAGTTCTCTTATTTTCTATATCTTGACGGCTGGAAAATTCGACTTGATTGCTTTCGCAAACTGAATTTGTGACGGTCTTGGATCAATCAAAACAATCATAGGTCTTACGATATTGACTGGATTTGGCACCTGTTTTCGGAATCGATTTCTTTTATTACGCACCTCAATGAAATCGCTTTCATCTTGCGTTGATTTTTCTGCTGTCACTCTGGCCTCTGATAAAAGTCGGTCAGTTTGGCTCATGTTGAGAATCAGCCTCAATGAGGCTATGAGTTTTAAAATGTTTTCTATAGAGACTAGATCCAGACAATTTTTTCCGATATGAATGAATTTTTATAGCTAACTTTGTTAAAGTCTTAGGGCTCTAATGTATGGGAAAGAGCATCTTAAAAGAGCTGCTTAAAATTTAAAGCTAAGGAAGAAATGGATTTAACAGAAATTTTAAACAGTAAGGTTAAGAGAAAAAGGTAATTGAAAAGTGAGGTAGTTAAATCTTAAGCAACTTTCAGTGAAAAATCTCTCCTTAAGAGATTCTCGCTCACAAAGGACGTTCCTACACAAGGTGGAAAACTTGCTTGTGGCTTTCCTATCACACTTTGAGGTACTGATCTGAAGGGGACATTAAAAGAAGTTGCAGTGACTTCAAAAGGACTTTTTGTTGATATTTTTATCGATAAGTTTTGTCCTAACCTTATCAAGATATACTAAATTATTCAATATTAAGTTAAATCGTATATAGTTTTGAATTGAATAATTTAAACAAATGACATGTTGGATTATGACATGTTTTCCGGAATGGTCTGATCATAGGACAAAATTTGGAGTATGTTCTGATCAGAGGGAGCGTTGGTCAGACTAGAGTCGCACAAAACTTTGGGTCGCACCGGAGTCGCACGAAATATTTGGATCGCACGAAAGTCTGATCAGGGGGAGATGGTCTGATCAGAGGTGTTTTGGGTCGCACTATGGTTGCACAATTTCTTGGGTTGCATTACAGTCAGATCAGAGGGTTTTGGTCCGCATGAGGGTCTGATAAGAGGGCAAAGTCTGGGAAAGGGTGTGACCAGAGCGGTCTAGGGTCGCGCACCTAAACCTTGGAAAACTTCTGAGTTCAAAGTCAATCTCAAGCGAAGCCGTTTTCCTCTTACATCTCTGTTTGCCCCTTCAGCGGACTGTATCCTTCAGTGACAAAAAAATCAACAATATAGAGTAGAGGGAAAACCAGGCTGGTCACAACAACCGCAGTATAAAACCAGCGACGACGTTTGTCAGTCAATAGCATCTTTGATTCTCTACCCCTCGCGATAAGAATATGACGCTCAACAGAAAGCGCCAAGTTGATTACCCATTGGGACCAGAAAGAAAAGTTGTCGAATGCATTCTTGAAGACACTATAGAACAGGGATAACCGAGCTATTTTAATGTGAGAGTCGGGAATATTGTTAGAATCTGGATACCAGTAATTTGTTTCTCTAAATGTGTACTTGCTCTTTTTAGGGATCCTTGTTATAAAACTTGCTAATTGGCATCGCTTCAATTGTCTTTTCTATGAATACGCTTTGAACTTCTAGCGAGTGTTATTTGTTAATTTTGACGCAAAGTTTGCATTGAAATATGCTATTTTGTAGAAAAGTGTTGATCAGATTTCCCGAGGTCATCCACAAGTTAGGATGATAGTAAAATGGGTAAAAATGCCGTAACAAATTTTTATTTGCTATATTTTGGTATACAATTGTAAGATAGAGATACAGCCGTTATTAGTTCACAATTAACCGTCGCCAAAAAATTTTTCTTTTATACAATACAAATGTTAGGAAAAAATTCAACAGAGGTGAATAATTTCCATATAAAATTGTAAACCCGGAAATAGTTTCAAGTCTTGATCAGTTCTTCTCCATTGAAATAAAAGTCTTGAACTGACAAATCAGTACTGATCAGTTCTTATTTCAAGTCTTAAGACTTTTGAAGATATGTCAAGACTTGCTCAAGACTTGTCAAGTCTAAGTGAAGTCTTGGCCAAGACCTGGCAATATTTATGCCAAGACTTGACCAATAGTTGGAAGGTTTTGAGTCAAGTCTTGACCAACGCTTGACAAATCTTGATCATTGCGCAATTAATAAGCAAAGTAGAGTTGAATTATTCACAGTTATTGCATGTCATATTACCTAAAAATTAGTAAAAACTTACTAATGATTTATTAATCTGACCAAGCTATAACTGATAGAAACAAACGTCATCTTAAAATGTCCCATTTATTCACTCCGCAACTAACCTATTTTCAATAGGCAGAAGAATGTGGTCATGATACCAGCCTTTGAACGACATCAAATTTTTTTAAATTCTCTTTCAGGTCAACTTTGTGGAAGTGCTCGCCTTTTTTGGTGTTTCGTTTTTCACTCTGAAGAGTTGTATAGGCAAGCTACTGTAAATGGCGGCCTTTTTCTTTCCTTGCGAAACGAAAACAAACCAACAACAAAAAATGTGCTCAAACCTTGACCTAATACATCTCATGTTGTGGCCAGGATTTTCACAAGAATTTTCAAGTGTTGGCCCAAACTTGCGCAGGACTTGTCAAGCCTTGGCCAAAACTTGCTCAAAATTTTCAAGTCCTATCCAAGATTGGCTCAAGACCTGGCAAGACTTAAGACCTGGTTAAGTACGCGCCAAGTCTAAGAAGTGGCTTGATCAGAGTTCTGATGCTGTACTGGTCAAGACTTTCGATTTCACTGAATCAGTACCGATTAAGACTTGACATTCAGTCCGGGATACTTAAAAGATCCCCTAAATCTGTTGACTGGTGTTTCCCATGCTGGATGGCCTGATTTTATATTAAACTTAGAAAGATGCTTTTCTAGGTGCTCCTTTAAAAAAGAGGTTAACTTAATCCTTTTTTTTTTACTTTCACATATTCAAAGAATTGTGCTTTAACTAAAACGCCAATAGAAATTTTTCCAAATAGCCCATAGTTACTTTATTGTTCTTTGTTTTTCCTCTCTAAGCCAGATTCTTGGTGTTTTTTCTATAGCTTTTGGATTGAACTTATTTTTGTTAAATTTCCTAAGGATTGTGAAAAACACTTTTTGCACTTTCACCACTTTTACCGCCATCACTGCAATCATTAGATTATTTTAACAAAAGATAGAAAGCTGTACATTTCCTTTGTGAATTTGGATGTCAGAAGTAAGATAATTGTTTTTTATTAAATCTTCTTTTGAAAACCTTTTTGTGCTAACACTAGATGTACTTAATTTTTGGTGTTAGAGTTTCAAAGCCAACTGCAAACATAAGAATTGCAGTGAATGCTGTTAACGTACGTTTATTTAAAAAAATGATCTGGGATTTTCATTAATCACTGCCGTTCGCCTATCACAATTATCACAAAATTCAAACCCATTCACCGCAATTCTTAGCCATTTTTAGCATTGCCTATACACGCGGAATTAATTATTTCACTAGCATAATTAGACTTTTTTTTAAAAAAAAAGGTTGACGTCAGGAAGGGTAATACATTTGACAAAAAGAACATGTATTGATGGTGCTGTTAATGTGTCGAGCTGACACTAGTTAAGTCACTGTTGGTAAAGAATATCCAAATTAAAAATGTTTAAGGATAACTGATTTGAGAACAACCAGTCTTACATCCGCAGTCGAAAGAATTTCAAGTTTTGTCAACTTGATAAGATTTAGCAACAAGTACGCAAGAATTTCCGGTTTCTGGTATCGCTCAAAATGTGGTGGATATGGTTTCATGTATTGATAGGACACTCCACACAAGACAGAAAAAGCCTTAGAAGATTTACGCTCTTTAAAGATATGAAAACTATTTAAATTGATAATTCTGGAGACTTTTCGTTTTGTTTTACTTTGCACTTTGAAATTGATTAAATTCAAAAACCAAATTAAACTTGTACTAAATAAGAGGTTAGAAGAAATCGAAATGGATTAGTCATTTAAATCTCTCTAGAAACACTTTTAATTCTATTATTTATCTCTCGTTAAGGACGCAGTTAGTAGTCCTCAGCAAAGTTGTTTTCAATTCAAGAGAAATCAGTTTCTGCATTGACTTCATTTTCTGCTTCAAGAATTGTAACAGCGTTTTTCAGCTACCGATGTTTCTCTCTTAGAGTGTAGTTGAGGTTTGAAAGATATAAAATTTTAATATAAACCCTCTCGCTCTTTCTTCATAACGACTATGGTTTTCACTCTGATAATTAGCAAAAACTTTCTCACAAATTTTTTCAAGACAAAATTTGCTGGTATTAAATTGATCACTTTATCAGAAGAAGGTTTTTTAGAGATCAAGGATTCCGATTTAAGAGACGTGCAGAAAACACCATAGTTTGTAACACCATTTTCTTTATTATTCTATTGCTTCCTGAAGGTAAAAAATCTTAAACCATTCTGAGAACTCACTAAGAATAAAAAAATAATTCAAGCTTTTCATAGTCGACGAATATCGAAGATTAATTGGAAATAGTGTTATTTTTACTGTAAAACTTATTTTATCTCACTTATTTGGTTTAAATCCAACAATAGAGCTTTTTTCAATAAATTTGTCAAACAACTTATTAGAGTAACTTATTTTCGAAATTATTAAATTGGTTTATCGAAACTTTTGAGTTTTGTTTATCACATAACGTACACGGATTATGATTTAAGCATATTACGACACGTGTGTCTCGCATGACTCAAGACAGTTACAAAAGGCATGAACAAATTAGTTTTAGTGAACAGATTTCAACTTAATAGATAAAAATATTGAAATAATCAGCGAAGAGAAGACCACTCTTCATAGGGTTGCAGGGAACAAAAAAATGTTCAAATATTAGGCATAGTTGCAACTTTTAGAGAAGAAAAGAGCCCGCTTCAAACTGTTCTTATTTTACATTTGCTTGAATAGTTCTAAAACCATGTTTACTTCAACTAAACTCATAATCAAAATATTGTTATCCGTAAAGTTGAGTCCTCAATTTGTTTTTTGAAGTTTAGGGGCTATGTTAGATTTGTGATCTGACCAGCCATTCAGCTGCTGCTTGACAAATGATTGTTTCAGACTAGGATTCCATTGTCACATTACCTGCAAGCGGAGATGGTAAAGAGCTCATCTCGTTCAATGTGAAATCTAAGCATCAAGTGGCTGAGCGCCCAAGTTGAGGTCGCTCTCAAAATTGTCTCTAATTAGACCGTCTCAGACAAGTGTGACCTGTGATCGGACCGTCCCAGACCGAAGTGACCTCTGATCAGACTAGTGTGCGCTCGAAGTTCATTGTGCGCTCGAAGTGCGCTCAAAACCACCTCTGATCAGACCAAAATGACCTCTGATCAGAAAAGTATCAGACTATTGTCCAGACGAATTCCAGACCGTTTTCCAGACTAAAGCAACTACCACTGCAAATCAAGGTAGTGTTAAAAGCACAGACTCAAACTCCAGCTAAGTAATACATATATTTACCAGTGGTAACCTACGGTGACACTGCAAACAAAAATTCAATCTAAAAAATTTTCAAAAACAGTGAAATTTTATCGGATTATACAGTGGTTGAAAGTGAACCAAATTGGTATCCCAGACTACCAGTAAAATATAGGTTGTATTGCAAAACGAATAGTTCTCCTAATGGTTCCAAAAAAATAGGTCTGATGCTTGGAAATTTCGACTTTTTCGCTTATTATATGTTCAAAAGTATTGAAATTATATCGGAGTATTAAGAGTTGTTTCTTAGTTCTACTGTTGGTTTTTTTCGACATTATTTCGCCTATTTCACCTATTTTGGCGCTGAAATGTCCTTTGATCAGACTATGGTGCGTTCGAAACGTCCTCTGATCAGACGATAGTGCGTTTGAAACATCCTCTGAGCAGACTATTAAGCGTTCGAAACGCCCACTGATCAGACTAAAGTGCGCTCGAAAACCTCCTCTGATCAGACTAGTGTGCGCTCGAAAACCTCCTCTAATCTGTCCAGTGTGCGCTCGAAATTGTCTCTAATCAGACAAGTGTGCGCTCGAAACTGCCTCTGATCAGACCGTCCAGACCGAAGTGACCTCTTAGCAGACAATTTCCAGACCGTTGTCCAGACTGAAGTGCGCTCGAAGCTTTTTCCAGAACATATAATTCGAGTGCACCGGGAACATGTATGCGCTCGAAGATCGTCTGATCGGGGTCACTTCGGTCTGGCCGCCTCGACCTGGGCGACCATCTGCAATTTAAAGTAGGGGCGTTGTAGTGGTGTGTATGTATGTGTTTGTGTGTTTTTATGTGTGTGTAAGTGTGTGTGTGTTTGTGTGTGAGTTTACGTGCGTGTGTATGTGTGTGTATGTGTGTGTATGTGTGTGTATGTGTGTGTGTTTGTGCGTGCGTTTACGTTTGTGTGTGTGAGTGTCTATATGTGTATATATATATATATATATATATATATATATATATATATATATGTGTGTATGTGTGTATGTATGTGTGTATGTGTGTGTATGCACGCGGGTATCTGCTTCTTAAACTATGGGATGCGCAATTTCTTAGACATGAGAAAAAGAGACATGTTACACACATGAGTAAAGGAAAAAGAGCATGTACAATATTCCAATTTTTGGAGTGTATCCGTCATAGAGGAACATGTTCAAGCATAAGTTTGATATCCGTTTAAATGATCTGAAACAAAGCAAATGGTTACAGAAACGTTTGCTCCAATTAAGGAATATCACCACATCCATCGCAACTAATTATTTTGATACTATATATAAGTTCTTGCACAAATTTTTCTGTAGATAAGTTGATAATTTTTTGGGGCTAATACAGGATAGTTTTTTGGCCCCTGAAAAATTTGATCTTTTGTTACCATATTTGGCAAAATTGAGAAACAGGAACATAATGTAGCTTCTTGTTCTGACCCACTTTTGTAGGACTTTTGTAAGGGAGGAACTATCTGCTGAATTGGGTTTTTGGCACGGTCAATTTTTGGCCGAGCAATAATTGCATCGCACAGAGTTGTGAATAATATCACTAGAAAGCCCGTCTAGTGTAGAATATATATTTAGAGTTTTGTCCAGATATTCTTTTTTCCACTTGTTCTGGACGTTAAAAATTTTGTCAACATTTGACTGATTTTCGTTGTTTTGGTTCACATTTTTCATAATTTTATTCAAATTTTTGTCAATTTAAAATAAAAATAAGTTAAAATTGTCTCGAAAGATGTAATTGCTTCGTTAATTACAAAGGAGTGCTGATGAACTATTTGGTCCAACCTTTTCTATAAAATAATGAAAAACTGATACGCCCCAAAGTTGCCTTTTTTCTGATTTTTAACCTTTCAAAATGTTACCTGTATATGCTTGTTTTCTGTATATAAAAATGATCAATTTTTCTTGGTTCTCACTTTCTCTAAATCGTCTTATTGAATTTAATCTGAAAATCTTATTTATTTATATTCCGTTTGAGCTCAATCGTCTTCAACGTGTTACCCCGAGTTTACCATAAACCACATAAATACAATTTGGTAGTTGTGTATACTTCTTTTGTCACGTTATTGCCTAATTGTTGTGATAAACTTATTAAATAGGAATTCGTTGCTATTTAATAAGTTCTTTTCAATTGTAGTTGCCGACGAATCGGATAAGACTTGGGGCCCCAATAACTGGGATTTTAGAGATCCGATTAGTGTATTCCCCTTATGGTTCTAATTATTGGTGCGAGTTGCGTTAACAGAGCCGTCACACGAACCCCTTACATTCTTATCAAGCAGTACTTCTAGGACATACTTATTCAAAATCAGGTCTGAATTTAAATAATAGAAGCGGCGCTGGCCTCCATCTGCAGCAGCTGCTCAAAAAATCGCCTTTGAAACAACGAAATGACATAATAATCTGGCATGATCTCCAGAATAATTCAGTGACAGCACACAAGAGCAATAGAAACAATCCTTTATCTGTCGCCTAATTGAAACATATCCTGACAAAATACAGCGAGCAAATATTAGGCCTCGTTTGCTTTAATTGTTTTGAGGCACCCAATCTTTTCAATAGTCTGTGCGATCTGAAATTTGCTCCTGTTATTAGTGTGAGACGTCATTTGATTTCACCAAGAAAGTGTAAAACGGAGTATTATAAAGCAGATCTAGAGCGAATTCATCCGGCATCACGAATTGAAGTGAATTTGCTAAGAACACTTACTCAGCACCAAAGTACATTGAACAAATTAATCTTGAAGAGAAGATCAGAAACCAGACAGAGGAAAAATTAGAAAAACTCAAAGAAAGAAAACATTTAGTAAATCAATTTTTTGGTTTGTGATTAATCTTTGCTAGTCAGTTTTGGTTTCTTAGCTTTGATTTCTGGGGCAACTTTTGAGATTTCATTATTTTTTGCCGTCTGAGATCGTTGCTGAGGGATCGCCTCTGTGGTGCTATAAGTGAAGTCAATTTTTGCTTATATTTTTTATAAAACGCTCAGCAATAGTGAGTGCTTCCTTAGTAATTTGATATTTTGCTTAATCAGCACAGGCAGTTTTTGAGATATCTTGAAGATGCTAAAAGCAATGAAGTTTACTTTCTTTTCGACTGAAGTGTAAATACTAAATTCTACTATTCTGCCTACTGTTCGTGTTTATTCTGCATTATTTTTTTTTACTTTGATTTTGTAAATTTATGTAATCTGTCTTTAAATTTTAACTTCTGTAGTCGACTAGAATTCTTCTAATGATGTCAGAAGCTAGAAATTCTGTTGGAAAGGAAGTTCAAATGGATAGGAGCGCAATCAACGATACACGGAATTCGACAGTCCTGGAAGGAAAAATTGCGCAAAATTTCTCTGAAGCAATACCCGAACTTAGATTTCATGGAGAAACACCACTTAGAAATGGTAAGGACCTTGATACTCACGTTGCAAAAAGTGTTAATAGGAGCTGTACTGTTCTTAGTCCGATGGAACAGTCAAATCCAGATGTGAATTTAGAGAAGACAGTAGAATCAAGCATTAAAAGATCAATTGATAACTTAGTTCCGTGTATACTTGAAACGATTAGGAACGAACTGCGCAATACTATCAGCGAGATTGTCGACGCCAAAGTTAGTGATCTAAGAAATGAACTCGAGGGCAAAGTCAACTTGGAAGCTACCAAATCTAAGCTAAAAACTCTGTCTGAATCTGAGCTCTGGGAAACTTATAACAGAAGAGATAATATCAAAGTGCATGGGTTATCTCCATGTTCTACTGATGGTAAAGGAAATTATGAACAGACATCGAAAATAGTTGTTGATGTTGCAGCAGACATCGGTATGACTTTGAAGGAGGAGGACATCTCATTTGCGCACCGTCTGCCGTCAAATTTCGAAAGAAAACCAATTATAGCTAAATTTGTGCGAAGGGTAACAAAACTTGACTTCATGAAAAAGAAAAGAAACTTAGCGCAATCGAAACTTTCAAAAACTTCAAAGTGTTTGAAGACTTGAGAAAAGCGAGAGTTAATTTTATCAACTTGATGAAGGCAGATGATAGAATTAATTCAGTTTGGTCAAGGGAGGGCACTTTGTTCTATGAGTGCAAATACGACAATTTAGCCTACAAAATTCATGGTGTGTACGAAGGTGGAACTGATATCAAATACAGCATAGAAAGTGTACTAAATTGCTTCAACTCCTTTAATTCCACCACCACGCGCAATTAATAATTAAACTTTCCGTCAGCCAACTTTCTCACACGACAAACAGAAAACCCAACATCATTCACCGATGCCCTCAAAATGTCCAAATTTCAGATTTTGGGACCAAAGTTCTGCTGAAAGATCTTTTTTTTGTCCCCAATACTGAAGGTTCTATACATAAAGGCAACACAAAAACTATGACTATTCTCAATGTAAATGTTAGATCTCTTAGAAGAAATTTGTTAAACCTAGAAGCTTTTATTTATAGTCTGAATGTACAACCTGATGTAATTTGTTTAACTGAAACCTAGTTTTTTGAAACAGATGAAATTTCCAATTATCTTGTTACTCGATACAATGGTTTTTTAGCCACGAATAGGGATTCTAAATGTGATGGAGTCATGTTGCAATGTAACAAATTTTGCAAAAGTACAACGGAAAGTCAGATCGACTTTCAGGAAGCTCTTTGTGAAAAAATAATCAAACGTTTAAAATTATAGTTGTAAAAAACACACCACGCTCGAACAAAGTTGAGTTTGTCAATATGATGGATAAGTTGTTAGAAAATTTAAGTTCGAGCAACAGGTCAGTCATTATTCGTGGTGATGTGAATTTGGATATCTTGAAAAATAATTTGCTGAGCAGAAATTACTTGGAAAGCATTACAGCAAATGGTTTCTGTACTTCCTCTCCCGAACGAACACGCTCAACTAATGAGTACAGTTCTTGCTTCGACTATTTCATTTATCAAATTTTGGGTGAGCATGTTTCTGTAGAATTCCTAGAACACCAAAATTTTACTGATCATAATCCCGTTATTCTAAAGTGGCGAACAAGTGAAGATAAAAATAAAATTGATTTAATGTTCCGAGATACTAGCTTTGTAAAAAATCAGGATGCTGTGAGCCGTTATAAGATGACATTGGAAGCACATCTTAACAAAAACAGTGGCATTATTTACAAAATTGTCGATCCTTGCAACGCTTTTTCCACATTTAACCAACCTTTTCTTAAAGTGACAGAAGAGTTTGCAAAAACAGTGGCATTATTTACAAAATTGTCGATCCTTGCAACGCTTTTTCCACATTTAACCAACCTTTTCTTAAAGTGACAGAAGACTTTGCTTATTTTTTTTGTACTTTGATTTTGTAAACTTATGTAATCTGTCTTTAAATTTTAACTTCTGTAGTCGACTAGAACTCTTCTAATGATGTCAGAAGCTAGAAATTCTGTTGGAAATGATGTTCAAATCCCGTTATTCTAAAGTGGCGGACAAGTGAAGATATAAATAAAAATGATTTAATGTTCCGAGATACTAACTTTGTAAAAAATCAGGATGCTGTGAGCCGTTATAAGATGACATTGGAAACACATCTTAACAAAAACAGTGGCATTATTTACAAAATTGTCGATCCTTGCAACGCTTTAACCAACTTTTTCTTAAAGTGACAGAAGACTTTGCTCCATTAAAAAATGTCGATAATAAACGAAAATTTCCGAAGTGGTTTGATAATAGGTTAAAAAATTTACTTCAAAAAAGACACCATTCTTATTGTAAATATAGAGGAAACAAAAATAACAAGGACCTGCTGAAGAAATTGAAAGAGTGTAGAATAAGGCTGGAAAAACAATTGAAATTGAGCAAGAAACAATTCTATCTAAGTTCTTTCCAAAAATGGTTAGGAAACTCTAGACACACTTTTTAACTACTAAATGAGATTAGAAGCAAATCATATAAATCACAGAATTTTCCAATCCCAAGCAGCTGTTATCAGAAGTTTGAAGAACCTTCGGATAACAAAAATGCAAACGAGTTCAACAATTTTTTTGCTTCCATAGGACATCAAGTCAGTAGGCACCTAAATAAAAGTTTCCAGCCTTCTTTTCCTAGACACCAATGCTCCATGTATCTTTACAAAACTACTGCCAGGGAGGTGGGGTATATTTTAAATAATCTTGACAACAAGTCATCTTCAGGTGTTGATGATATAAGTAACATACTAAGCAAATTATCTTCAGATGTCATCAACACCTACCTACTGTTTCTGATAAATTTTTCATTTGACAAAGGTATTTTTCTTAAAGAACTGACTCGAGCAAGAGTTCTCCCACTGCACAAAGAGGGGTCTAAACTTGACCAAAATAATTATAGGCCAACAATTTCATTTCTTGTAGTTTTCAATAAAATTTTTGAAAGAGCTATGTACAATCGCGTCTACCAATAATTTGAGAAACTCTCTTTATTTTATAGGAAGCAGTTTGTTTTTAGATCTAAGCATAGTATAATTGATGCACTAGTTGAGCTAACCGAAACTTTTTGCATGAGACAACAACATTCTACCATAGTTAGTTTCTTTTTGGATTTAATAAAGACGTTTGATGCTATCAATCATACATTTTTTTTGGAAAAACTAGAGAGATATGGAATTAGAGGCAACTGCTGGAAATGGTTTAACTCTTATCTGAGTAATAGAATGCAGCAAGTTGTAATTAGTGGTACTTCTTCTGATTGGTGCGAAATCAAAAACTGTGTTCTTCAAGGATCGACTTTGGGCCCTCTTCTGTTTTTAATATATATGAATGACCCTCTTGTAGTCTGTAAAAAAGTTGAAAATTTACTTTTTGCTGACAACACTAACAAAGAAACAGTTGGGTGCTCCGTTGAAAATCTAAAGTCAGATTTAGATAGCATAAACTTTTCGCTTGAGATTAACAAGCTTGTACTTAATCTTAGTAAAACAACTCAACTTATCTTGAAAAAAGGCCCGGCAAATCTTAGATTCCAATTAAACAAAACTGACATCAAAGTTGAGCGTTACTGTAAATATCTTGGGGTAAAAATAGATAATAAGTTCTCTTTTCGAGCTCATATCGATCATGTGCAAAGCAAGCTAAGTAAACAATGTGGTATACTAGCAAAACTCAGACATTATGTTCCTTCGAATCAACTAATTTCCTACTACAATTGGAATGTTACACCACTAATTCAATATGGTGCCTTGGTTTATGGTTGCTGTACCTACTCAGCGCTTCTACCGATCTACCTATTGCAGAAAAAAATTATAAAAGTAATATATTTTAGAAAAAAGGCGATAACTGCGATGATATTTTTATGAGACACTCGTTGTTGACTATCTAAGAGTTATTCATATACGAATTAATTAAATTTGTTCTGAAATCAATCAATGGTCTACACCAGCAATAATTCTGCAATAATTTGTTTCAATTTAAATCGAACGACCGGAAAATCAGAAGTGGGATTCTTAACTTGCTATGGAACCAATTTGTAAAAAGAAGTTGGAGCGCACTTCAATACGTTTTAGAGGTGCTAAACTATATAACAAAATAAAGACAATGCAGATAATTCCCGCTAATTTAGAGAATGGTAGCCAAGCTGAGATGACAAGTTTCTGTCATAAATTGAAAAACTCATATCTGGTGTCGAACTACGAGCTAATTGGATTCGTTTTTAACTGAAGCGAACAACAATGATGAACATGTGCTACTCCAGTTTATTGAACTGATGTCTTATCTGAATAATTTGTTAATTTGTGCTATATTTTGCATGTATTGAACGAAGGTTTATCAAGTCCTCGTTGTCAGTAATTTATTGGGCAAATTGAAAAAGATCGCTCTGATCTAGTTATTTGTCCACGTTGCTTGTTTATTATTCAACAACAAAATTAATTAATTTTTTCTTTCTTTCTTTTACGTTATATGCAGAAATGACTAAAAAAAATTGCAATAAAAAAGAAAAAACCACATCAGCCTTGATGGTTTCCAACTATTTGTTTTATACAACGTTTTATCAACACGGGAATTCTGGTCAAGTCCCAGAGCAAACTGGGAAATGTCCAGGTTAGATTGAAAATTGTGAAGTTTCAATATCTAATCTAGCTATTGCGCACAATTTCACTTAGATCAAATCAAATCTAAATCTCCCGAATTTGACTTGCTGGCTTTATTTTGGGGTGAAAGATCTGGGACCTGTTTTACTGATTGCACGGGCTCATTTTGCCAGAGTTATTCGTATTTAATTCCGCTCAAGGCGAAGGAAAACCGCCTCTGATGTGTTTTTCGTGCAATATAAAGCCACCTGTGACCAGACTAGTGTGCCCTCGAATCCGTCTCTTTCATGCACTCCAGCATTTTCCTGACTATGATGCGGTTCGAGTAATTTTAATAATCCAAAGGAGGATTCTTATGATTTTGGATGTGGTAAAGTTTGAGTTTTTGGATTTGCTTAAGTAGTTTTTCATTTTCGAGGCGCTGAAAGAAGTGCTGATTACTTGTGCCTGACAATTCCACCTGATTGATCACACCAATAGAACATGGAGAGGTACCAGTCATAAAGAAAGAAGGAAATCCCAAGGACACCAGTGAACATGAAATCAGACAGACATTGGAGGCCAGCCAGGAAGAAATCATAGGAATGCAGCTCCTTCTGATTCCAGATAACTCCCAAACAGTAGGCATTCATTGCCAAGACGAGAAGAAACACTGGAAGCTGAAAGACAAATTAAACGTTGAAAGAACTCTCTGCTTAAGCAATTTAAGTAGTGTATAAAAAGTGCCCTGTGCACAGTAGAAAAAATTTTTCAAAAACTTTCGAAAATTTTTAATCAAAAATTTTTGAAAGTTCTTACTATTGTGCACAGGGCGCTTTTTATACACTACTAATTTAATGTAAAATTAATGATCGTGATTCTGCTGTTTTGCAAAATTTGGTTTTCAATTCGAAGAAAAACAGAGAGAAAGAAATGAGTGGGTATAAAGATGAATGTAAACTGATTTTCAACTTTAACCTGCTCTCACACAAAGCAGATAATTCTCTTTTCTTCAAATGTTACTCTTATAGACATAGTAATGTTTAGAAAAATCTTTAAGAAGAACTATCTCTTATATTTAAGAATTGAAACTGAACTGAAACTAAAACAATCTATCCCAAAGATGACACGTTCTCACAACCCACTGTTGCAGCCTACGTGACAATAAAGTTGTACAAGGCTCAATAGGGGCTCTACGGGGGCTGTATACAGCACTTAAATGTTTGTGAGCTACACTTGCAGCACTTCGTCAGTACTTTTCATTTAAAAATTTTCTCACTCCAGTTAATCATGCAGAGCTATTCTAACGGCCGCTCTCCTATCAAGAACAAGGAAAAATTTACACTGCCCAGTTCGTTTCAGTGGTTTCAAAGCTGCCCGGATATTGAGTTTTGCAGTTAACTTTTGCGATCTGTACTATCCACTATACTGTAGATCACCGTAGCTGTACTTGACACTGAATTAATCCCAATAAATAACCTTTCAGTTTTGCTGTTCAACAGACTTGCTTCGCCCTGAATAACAAAAAAATTCAAAATGAGACAATCAAATTTTGATTGAGTTTCGTCAATTCTGAACTGTAGGATCGGTAGGATAATTGTGTCATCAGATTTTCTCATTATATTGACTTCGGGGTTCCCGGTGACTTATACGGTGCTAAGCGCTCTTTCAAATCGGTTTAAATTTTGCAGAATTCACAGAAATACAAATTTGCATACAATTTCTGTATCTTGTACTCAATTTGAGCTCAATTTGTTGTAATACTAGATTCGATTTAGTAATCTGAGAATAAGTGAAGATGATGATTTGATAAATAGTTAGGTATTTCGAGTTTGAGTTGCAGTTTCGCTTCACTTATGATAATCACTTACTAGTTGTAGACAAGAACTAAAGATACAGACAAAAGCGAACAAATCATTTTGGCTTTGTTAGAATGTAGAGTTAATTTTTGCTCGCCATGCTATTCTAATTTCATTGCTTAATTTATCTTTGATTTTGCTTGCTTTGCTAGGAATCACAGCATTAATATCACAAGCCTTGTTTTCCGTTTCAAAAACTGTATTGAGTTTGGTAGTACCAGAGCTTCACTACTGCTTTCTTGTAGATTTCGTCGTTCATTTGAACTATGGCTGACCAAATCAAACCGTCACACTCATCTCTTTTTTCTGTAATTTTACTCAAATTATAGTATTCTCGCCTATTGTCGTCTTTGATCAACCAAATGAGATCACCTTCATCAAGGTTTTGTTCACGGTAGATCACCATTGTTCCCGGTTATTCAACGTTTGCTAATACTCTTGATCAAATTTGTCCCAATTGAAACTTTCATACGCTTGGGTTCAACGGTTTCAATGATCAACTTTCATAAGAGGTTTCAATGATCAAAAAGTTTTTTTGCGCGTAGTAGATAGCATAAGCAAACGTTTTTGTTGCGCAAGAAGTGATTGGTTGTCAAGCAAAAAAAGGTTGGTTAAAATTACATCTGTTCAATTATATGTTTTTCGACTTTTTATTTCTAAACGTACTGTGCAAAAACTCATTCAGCCTCAACGATTTTTGTCACGTTGTCACTGATTATTGTGCTAAATTGTCCTCTTCGAGCGTCAAATAGCGTGACTGCGTTGAGACAAATATCTGTGTCCGACTTTGGAACCATTTTCATATGCACCCTTCTAACTTGTAGACACTCAACAACTTCACTTTTGTCCCTGTAACAAATTTTCAAAGCGATAGGGCCCAAGTAGTTCATTTCAACAATTTCAAAGCTGGTGAAGCTTCAAACCGCTCTTAATCTTCCATTAATTGTGTTATTGTTTGTGCTCTGCCATCTTTGCATTTAACACGCTTGTGCTTGATTTATTTTAAACCGTGTCACATGCCTAGGATCCATATCGTCTGCAGAACTTTTTTTTCTTATCTGCTTGTTGTCTTCGAGTGGATTGTTCTTGTGCTCGTTGCGCAAAAGTGACTCAACTGTGTGATATTTCTATTGTAGGAAGTTTGCTGGCTTTCTATTGAGGTCCAACTAACTTCAGCCTATTCGGCTTTTGGCTCCCATAGCCCTATCCATGACGGAAGGGTGAGAACAGCAGCAGTTTACAGCTTTTTGGAATTTCCTTGTCTGCTATGAGAGACTTCACTGCATCGCAAAATTGTTTATGCTGTAATAGCTTGAATACAATTGCTTCTGTCTTTTTTTCTTCAATGCTGACTAAAATTGTTTTCGGTTTGTGTATCTTCAATGCTCGTTGTATGTATGCCAACGTATTCACTAGACTGAAAAAGTTTCTATTTCGTTCCCACTGAACCGCAGTTTTCTTTCTTCAACTTGAGTCTCCTAATTTGATGATGATATATTCTCTTCATTCGAGGCAAACACCCGGTTCAATTGCTCAGGCCAATCAGTCTCTGGTTGCTTCAAAAAAATTGTCCGTTTCTCGTGAGTTCCCCTAGGTTGCTTACTCTGGTGCAAATGTCTGATGTGTCGTTGATAACGCTCACATGTTTCCGCTGTGAAACATCAGTTTTATCCAATTTCCAGTATACACCCAGTCCGCAACAAACACTTGTTGTTAATGGGTGGGGTGTTGTATATCCACTGCTATGCTGAAATTGAGTATGGCCAAAAACTGAATCTATACAACTCCATTTCATGTTCATTGACTCCCTGTTCTTTCAACCTCGATGCCATGACAGCAGCTTCTAATCGTGTTATTGAAGGATGTCTCATCGAGGCAACTCTGAATTTTCCACGCATTAATGATATGCAAGCTTTGTATTTTCTGTCTCGCTGTGTTGATATAATTTCTATCGATGCTTGTTTCAACTTCAATTGGAAGCTGTTTTTTTCTTTTACAGGAACTGTGGTTCTTCACTACGCTCCACTTCATTGTTGCAATGTTGAGAAAACTTAGCTCTTATGGTTTTCAGAAGTCTTGTCATCTGAACACTGAACGGTGCAATCCGATCGGGTCAAATACTAAGATATCATTGTCAGCAACTTCTTCCATTTTACGGCTTCTTCAAACATTTTATTCAAACCTGTGCCAACCTGAAGACTGTTATTAATAGTAGTTCGTTTTTGTCCTAGCTCAGATGATCCCTCCGTGTTAATTTCTACAATGACTTGACTCCTTTTGCTGATTGATTTCAAGTCTTCTGGGATTGCTTCTGAAGCTGAATTGTTGTTGCATATTGTTTTTTTTCAGGTCAGATCCGGGTTTTGAGGGGAAAATTTTTAGCTGATTGACGAATTTGATTGCTTCTTCTGGGATTACTACCGAGTTGATTAATTCGTCCTTGTAGAAGTTGTATTGTATTGCTTTAGTACAATTGGATACAATTCAACCCCACTCACTGGAGAGCGTAATTTGCACAACTTGGAGAACTTTTAGCTGCACTTGATGCCGATTTTCATAGATTTGAACAAGATGTATTGTTCTTGGACGCCATACGAACCTCAAGCAAATTTTATTCTCTCCCGGATGTTGAAATTATAGAAATATTGATTCAAATTAAACTATCAGTGCTTTTGTTCCTTCGCGACATCTGAGCGCAAAATTACAAACATTCTGAGTACTTTTTTTCGTCAGGGAAGAACTGACTACGCAACCTAGCGCTCTTTGAGCCAGGCAATATTCTTTATTCTTTTCCTGGTCTTCTTTTGTAGTCCATAGGGCGTGTTGCTATGTCAGCTATATTGAGTTTAACGTCTGTGCTTTCGGCTTGTAACTTCAATCGCATTTTTTGATGGATGAATGAAACAACTGATCCACTAACGAAGAAAGCTTATTTGTTCAGACCACTTCCATCGCTCTGTATTGAGACGTGAACTATCTCAAGAAAACTCATAACTTGCTGGCCCTGATTGATTGATTGTCGCTGCACTTACGCTAAATGCAAATTTGTCCTCTTCATTTTCGTTTTTTGAGGATAGAATTTAATTGTACTTCTTGTTAAAAAACATATAACGCATGCATTGACTATACATTTTTAGTTGCTTGTTCCTTGCCCTGACAATCCTAACATAATCGTTCCTTCCTCACTGCTGCCAAACAATCTTTCACTCTCTTGTTTCTGAATAAGTGACAGTTCAAAATTTTTGTAGTGCCATCAGCTCGAAAATAAGAACCCTTTTATCTTTGCTCCGTTTCTTTTACGTTTAAACTGAAACTGAAGTTCCAACTTTCGAGAACGGGTCTTCTTCATGTTACTCTTCCTTTAAATATCAAAACCCTGCATCCACAAAAACATTTTAGATAGCCTTTTTAAAACATATATAGATCCCGTCACCTTGCATTCTTATCAAAGTAGAACTCTTATTTCCCCTTGAGATAGATTATCTAGTTCCATATGCATTGAATAGCTGTTTTTGAGATCACCATCATGTTTGTACTCTTTGGTCACGTTGACAAGGTAAGCAACAATAACGGAGAAAATGATCAGAACTGAAATGCGAGAGTTTACTTGATCTGCCTTGCGAAAGACCTACAGCTGTACATCGATGATCACAGACCATGAGGCTTTTCCAATTTTGTTCTCCAGATTTCACCAACCAGAACCAAAAATTTATCCAGAATACCCCATTCCAGATGTCTCAAACGAAATTCTGTAGAACAACAAATTCTTCAAATCTGAACAGATTTAGTGTGCCAAATTATCAAAATAACACATTTACAATGGTAACGTTCAAATCAACTAGTGGTTCAGGCGACAAAGTCCCTTGATGCTCTTTTTGCACGCATCAACCTATATCACATACTTGAGATCATAGCCTGTCACAATTCTGTACAAGACTCTCAAGAAAACAAAAGTTTTGCAGAGCACAAACACGCTTTATTTGATAGGTTTATTTCTTACGCTTACAAAAGTTATGTTATTTGCGTTTTTGTCGAGCTTTCCGCGTGAAATATATATTATGTTAACCGTATTTTCAAAACTCAGACCTCATTTGCTTTATCTCTCGCTTAGTTTTATATCAGAAATGTCTTTTATTTTTTTTTAACTTTGTAACATCCTCCGGCACACAAGAAGATGATTGGAGACTGGATATTAATTTTCAAGCGGATAAACGAATGGTCTCGTGGACGTGCTCAAGACGGCGGAGCGTGGGACGAGGCTGGAACAGTAAAGCAGTTCAGTGATGTGAGTAGTTGGCTAGTAAACCCTTGGTTTGGTCTCTGCAGCTACCGTAACCAAGTCACCGGGAATCAGATGTTGCGCTCTATGCGTCTGCCACTTGGAACATCGGTTCAGCGCTGGAACTTGCTCTTTGATAAAACGTGTTCAAAAAACCTTTGTTTACGACTGTGTCAAAGCCAGGGATTGTCGGAATTCGAATTGCAGCTGCTTGGTTAACAAGTAGGAAATGATGGGGTGTTAAGTGCACCTAAGTCGGATGGATCGGCGCTTACCGGCGTTAATGGACGTGATTTAAATTCGTAAATGACTAGACAAAAAGCCGTGCTCAAAGTTCATCTGTGAGGTGACGTGTTCCAAGGATTTTGTAAGGTACTTTATTGAATCCCCGATCCAGCTCCTCCCAAATGCCACCCTGGTGTGGCGCATTAGGTGGATTGAACTTACACTTTATGTCTTTGTAAGCAAGTTCCGCGGTGAAGTCGTTTGTGTTCCACTTTTTAATGCAATCAAGGAGCTCTTTCTCCGTTCCGACAAAGTTGGTTCCATTACCATTATCAAAACAAAAAATACTAGGCGTTCCTCGACGTTTGACAGGCCACTCCACTCTCATTGCGCAAGAAATATGGTTCATGAAATTTGCACGTGGTCAGCACGAGTAGTCAAACAAGTGATGTGGAATACCATACCTATCTCTTCTCGGTTGGCCAACAAAAGTGACGTAAAATATCGTCAGTCGCATGGGCCAAAATGGGAACTGAGAAAAAACTTAGATTGGATAAAAATGACGGCCTCACATAGTTGTATCGCCAAATTTCTAAGGAAAGACTGAATTAGTTAATGGAAATGCTTTGAAAATGATTCTGACCTGGATTCCATCGACTGCCAATTTGATGATGAGAATTTCCCTCAGTTCATGTTTCACATACGGGAAAGGAGTGGAGAAAGTGCCATCAACTAAGTCAAACCAATTGTGGGGCTCATTTACAGGAAACAACGTACTACTAAAATAAGCGTTTTCTTGCCCATTCTTCAGTCTTATTAGATGTTTTGTGCCTATTCGGTACAATAGTACGCAAAATGATATTTGAATGTACCTGCTCTTTCCTTTTTAAATTATTAGCCAACTGTTTTGTAAACTTCAAAGGCTTGCAACCATACCACTTTAGTTGTGAGACAGATTTTATTTAAAGACTTATAAAGTCAACCTGTGAGGGGCATATTTCCCTGTCTTAAATAAACGGTCAACCTAAAGTCTTTTCATAAGTCGACCAACATACTTTTAATACCCAATGACGGTCTTTTTAATACCCATGATCTTTTTATATCCGGTACAGTCGATACTTTTTTAAACAAATTTATAGGGTTTCCAAAAATCGATCGTGACCAATATCGGTCAACTCGTAGTCTTTTCATATCTGATACAGTCGACCTGAAGTCTTTTCATAATTCGAACAACTGTCTATTCATATTCAGTGCTTATGCATCTAGCGAAACAAATGAGGTATTAACATGAGAATATTAAACGCTTTCGTATTTTTGGTAGGTTTCTGTTTTCGGATAAGTCCCGTTTTGCTACCAAAATTTCCCATTTGTATTTCAGTTGCCGATTTGCGATTTTGTTGTGATAGCCTCTATGCGTTAAGGAGAGCGAAATATGCTCCAAATGTGCTGGGACTGCGAGAGAAGAATGCAAGCTGTAACAAAAATAAACTAATGCATTTTTGCTCCGACCCCACTTGTGTGGGGAGGAACTATATACTCAAATGGGTTTTTTTGTTCAGACAGTTTTCGACGATCGATATATTCATTGTAGAAAAATGTGAAAGGTATCGTTAAGAATCTCGTCCAGCGTAAAATTCAAAATTTAAAAACAATTTCAAATTTCGTTTTATTTTCGAGGAGTTAGCGAGGATTGAAGTCTTGTTTGAATACGGGGTATTTGGCATGATTTTGTTCAGTTTTCGTATAAATTTTCTTCAAATTTAATTACATTTTACATAACAAAATGAGTCAATTTTGTGTTCATAATATATGAAAGGTGATACAAAGACTAACTTTGGTCTGATGGGGAAGTTCATTATAAAAAAAAAACAAATTCTATTTGAGATCATTTTTTAGAAAAGTTTTATAGTTTTTTTGTTTTTTTTTTCACCTAGAGAATGAACATTTTTCCTATCGAAGTTTCCGGTAATGACAAACTTCATTTTTAGTCAAAAGAAGCCCAATGAACGAAAAAATTGTTTTCAAGGAATCGCTATTGTTTTTTTGGTTTTGTTTAAGTAAAATTTAATGGAACTTTGATTTTATTTTTGATGCTTTACTAAATTTTTGGAGTCGTATCTTATAAACTCGTCGTTCACAAGTGCAATAAATTTAGATTTGAGTGTTAAGTGAACATGTCTTGTGCTTTGAGTTGACAGCTAAGGGTTGTTGAGACAACTACAAAAATTTTTCTCAATTTTTTTTGAACGTTAACCAATCTTAAACTTATTTTTGTGAAATGTAAGTCAGTCTCAGTATTGAAAGGACGCCCCATACTTTATACTGCAACAAATAATAATCTTTTCAGTGGTTTTATCTTTTATGTATGGGTTTTACGACTTCGATGCCACAAGAACTCAAAAAAGTTGTTTATTTTTGTATATTTGGTTTCTGTTGAAATATTATCACATTATCCTAATATTAGTAGCTTCCATCTGCTAAGAGGAAAATTTCAATTGATCATAGAAAAAGTTTTCAGATAAAAGGTTACGGTTCGAATATCATCCACATTTTCTTCTAGAACATTTCTACTGTTTTTTTGGTTTTTACCTGTATTTGATGTTCTTGTTCTCATAGTCATAAGACTTATTGTGATGTCTTAATGATAATCAGTGCATGACAAAAGTTTTGGTCCCCTTATTGAGGCACAAATGAGCTTATTTATTGACTTCCGTTGAATACTATTGAATTTACTATTTGTTAAAACTTTTCTTATTTACCTATTTTAGTGAACTGTAAGCCAATCGCAGTATTGACAGTGCCTCCTTCTTTTATTGTGCAAGCAAAAATAATCTAGTTTGCAGTTTTATCTCCTTGCTTTTGGTTAAATGACTTGGATGTCAAAAGATTTCAAAGAAATTGTTAAAATTTTGGATTTTTTTCTTCGTGTTTTTTGTTCCATCAGAGATCTTATCACATTACCCGAAAATTGATAGCTGTCATTGGCATTGAAAGTTTTCAGATAAAAGGTTACGGTTCAAACATCATCCATATTTTCTTCTCGCACTTTTCTACTGGTTTTTTTAGGTTTTGCCTGTATTTGATGTTGTTGTTCTCATAGTCATAAGACCTATTGTGATGTCTTAATGATTATCAGTGCATGACGAAAGTTTTGGTCCCCTTATTGAAATTGTAATTTGAAACTAAAATTTTGGATTTTTTCTTCGTATTTTTGGTTCCTATTGAGATCTTATCACATTATCCGAAATTTCTGTGTCATTGGCATTGAGGAGACGTTCAATGGATCATAGATAAAGTTTTCAGATAAAAGGTTATGGTTTAAATGGCTTCAACACTTTCTTCTCTCACTTTTCTACTGATTTTTTTGTTTTCCCTATATTTATTCTTGTTTTTATAGTCATAAGACTTATTGTGATGTCTAATTGATTATCTATATATCACAATTAACCTTGATTTTCTGTTGAGTCAGAAGTTAGCGTATTTTTTGACTTCCGTGGAAAGCTATTGAGTTTATTGGTTGTTAGTTCTTTGAGAATAGTTTTTCGGAAAAAAAAACTTTTGAACATTAACCGATCTTCAACCTATTTAGTGAATGTGAACCAGTCTCAGTAATGACAGGACGCCCCTTTTATTCTAATTTAAATAAAATTAATCTGGTTATCTTCTAACCATTTGTTTTATGACTTTGTTGCCAAAATATTTTTAAAATTTTTTAAAAATTTTTGGATATTTTCTTATTTTTAGTTCTTGTTGAAACATTATCACAATATTTAAATATTGATAGCGCCCATTGGCTTGGTAAAGACGCCCAGGGGATCATATAAAGAGTTGTCGGAAAAAAAAGTATGGTTTGTATGGCCTTGAGACTTTCTTTTCGCACTTTCTACTGAGTTTTTGATTTTTGCCGGTATTTGTTGTTGTTTTCATACATATAAGACTTATTGTGGTGTCTCATTGATAACCTATGCATCAAAAACACCCTGTTCCTCTCATCAAGCCGTGTTTCAGCGTATTTTTTTTACTGCCGTTGAAAGCTATTGAACTTATTTGCTGTTAAGACTTTAAAAAAAATTCCACAACGTTTTTTGAACATCAAACAATCTCAAAGTTTTTTTTGTAAAATGTATGAAAGTCTCAGTAAAGACTGGAGTTCTTTCTTTTCTGCTGCAATGAAAATTAATTTAGTTAGCGGGTTTACTTTCTAACTATTGGTTTTTTTTACTTCAATGCACGAGTTTTCACAACTTTTTTCAAAAAATTTTTGGATACTTTTTTTTCGTGATTTTGGTTCCTCTTGAACTCTCATCCTAACACTGATAGTTCCATTGGTTTATTGATGACGTTCACTCAATAATAGACGGAGATTTCAGTGAAAAACTTATGGCATAAATGGTTTCGGCACTTCGTTCCCGCACTTTTATACTTAATTTTTGGTTTTCGGTAGTATCTGTTGTTGGTTGTTATTTTCATAGTTAGTGGCTTTTTGTAATGTCTTATTGACAACTTCTGAAAAACAAACATCTCCTCCCATCGAGTCCTAACTCAGCCTTTTCATTGGCTTCCGTTGAAAGCTATTATCATTGATGCCGTTGATAGCATGGGTTTTCTAAAAAAAATTTCGTTATTTTGATGTATTTGTTCATATTTGTTGGTTTTCTGGAGTCAATTTAATAAAAAAACTATTTGCTGGTAAAAAGGTTGTTGAAAATCGAAAAATTTCTCCTGAAGTGTTTCTTTTTTGATGGCTTCGACAATTTTCTTGCTCAATTTTGAATTCACAGTTTTTGTCTGTTTTTAATTCTTTAGGTAGCCGTAAAATGCTTTTCGGTCTCAGAAGCTTGTAATTGAGGATTGAATAAATAATGTTTTCAAAAGCAGTCAGTTTACAGCAAGAAGTCTTTAATACTATGGTATTATACGTTTCAAATTTTTTTAAAAACTTTTCATCTATTGTTGTTCTTTTTGTCAACGTCTAATTTTTCTCTTCATTGAGAGATCTCATTCAATTCTTTGTCAAAATTTAACATTCCTATTGATACTCTATCGTAACTGATGTTTTGTTTGTTGAACAATATGCGTTTTCAAAAAAAATGGTGAGCGTTGTTTTTAAATTGACAAAAAAACCTAATATGCAGATAATAGCTAATGATTCTAATCGCTACAATAATTTAAGTTTTCGCAAATTGTTTGTAATTTTCCAAGTTTTCTGCACATTTAGTCGGTTCCTGTGGCTAAATTTAACCAACAACAGGTCCTTTTGATTTCAAAATGAATTTTTAGTAAATTTATCAAGTGTTTTTTTGTTAAAAGCTAATGAAGTTCAAGACTTTAGAAATCATTAAGTTTAAAAAATGTTGATTGATTGTTGAAATTCATCTCTTTATTTTAACTTTCGTCGATTCGTTGCCTATTCTCATTAAGAATAATTTCCATCTGCCTTATAGTTGAGATAAAAAATATTTTAGTAGTTAAGATTTTATCCGATTGCATTTTGACTCTGTTACTAGGTGCTTTTGAATTTACATATTTATTTCTTGCCATAAAGTTTTTGTTTTGCTTAATTCATTGTTTATTTTTTCTCGTAGTCTTTTCAATGACAGATCACGTGAGCGCTATTATGAGGCAGAGCAATATGTGATTTGATTAGTAGTTAGGTTGTGTAACGATTTTTTTAAAAACTCAAATATCTATTTTTGTTATCTGTTCATTTGGTTGACAATTAAGTCATAAATACAGATGAGATGGGGTCGGAACACCAAGTTCGAACGCACATTAACAAGCATGCCTGTTTCTCTAAAGTTCAAAAGATTTTTGGTTGAAATTTTGCTCTGTCAGTGACAAAGTTTTTTATTTAAAAATTAATTTTTTTTTAGATCTGCGAAAGAATAAAACTGAAGAAAAAATCAAAAGTTGGATAAGAAGAAAAAAAGCAACAGCGCGAAGCACCTTCTCTTGTTTTCTTATTTTCATAGATTGATATGCGATGCCTTTGCTTTTCTTTTTTATTCTTCTCCAAAATTTGTTCTTAATCTTGCCGACAATTTTTTTCGCGCTATTGGATAGGACGTACGAGAGCGTTTTTTTCGGTATGTGTTCCTACAACGAAGGATAGGTGACTTTCGGCTATTCTTGGGCGCTTTTTACCAAAGCATCTAGGCTATTTTTTCAAAAAAAAACAATTTTTGGTGCAAGATATTGCAGGAAAAAATTGACCTTCTATGAATCTCGTAAGAAAAAAAATAATCAATCTTGTAAGAATTTTGTAAAAGTTAATCTCGTAAGAATCCTTTAAGAATCTTGTAAGAAAAAGTTAATCTTGTATGATCTTGTAAGAATCTTGTAGGAATCTTGCAAGATCTTGCAAGATTAGCTTCTATCTTCAACTCGGGTAATATTAATTTCAATTACTTAAAAATTTACACAAAAAATTAATGTAATTAGTTTCCGATTTCACTCTTTTTCTAAACTGCACACTTTTTTATATTCAATGACTAGTTTCAAAAACCTGATAATTGCATTAGATTATGGTCGCTGATTAAAGTCGATAGTTCCATCACAGATAATTGTTTTCGCAATGAACCTCACATTTTTTTTGCCACATTTTGGTTTTTAAACAAGTGTCGTGTCTTGAAGGGTCGACCATAAGTCAAAGCCCGGAAAGTGGTCTGATCAAAACTTGAAGCTTCACGTGGGTTATCTATAGTAAGTTTAAATCTGCTCATCATTGAGGGATAACAAAAAGAAACAGTATCAACAGAATTATTTAGAGGCAGCAGCATCGCAGTTGGTTTGTTTTGTATGGATACTGTGCCATGTGATCAATATCATGGAGAAACACTTAATACCTACGGACGAGTGAAACTAATAATTACTTAATGTAAAAACTGCGTCATTCTGTCAATACGAAGGACCTAATATGGACGCTCATGAGACACTTGTCAGAATTACACAATTTGTGCTATCATGTTAATAGTTTATCAATTTCCAAACATTTTGCTGACACATGCCTCTATAGATGTTAAAATAAGTATAGCAAAATTGACGTTACAAACGAAATATATGGTTTTGATAATCATTTGATAACAAGAATAACGCTGTATCATCATCGCCAGATTTAGGAGACGCGCTACTCACAAAACTGCCCATCTTTCAAATAAAAAGTAACAATTCTTGCCAAATTCGCTTAAATTCTAAGAAAAATAAAATGAAAATAATTAAAATCTTGGATAATGAGCGAGGAAAATAACTGAAAAAAATAGTAGAAGCTTCTTTGCGAAACACAGTTGTCACCTATTGTGCAGGCTCAATTTTATATGCTGATGACTTCTGTCTATTTAGTTGATTAATTAGCTGACTTTATTATAATGAACGAAGTTGAGATTTTGGAATTTGGCGGTTGTTCTAATCACTGCCGACGAAGGGGAACAATAAAATAATTACCCCTCGATTTTCTTCTTTTTCAAAGAACGTAATTGTTAAGGCAGAAAATGTCAAAACTTCATATGTTTAATCATATGAATATATTTTAAACAAGTCAGTAAAATGTATCGACAGCAAACCCAGTGAAAAGATGGAAAACGTCAAGTTTACACCTGGAGGTTGTTGATAGTTTGCAGAGCAATTCAGCTGAAAAACGTAAAGTATGTAATAGTTAAGTATGTAATAGTTAAATATAATATTTGAGTTATGTAATATAATACAACCGTTAAAATCGGGACAGAGCATATTGTTCGCCAGTGTTAATATATTTTAGAGCAAACAAAACCAAAACCTCTGCTTTTTACTTGAAGTGGTGTTGCAAGTCCAAGTGTATCGCTGTCCGTGGCCATGCCTCTCATTCGCTGTGAGTTATTGCAAGCCGTTTATTGCACGAAGGGCGCCCACTGGCCACCCAGTGAAAAATTTAGTCCCTACATCTCATTGTTGAGGCCACGCTTCGTGCTAAACAAATCAATCCAAGGCAAAAATAGTGAAGGTAGAGTAGCATGACAAGCAAAAGTTAATGCTACATTCTATCGACGCCATATTGATCTGTTCACTTTGTCTTCATTTATATTTAGTAACTATTATTAGTACGTAAACATCATACATGAAGTGAAGCCCAAACTCGAACTATCTCCACATCAGTAAAACAATATAACGACTTAACAAAATTGCATCAGATTCTTGCGATCGGTTTGCGAATTCAACCGCTATTGATAAAGAACATATGGTAAAACTTCTACATGGTTAACAAAAATCCTATGACATCAAATTTACACTGAAAAAGTGGCATTCTAGAAAAATGTTCACATTATGTCGACATTTTTATCTACAGCCAATCGGAGATGCAATTTTGAGAAAAAAAAACCACGTGATTAGCAGCAAAAAAGAAGCTTGAAAACCTACAAAAAATCAGTTGTAATTTGCAATTTTGGTCATATGAAATTGGCATACAGTGCGCATTAAAGCATATTTTCTTGAGTGCTACTAATTTTGACTTGTGAAAAGAGAATTAATTTTGAAATTCTCAAGTTTTTAATTGAGAGAAACTTTGTGCAAAGCCTAAAATCAGTTTCTTTCACTGGTTTTAACAACGCCAAGAATAGTATGAAAGTGGTGTTAATTGAAGCCAAATGACAAACAAAATTGATTTATGAATTGTATTGGTTTATTTAAAATTTTTTTATGTTCTAATCTGTCCTTTACGAAAGAGAAATGTTAGGAGACTGAAACTCTGCAAATCTACAGCCAAATCAACATTCTATAATTTGTTGGAATTAGAATTTGCATTTTAGATTTATAACTTGAGTTATTTACTGAAACTCACCAAAAAACTAAGTGTTTCAATTTGAATCATTATGTTATTCTGAACGAAATAAGTTTGTTAAACAGCAATGCTGAAGGATTAGTTAAGTAGAATAAAAGAACAGCAAATCATGCAACAGATATTTGCAGCATAGCGGATTGCACATTTCACAAACGTTTAATGCAAAAAGGTAATAGGCGGAGAGTTCTGAAACCGCTGAAGCAATCTGGGCCAAGTTTTCCTTGTCTTTGATAGGAGAGCCGTCGTTACACTCGATCAGCGTACCTGAACAATGGAAGGCAAACTGCAATCCAGTCTGATGAAGAGAGTGCCGAAGGCTCTCACCAAAGAAAATTAAACAATTCAACAGCAAAATGCCAGTGAGGCAAATTCAAGAGTGCAATTCAATAAAACAAAAAGAAGTGCAAACCTTGATTTAAATGATTACGCAAAGCACAAGCGAACGGTACCACAAGAGGTTTCAAGATTTTGTGCAGGAAGTTAACACTTAACGAAGTATTGCCTACAAAGTAATTAAAGATTCAGATCAACCCAACAAGCTATAGGTCCTCTATCAACAGACTTTTAGCCATCTGGAGTGACAAATATAAAAGCAACTGCAGCATCAAAACAAGCTTGCGCCCTACCCAGCATACTCAATTAAACAACACCTGAAGGAAACCAGGATGTGCAAAGCAAGTTTGGACTATCATTGCTCGGCTTTTATAAGCAAATGCACGCAGCCAGTAATGAATGCAGAGCATAGCAATGGAACTCAAGCAGCGAAGGAAAAAGAGAGTTACACAACTATCCAACAGACCACCTAGTTACTCAAACAACACAAAGCGGTTGATAAACAGAAAAAGTTTTGGAAACACCTTGAGCAAAGTAAAGACGTAAAAAACAGATAAAAAAATTCGATTTCGAATTTAAAACCAAGTTTTTATTAGGACAAGCACAGATCGAATAGAGAAAACTAGAGCTGGAGATGCAGATGAAGGAACTGGAGACCAAGCATGAACTACTGGATGAAGAGTGTGACCTAGAGCACAATCGGAAGAGTACGGCATTAGAGAATGGTGACGTTCGCTCTCAATAAACTAGTGCTCGAGAAATATCACCCTGCAATTGGACCTCAAAGAAGAGGGACGTCTCCGACTGGGCCAGTAGAATCGACAGCCTGCTAACACCAAATCCATCATCAGCCCGCTTCGAAGCAATCCCTCAAATGAACACGCATTGGCACTTTTCATGATATTGCAGTTCACGCGTCGGTTCATCAAGTGTTGAAGCCCATCTGAAGACTCTACTGGCAGGCAATGCAAAATCAGCAACCACTGGAAAGAACTATAATGGTCAGTTCTATGGTGCTGCATGGAGCATTCTGAAGAAGAAACTTGGAAGGCCTCATGTGCTCATCGACGCACAGCTGGAAATTCTTGGCAGAGCTATTGAGGTGAAGCCTCTCACCTCAACAGGTCTAATTAGTTTCTCAGTTATTTTTTTAAACTTTGTGGATATGCTCAAAGTGCTCAAGCAGTTTGGTGATCTGCAATCTAGCTCGACACTGTAAAAGTCAGTAAACAAACTACATAAGTTCTCAAAGAGAAGTGGTAGTTCAATGATCCATCTGATTATGTTTGACAAATGGCTACCTGCATTTGTGCATGAAGGTTTTCAGCGTTCAAGGAAGAGCGAAAGGAAGAAGACCAAAGAAGCACAAATAGAGACAAACAGTTTTCGAAAACATCGAACTTCAGTCTTGGTTCGAACGTGAAAGAAACCAAAACAGACGCAAAGTGATCTCTGTCCGCTCGCTGACGGCACACATTAAACGTGGAGTTGTCTAGTATTTAGGAAAACCGACTATATAACGTATGTTTGGGCAATGGACATGCGATCAAAGATTGCAAAATCAATGCGTTGGGTTCCAATGGATGTATCACGAAGCAAAAAGAATTACTACAATCAGAAAACGCATAAGCTTTCCTGGATAGAGGATCAACAAATTCATTCATCGATCAGAGAGTGCAAGAGAAGTTTTTTCAAACCCAAGACACCGAAGTTACGCTCAACATTGATGTCAGGCACAGAACAAAGAATCTCATGACAAAAAAGGCTCTTTTTAAAATAAAGCGGATTATATTTTAAGCTGTCTTCAATCGAAGCATTTGCACACCCCTCAACCGTCTTGGAAAACACAAAATACAACTGTTACAAGCTGAAGCAAAGCTTCAATCACTTGAATGATCTATCCAACAAAGCTTCAACTTGAAGGCAGTTGGCATCATCTTTCATCAAGATGCTTACAAGCTATGAAACACATTGAACTGCAACATACAAAGTGAACCTTTCGACGTTCTAACAGAGCTAGGATGGGTTTTCAGAGGACCCACGGCAGGCAAAAGAAGACAAAGTGATTGAGATATTACTTTCACAGAAGATTTGAAAGCGGCCGAGACTTTTCAAACCCTATGGGACTAAAAAACCTGTGCTTCCAAATTTAACAACGTCAGTCAGTCATAGTTTGAACTGCAGGCTCAAACGATGCAAACGATGCTAGAGAGTACGACTACATTTACAGGTGAGCGGTACGAAGTGAGAATGCTGTAGAGTGAATCAGAGCGAAACCTACCGAACAACTGCAGCTCAGCCTTCGTTCAGCTTCACACTCTGGAGCGAAGATTCCAAAAGGAGCA
Organism: Convolutriloba macropyga; assembly: GCF_964194025.1. Classification (NCBI taxonomy): domain Eukaryota; kingdom Metazoa; phylum Xenacoelomorpha; order Acoela; family Convolutidae; genus Convolutriloba; species Convolutriloba macropyga. The sequence continues at coordinate 33,359,108 of NC_134475.1, forward strand.
AAACCTGAAAGATCTTTATCAACGATCCGTAAAAACAGATGTAAAAAATGGATTCATAAAGTTGTTAGAGGAGTCTGAAGTGGAAAACACTTTTGAGAAAGAAATGTATTTGCCAAACCATCCAGTGCTAAACCCGATCAAACCTGACGAAGTAAGACGTGATTGTAATACAGCATCCAACACAAAGAAATATGCCTAAACGAATTAATATACTACTAGGACATGATATGCTACTTGGGTTGATTGGAACTACATTCAGATTTTGCAAAAGACCAATAGCCCTGACAGCTGACCTGGAATCGATGCTTCTAAAGGTGCAAATTCCCGAATAGGATAGAAGCTGCTTGAATTTTCTGTGGTGTCCAAAGCCAACAAACCTGTTCCAGTAGAGGAATATTAGCGTCAGGTATTTGATTCTAAAAAATTTCCAAATTGTGCAGACTACGCTCTCAAACGAGTGGGACTCAAAAAAGAAGGAAAGTATCCAATAGCAGCAAAAACAATAACGAACAACTTCTATATGTATGATTTCATCAAATCAGTAGAAACCCTCGAAGAAGCAATTAGAGTCTTCAATCAACTACAACATCTGCTCTCACAGTATGCAAGGAATAGATAAACAACAACGATACAGATACTCAAGCATTTCCAGAAGACTTGAACTCAATCAGCAAAGCAAGTCGAAATGAAACCTAATACAGAGGAATCTTCACTGTTTGGACAAAAATAGACTGTAACTGATGAGAGTTTTCAAGTGTACAAAAGTAATAAAAGGCAATATGAATTATCTATATAACAGAGGAAGACTCTTTCACTGGTATCTTCAAATTTTGACTCGATTGGATTGTTTACTCCGGTCAGTGTTCACATGAGACGACCTCTGAAAAGCACGTTGACTAAAAATACCCAATATTGGGACAATGAAGTAGAGCTTAGTGAAGAATCAGAATTGTTGAGTTGGAATGAACAATTTGTCACTGTATTTGAAACAAGCATCGATCAAAGATACTTCAATACAGCGAGGAACAGAACCGAACTACATCTGCTTGCTGACACATATGAAGACACGATGTGTGCAGTAAGCTATCTGGTTACACAACCGAAAAAATACTCAGCAGAGTTGCCCCGTTGAAACATTTTCAAAGCCAAGATTGGAACTGCAAGGGGTAATCATGGCAGTGAGGTTGGAGGAAAAGATAGTCAAGGGAAACGCAATGAAGATACATAGTTGCAGCTTTTGGTCAGACTCAACTACGATACTGCAGTGGATACACATTTAACATCGTAAACAGCAAGTTTTTCTCGCCAATAGAGTACCTGAGATTTTGCATAATGATGTTTCACCCAAAAATTGAGAATCAACCTTGAGAAACTCAAAAAGAGTGATTGGCTCACTACACCAGCCGGGTTGAAGCGACCAAAAAGTGACTGGCGAGAGCAAAAGAACCTAATTTTTGTCTCAGATGAAGAGAAAATAGCCTCATCAGTCTTATACTAGGGGCTGAAAAAAGCAGTGCTGTTGTATACTGGACAAATTTAGCAGTAATTTCAACAAGCTAATGAATACAGTAACATACGTGCAAAGAGCATTGATTAAACAAAAACAAGAAACAATTGCATTCAGCGTTGAAAAAAAAAGAAAAAGCAAAAGCAATCATCTTCAAGTCATTACAGCGAGGACAGTTTGTTGAAGTGATGTAATATCTGAAAACTGAAGTAGAAATTCCAATAAAAAGCAAAACCTTACATATTTCACCCTTCCTAGATGAAGTACAACTTCTTTTGGTCCAAATGCAGAATAGGCAAAAATCAATCAGGTTTCAATCTGAAGCGTCCAAAATTTTTGCATTGGAAACATCACGCGGATTAAATATTCTTGCGAAACGAGCAGATAGACAATCAAAAACAAGGCACTGAGCTTGTAGGAAACACTGCTAAGCAGATGTGTATGCTAGACATACAAATCGCATTAAGATCAATCAAGAAAAAATGTTTTGCCAGCAGAAAAAACAGATCACACGCGATAAAACCAGTGATGGCCTGTATAGATAAAACCGAAGAGCGGTTAGATGCTTCAACAGCTTTTACAAATGCTGTAGTCGACTTTTTTTGGTCCTATCACTGTGAAGATTGGGCAAGGGAACGAAAAATGATGGTGCTGTCTGTTCAAAAGTCTCACTATGAGATTGGTGAAAATAGAAATGGTGCTCATGTTGCACACAGATGTTAGTCGAAATGCTCTTATGCAATTTATTTCAAGGAGGGGCAAACTGGGTACTACCATCAGTGACAACGGAACAATTTTTTTTTGAGCTGAAACTGAGTTAGCAGAGTACGAAGCGGCATGGAACAAAGAAGAAGACGGGATCGAAGAATATCTAATTCGACGAGGAATCAGATGAAAGTGCAATTCACCCGCAGCACCTTACTTTGGAGGAGTATGTGAAAATTGGTCAGAAATTGCAAAAAAGCAATGTAATTAGTGTTAGGGAACAGATCAGTCACCGAGGACGTTCTTTCAATACAATGTGTGTATTGAACGCGAAATCGTTTACATCGGTTAGTTCAGACCTTAATAACTGGGAAGCATTGATGTGTTCAGTAACCTATCTGCGTTCACAACCGAAAAAGTACTCCACTGACATAGCACAAAAAAGCAGAGTTGCCCCGTTGAGACATTTTCAACGCCAAATTTGGAACTGCAAGGGACAATCATGGCAGTGAGGTTGAAGGAACAGATAGTCAAGGGACACGAAATGAGGACACATAGTTGCAGCTTTTGGTCAGACTCAACTACTATACTGCAGTGAATACACATTTACCATGGTAAACAGCAAGTTTTTCTCGCCAATCGAGTACCTGAGATTTTGCACACAAATGATATTTCACCAAGAAATTGGCACTAGAGAAATCATCCTTGAGGAACCCAAGAACAGTGATTGGCTCATTAGACCAGCCGGCTTGAAGCGACCAGAAAGTGACTGGCGAGAACTAGTGAACCTAATTTTTGCCTCAGATGAAGAGAAAATAACCTCATCAGTCTTATACTAGAGGCTCACGAAAAGAATGCTGTTGTATAATTCAGTAACTTCAACAGGCTTGTGAATACAGTAACATACGTACAAAAAGCATTGAGCAAACAAACACCAGAAACAATTGTAGTCAGCGTTGGAGAGAAAAAAAAGCAAAACATTCATCTTCAAGTTATTACAGCGAGAAGAGTTTGGTGAAGTGATGAAATCTCTAGAAGCTGAATTAGAAATTCTAAAAAGAAGCAAATTCTTACAATTCTCACCCTTCCTAGATGAAGTACAACTTTTTCGCGCCAAATGCAGAATAGGCAAAAGTTAATCGGGTTTCAATCTGAAGCGTCCAAAATTTCTACATTGGAAAAATCACGCGGATGAAATATTCTCGCGAACAAGCAGAAAGACAATCAATAACAAGGCGCTGAGCTTGTAGGAAACACTGCTAAGTAGATGTGGATGCTAGACATACAAATCGCATTAAGATCAATCAAGAAAAAATGTTTTGCCAGCAGAAAAAACAGATCACACGCGATAAAACCAGTGATGGCCTGTATAGATAAAACCGAAGAGCGGTTAGATGCTTCAACAGCTTTTACAAATGTTGGAAACGACTTCTTTTGGACCTTTCACTGTGAAGATTGGGCAAGGGAACGAAAAATGATGGTGTTGTCTGTTCAAATGTCTCACTATGAGATTGGTGAAAATAGAAATGGTACCCATGTTGCACACAGATTTTAGTCTAAATGCTATCATGCAATTTATTTCAAGGAGGGGCAAACTGGGTACTGCCATCAGTGACAACAGAACAATTTTTGTTTGAGCTGAAAGTTAGTTTGCAGAGTACGAAGCGGCATGGAACAAAGAAGAAGACGCGATCGAAGAAAATCTAATTCAACGAGGAATCAGATGGAAGTGCAATTCACCCGCAGCACTTTACTTTGGAGGAGCATGTGAAAATATGGTCATAAGTTGCAAAAAAGCAAGGTAATCAGTGTTAGGGAACAGATCAGTCAACGAAGACGTTCTTTCAATACAAGTTGTATTGTAGAGCAGGTATTGAGCGCAAGATCCTTGACTTCAATCAGTTCAGACCTTAATAACTTGGAAGCATTGACTCCCAATCACTTCTTCCCTGGCAAGAAGATCGCATGCTTGCCTTATCTACTATGCGCTGGGGAGTTCGTCGATCATCGTAAACTCTTTTGGCAAACTCAAGCCTATGCAAATCTCATTTGGGACAGCTTTCGTGAATATTATTTTGATGCAATCATTGTTTTTACTGACTTCAATTTGAAGAAATTGGAATTCAATGGTTAATAAAATGTTCTTGATTATTACGCGTTTTTTGAGCAAGCAAGTTCTACAATTGTTTTTTTTTTCGTGCTTACTTTTAATTTGTCTTTCTGTCCCAAAGTTATATTGTAAAATTGCAGCTGCTCTTGCTCTGTTTAACGTATAAAGTTTTGTTGGTGCTTTGTTTACGATTTCTAGTTTTTTGTACGAAGCTACAGAACTTTCTCAAAAAATTAAGGTTGTGACGGAGAAAATATCTCTCATAATGTGAAGAAGTTAGTTGAGCTCCTCATTACTTGAATCTTTACCGCTACAATCACAAACTGTAGTTCCCCTAACTTTTTGATACTTGATATGATTAATTTCTAAGGTTTTAAACAGCTTTCAACATTGAATTGTTTTTCAATAAGTCAGACGCCACTTTTAATCCAAAAGCAAATCAAAATTGCTTAATTTTACCCAGATTTTGGATTCTTTTTGGAACAAGTTTTTTTATCCATGTGTTGTGTAAATTATGAGTCTGCTAACGTTAAACCGTGCCTCTAATTTTGTGCTTTGAATGATTTGATGCCAAATAAAAAAAATATTTTTTAACTTTCTTTTTATCAGTTGTGTATTTTTATTTGTGTATTTTTATTTGAGTAGTCGGTGTTCTGTTTTCTTTGTTTCTTCTCTAGTCCGATTCCAGTAATTCTCCTGCTGTGTCTTCCAATTTGTCAAACTGGTTGATTCATTTTACCTGCCCTTGCCGGGTTTTTAATAACTGCAAAATTTAATTCGTTTTTCTTCTACATGATTTTTATTTTTTTTGCTGTTTCGAAAACAGCTATTTGAGGGTTGCTTGTTAATATTTTTCTCGTAGAAAATACAAGCCACCAAATTGTATCAATTGCAAACAAGTGTCTTGGTTTCCATTATTGTACTGTTAAGAAACCACTTCTAATAGCTCTAATCTTTGTTGATTTTGGTTTGATTTCCATGATCATGATAAAACAAAAAAAAACTTCATACTTTTTCAAATACTACAACTATTGCAGTTTTTCGTTACTATTACCTACTAAAAAGTAACTTTTTAAGTTTTTCTCTTGTTTTATTTTGAATCCTGGAGTTGCTGACATCTTTATCTACAGTGATATCAATTTGAAATGACTTGGACTTCAACGGGTAGGTCTGTTAATAAGTTTCATTGAATTTTACGTTGCTTATTCTGCAAATGTTGAAATTTTTTTTCACTGCGAACAAATAGCTTCTTTTCCCGTCCAAAACAGAAAACTGAATTACGCTCTGTAAACGTATATATTTTCCTGATGCAGCCTGTACGTATCTTATAAGTTTGTACGAAGCTACAAAAAAAATTTTAAATCATTTTTAGGAGATAGCAAAACATCTCGTAACATATGACGAATTTCTATGAGCTCCTCTTCAGTTGTTTTCGTGCTAAACTCACAAATTGTGTTCATACGCGCTTTTGGAAGCTTCATATTTTTAATTTCTTATATTTTTTAAAGAAAATTTATTTTGAAATTGACTTTTTTTTGATAAGTGAGACGCCACTTGTTACCAAAAGCCAAATCGGTATCACTATAATTTGCCCTCAATTCAGATTCCCAATTTTTGTTGTAACTTTTTTCATATAAATATGTTTTTTATGATTCGATAGCATGCTAAAAGTAATCTGTTTTTCATAAGTGTTTTTGATTATTTTGATGCCAAAAAAACTTTGAGTGAATTTTTTAGATCGCTTTTTCTCTTTTTCGTAATCGATATCAAATCATATCGGTATTAACAAAATCTACCGAGAAGTCAAATTTCCATTTTTTTTGTTTTTTCTCTAATTGGGGTCAAAAAATTTTCCTGCTATGCATCTCAATTCCTCAGCGGATTCAGTTTGCCTGCTCTTGCCGGTTTTCTTTATAATGGCCTCTTTTCACTTTAATTTTTTACACGCTTTGGTTTTCCAAACAAGAACTTTATTATTCCATAAAAATTGAGACACTTGTATCTCTTTGATTATTTAAGTGACATAATTGAATTAATTGCAAATATTTGTTTTGATTTCGATTGTTGTGCATTTTTGGAACAAATTCTTATGTTTTTGAGATGATGAGTTGGGTTTGATTGAATACACATGATATAAGTCCGTTGTCTGCTTGACAGTTTTGGGTTGCTTTCATTTTCTTAGAAAAAAAACAGAAACTCTACACTTACAGCTAAGTTATCGTAAATTTTGAAACAGTTTTGGAAAATTTTACTGACAAAACCATTTTTTATTAGAAAGCTGAGTTTGACAAACAGTTAACTGTCAATCGAAAGCCATCAATCTGACCTTAGAAATGTTGAAGGTCGTTAGATACTCAATTAGTTATAAACAAAGATTAGTGAAGCATAATCACAGTCATGAGAAAATCCAAACAAAATTAGAAATTTATATTGATTATTTTAAAAAAAAACAAGCTTAATTTAAACATTTTTTTGATATTATTGATCAATATTATAAGTTCAAATATTATTTTTAGTAAATGGAGGTTACTTAGGTGCTTTTTCCTGTCCAGGTGCAACTTTTTATCTTTTTTTCCTTCTTCTTCAGCTAGTTTACACTAAACACTGTAGTAGCAGCCTGACAAAACATTGCTGGTACTACTACAATCGCTTCTGCAACATCATTCCAGATATATTGAGATGATATATTTTATGCTTTTAATTCCGAAGGATTGAACATTCTGTACCACGCAAAGAACAAGCATGCTTCTCTTTTTTATGTGCTCTTCTTTTTGCCTCGCATAGAACAGTAGTTTTTTAAATTCTTCGTAGCTGCTTCTAATTTGTTATTTTCTTCAACATCCGAGCTCTGTTTTTTTATAATTGTATCCATTATAATTCTTTTCAACAAATATTTCAGTCAAATTTTATTTGCCAAAAATATGTTCAGGAGAGCTCATTAATGGCACATGTAATTTTCAAAAGCTGCTGTTATCGATGTGATAATTCTTAAGTATATTTTGCCGCCTAAATGTTGTACACTTGATTTCTTCGACAAGTTTGAATCATAATCAAGCTAAGCAAAGGTGCACGTGGCGAAACAAAAGAAATGATTGAATAAAGAAATTGAAACAGGGATCCTATTTTTGTGACAACAAAACCCTAGGAATTGAAGAAGAAAGACGACAATGGCAACTCCCCCTGACCGGGACTAGATGGCCATCGTCATTTGGCGCTCCGATAACAAACACAAAGAATCGTCAACCCTTCAAGTCTTCACCCCAGATGAGTATGGAATTGGGTGGATGAGCTACAACTACTGATGCAGAATTAAGGATAACAGTGCCAAATCGAATCAAATTGGAAATGGGACAAATGTCAACAAAAGCGGCCTTCAAAAGAACATCAGAGGGGAAAGGAGACCGTCAATCTTAGCAGTATTTGTCAACGTTCAGATGAGACTTATTTAATCTTAACTTTGAGCACTGTGCAAATTTATAACATTTAACTTCTCGAGGCCTTAGAAAGCTACCCCTTTTAGAAAAACAGGTTTCAGCGAAGCAATCGTTAAAATCATTAGCATTTTTAAATTGTTATATTACAAAGTTCGGGTCCGGCGAACTATGTTACAAAGTCTACATCATCCGAGCAGCCAGCACGACCCCATCAGTGCCCGCCACGAGCCAGCACGACCCAGCAGTGCCCGACACGAGCCAGCACGACCCCAGTAGTGTCCGCCACGAGCCAGCACGACCCAGTAGTGTCCGCCACGAGCCAGCACGACCCAGCAGTGCCTGCCGAGAACCAGCACGAACAGGAGTGCCCGCCACGAGCCAACACGACCCAGCGGTGCCCGCCACGAGCCCGCACGACCCAGCAGTGCCCGCCACGAGGCAGCCCGACCCAGCAGTGCCCGCCACGAGCCACCACGACCCAGCAGTGCCCGCCACGAGCCAGCACGACCCAGCAGTCCCCGCCCCACGCCAGCACGACCCCAGTAGTGTCCGCCACGAGCCAGCACGACCCAGCAGTGCCCGCCACGAGCCAGCATGATACAGCAGTGCCCGCCACGAGCCAGCAAGATCCCAGTAGTGCCCGCCACGAGCCAGCAGGACCCAGCAGTGCCCGCCAAGAGCCAGCACGACCCAGCAGTGCCCGCCACGAGCCAGCACGACCCCAGTAGTGTCCGCCACGAGCCAGCACGACCCAGTAGTGCCCGTCAAGAGCCAGCACGACCCAGCAGTGCTCGCCATGAGCCAGAACGACCCAGTAGTGCCCGTCAAGAGCCAGCACGACCCAGCAGTGCTCGCCATGAGCCAGAACGACCCAGCAGTGCCCGCCACGAGCCAGCACGACCCCAGTAGTGTCCGCCACGAGCTAGCACGACCCAGAAGTGCCCACCACGCGCCAGCACGAGCCCAGTAGTGCCCACCACAAGCCAGCACGACCCAGCAGAGCCCGCCACGAGCCAGCACGGCCCAGCAGTGCCCGCCACGAGCCAGCACGGCCCAGCAGCGCCCGCCACGAGCCAGCACGACCCCAGCAGTGCCCACCACGAGCCAGCACGACCCAGCAGTGCCCGCCACGAGCCAGCACGACCCCAGTAGTGTCCGCCACGAGCCAGCACGACCCCAGTAGTGTCCGCCACGAGCCAGCACGACCCAGCAGTGCCCGCCACGAGCCAGCATGACACAGCAGTGCCCGCCACGAGCCAGCAAGATCCCAGTAGTGCCCACCACGAGCCAGCAGGACCCAGCAGTGCCCGCCACGATCCAGCACGACCCAGCAGTGCCCGCCACGAGCCAGCAGGACCCAGCAGTGTGCGCCACGAGCCAGCACGAGACAGCAGTGCCCGCCACGAGCCAGCACGACCCCAGTAGTGTCCGCCAAGAGCCAGCACGACCCAGTAGTGCCCGTCACGAGCCAGCACGACCCAGCAGTGCTCGCCATGAGCCAGAACGACCCAGCAGTGCCCGCCACGAGCCAGCACGACCCCAGTAGTGTCCGCCACGAGCTAGCACGACCCAGAAGTGCCCACCACGCGCCAGCACGAGCCCAGTAGTGCCCGCCACAAGCCAGCACGACCCAGCAGAACCCGCCACGAGCCAGCACGACCCAGCAGTGCCCGCCACGAGCCAGCACGACCCAGCAGTGCCCGCCACGAGCCAGCACGACCCCAGCAGTGCCCACCACGAGCCAGCACGACCCAGCAGTGTTCGCCACTGGCCAGCACGACCCAGCATTACCCGCCACGAGCCAGCACGACACAGCAGTGCCCGCCACGAGCCAGCAAGACCCCAGTAGTGCCCACTACTAGCCAGCACGACCCAGCAGTGCCCGCCACGAGCCAGCACGACCCAGCAGTGCCCGCCACAAACCAGCACCACCTAGCAGTGCCCGCCACGAGCCAGCACGACCCAGCAGTGCCCGCCACGAGCCAGCACGACCCAGCAGTCCCCGCCCCACGCCAGCACGACCCCAGTAGTGTCCGCCACGAGCCAGCACGACCCAGCAGTGCCCGCCACGAGCCAGCATGACACAGCAGTGCCCGCCACGAGCCAGCAAGATCCCAGTAGTGCCCGCCACGAGCCAGCACGACCCAGCAGTGCCCGCCACGAGCCAGCACGACCCAGCAGTGCCCGCCACGAGCCAGCACGACCCAGCAGTGTGCGCCATGAGCCAGCACGATCCAGCAGTGCCCGCCACGAGCCAGCACGACCCAGCAGTGTGCGCCATGAGCCAGCACGATCCAGCAGTGCCCGCCACGAGCCAGCACGACCCCAGTAGTGTCCGCCACGAGCCAGCACGACCCAGCAGTGCTCGCCACGAACCAGAACGACCCAGCAGAGCCCGCCACGAGCCAGCACAACCCCAGTAGTGTCCGCCACGAGCTAGCACGACCCAGCAGTGCCCGCCACGCGGCAGCACGAGCCCAGTAGTGCCCGCCACAAGCCAGCACGACCCAGCAGAGCCCGCCACGAGCCAGCACGACCCAGCAGTGCCCGCCACGAGCCAGCACGACCCCAGCAGTGCCCACCACGAGCCAGAACGAACCAGCAGTGCCCGCCACGAGCCAGCACGACCCATCAGTGCCCGCCACGAGCCAGCAGGACCCAGCAGTGCCCACCACGATCCAGCACGACCCATCAGTGCCCGCCAAGAGCCAGCACGACCCAGCAGTGCCCGCCACGAGCCAGCAAGACCCCATTAGTGCCCGCTACTAGCCAGCACGACCCAGCAGTGCCCGCCACGAGCCAGCACGACACAGCAGTGCCCGCCACGAGCCAGCACGACCCAGCAGTGTGCGCCACGAGCCAGCACGACCCAGCAGTGCCCGCCACGAGCCAGCACGACCCCAGTATTGTCCGCCACGAGCCAGCACGACCCAGCAGTGCCCGCCACGAGCCAGCACGACCCCTGCAGTGCCCACCACGAGCCAGCACGACCCAGCAGTGCCCGCCACGAGCCAGCACGACCCATCAGTGCCCACCACGAGCCAGCATGACTCCAGCAGTGCCCGCCACGAGCCAGCACGACCCCAGTAGTGTCCGCCACAAGCCAGCACGACCCAGCAGTGCCCGCCACGAGCCAGCACGACCCAGCAGTGCCCGCCACGAGCCAGCACGACCCAGCAGTGTGCGCCACGAGCCAGCACGACCCAGCAGTTCCCGCCACGAGCTAGCACGACCCAGCAGTGCCCGCCACGAGCCAGCACGAACCAGCAGTGTGCGCCACGAGCCAGCATGACCCAGCAGTGCCCGCCACGAGCTAGCACGACCCAGCTGTGCCCGCCAGCCCTCCACGAGCCAGCACGACCAAGCAGTGCCCGCCACGAGCCAGCACGACCCCAGCAGTGCCCACCACGAGCCAGCACGACCCAGCAGTGCCCGCCACGAGCCAGCACGACCCATCAGTGCCCGCCACGAGCCAGCACGACCCAGCAGTGTCCGCCACGAGCCAGCACGACCCAGCAGTGCCCGCCACGAGCCAGCCTGACACAGCAGTGCCCGCCACGAGCCAGCAAGATCCCAGTAGTGCCCGCCACGAGCCAGCACGACCCAGCAGTGCCCCCCACGAGCCAGCACGACACAGCAGTGCCCGCCACGAGCCAGCACGACCCAGCAGTGTGCGCCACGAGCCAGCACGACCCAGCAGTGCCCGCCACGAGCCAGCACGACCCCAGTAGTGTCCGCCACGAGCCAGCACGACCCAGTAGTGCCCGTCACGAGCCAGCACGACCCAGCAGTGCTCACCACGAACCAGAACGACCCAGCAGTGCCCGCCACGAGCCAGCACAACCCCAGTACTGTCCGCCACGAGCTAGCACGACCCAGCAGTGCCCGCCACGCGCCAGCACGAGCCCAGTGGTGCCCGTCAGAAGCCAGCACGACCCAGCAGAGCCCGCCACGAGCCAGCACGACCCAGCAGTGCCCGCCACGAGCCAGCACGACCCCAGCGGTGCCCACCACGAGCCAGCACGACCCATCAGTGCCCGCCACGAGCCAGCACGACACAGCAGTGCCCGCCACGAGCCAGCACGACCCAGCAGTGCCCGCCACGAGCCAGCACGACCCCAGTATTGTCCGCCACGAGCCAGCACGACCCAGCAGTGCCCGCCACGAGCCAGCAAGACCCCATTAGTGCCCGCTACTAGCCAGCACGACCCAGCAGTGCCCGCCACGAGCCAGCACGACCCAGCAGTGCCCGCCACGAGCCAGCACGACCCAGCAGTGTGCGCCACGAGCCAGCACGACCCAGCAGTGTGCGCCACGAGCCAGCACGACCCAGCAGTGCCCGCCACGAGCCAGCACGACCCCAGTATTGTCCGCCACGAGCCAGCACCACCCAGCAGTGCCCGCCACGAGCCAGCACGACCCAGCAGTGCCCGCCACGAGCCAGCACGACCCCAGTAGTGTCCGCCACAAGCCAACGCGACCCAGTAGTGCCCGTCACGAGCCAGCACGACCCAGCAGTGCTCGCCACGAACCAGAATGACCCAGCAGTGCCCGCCACGAGCCAGCACGACCCCAGCAGCGCCCACCACGAGCCAGCACGAACCAGCAGTGCCCGCCACGAGCCAGCACGACCCATCAGTGCCCGCCACGAGCCAGCACGACCAAGCAGTGCCCGCCACGAGCCAGCACGACCCAGCAGTGCCCGCCACGAGCCAGCACGACCCAGCAGTGTGCGCCACGAGCCAGCACGACCCAGCAGTGCCCGCCACGAGCCAGCACGACCCCAGTATTGTCCGCCAAGAGCCAGCACGACCCAGCAGTTCCCGCCACGAGCCAGCAAGACCCCTGCAGTGCCCACCACGAGCCAGCATGACCCAGCAGTGCCCGCCACGAGCCAGCACGACCCATCAATGCCCGCCACGAGCCAGCACGACCCCAGCAGTGCCCGCCACGAGCCAGCACGACCGCAGTAGTGTCCGCCACGAGCCGGCACGACCCCAGTAGTGTCCGCCACGAGCTAGCACGACCCAGCAGTAACCGCCACGCGCCAGCACGAGCCCAGTAGTGCCCGCCACAAGCCAGCACGACCCAGCAGAGCCCGCCACGAGCCAGCACGACCCAGCAGTGCCCAGCACGAGCCAGCACGGCCCAGCAGTGCCCGCCACGAGCCAGCACGACCCCAGCAGTGCCCACCACGAGCCAGCACGACCCAGCAGTGCCCGCCACGATCCAGCACGACCCATCAGTGCCCGCCACGAGCCAGCACGACACAGCAGTGCCCGCCACGAGCCGGCAAGACCCCAGTACTGCCCGCTACTAGCCAGCACGACCCAGCAGTGCCCGCCACGAGCCAGCACGAGCCCATTAGTGCCCGCCACAAGCCAGCACGACCCAGCAGAGCCCGCCACGAGCCAGCACGACCCAGCAGTGCCCGCCACGAGCCAGCACGGACCAGCAGTGCCCGCCACGAGCCAGCACGACCCCAGCAGTGCCCACCAAGAGCCAGCACGAGCCAGCAGTGCCCGCCACGAGCCAGCACGAACCAGCAGTGCCCGCCACGAGCTAGCACGACCCAGCAGTGCCGGCCACGCGCCAGCACGAGCCCATTAGTGCCCGCCACAAGCCAGCACGACCCAGCAGAGCCCGCCACGAGCCAGCACGACCCAGCAGTGCCCGCCACGAGCCAGCACGGACCAGCAGTGCCCGCCACGAGCCAGCACGACCCCAGCAGTGCCCACCAAGAGCCAGCACTAGCCAGCAGTGCCCGCCACGAGCCAGCACGAACCAGCAGTGCCCGCCACGAGCCAGCACGACCCAGCGGTGACCGCCACGAGCCAGCACGACCCGGTAGTGCCCGCCACGAGCCAGCACGACCCCAGCAGTGCCCACCACGAGCCAGCACGACCCAGCAGTGCCCGCCACGATCCAGCACGACCCATCAGTGCCCGCCGCGAGCCAGCACGACACAGCAGTGCCCGCCACGAGCCAGCAAGACCCCAGTACTGCCCGCTACTAGCCAGCACGACCCAGCAGAGCCCGCCACGAGCCAGCACGACCCAGCAGTGCCCGCCACGAGCCAGCACGACCCAGCAGTGCCCGCCACGAGCCAGCACGACCCCAGTAGTGTCCGCCACGAGCTAGCACGACCCAGCAGTGCCGGCCACGCGCCAGCACGAGCCCATTAGTGCCCGCCACAAGCCAGCACGACCCAGCAGAGCCCGCCACGAGCCAGCACGACCCAGCAGTGCCCGCTACGAGCCAGCACGGACCAGCAGTGCCCGCCACGAGCCAGCACGACCCCAGCAGTGCCCACCAAGAGCCAGCACGAGCCAGCAGTGCCCGCCACGAGCCAGCACGAACCAGCAGTGCCCGCCACGAGCCAGCACGACCCAGCGGTGACCGCCACGAGCCAGCACGACCCGGTAGTGCCCGCCAGGAGCCAGCACGACCCAGCAGTGCCCACCACGAGCTAGCACGACCCAGCAGTGCCCGCCACGAGCCAGCACCACCTAGCAGTGCCCGCCACGAGCCAGCACTACCCAGCATTGTCTGCCCCACGCCAGCACGACCCGGCAGTGCCCACCACGAGCCAGCACGACACAGCAGTGCCCGCCACGAGCCAGCACGACCCCAGTTGTGTCCGCCACGAGCCAGCACGACCCAGTAGTGCCCGTCACGAGCCAGCACGACCCAGCAGTGCTCGCCACGAAGCAGAATGACCCAGCAGTGCCCGCCACGAGCCGGCACGACCCCAGTAGTGTCCGCCACGAGCTAGCACGACCCAGCAGTAACCGCCACGCGCCAGCACGAGCCCAGTAGTGCCCGCCACAAGCCAGCACGACCCAGCAGAGCCCGCCACGAGCCAGCACGACCCAGCAGTGCCCGCCACGAGCCAGCACGGCCCAGCAGTGCCCGCCACGAGCCAGCACGACCCCAGCAGTGCCCAACACGAGCCAGCACGACACAGCAGTGCCCGCCACGATCCAGCACGACCCAGCAGTGCCCGCCACGAGCCAGCAAGACCCCAGTACTGCCCGCTACTAGCCAGCACGACCCAGCAGTGCCCGCCACGAGCCAGCACGACCCGGCAGTGCCCGCCACAAACCAGAACCACCTAGCAGTCCCCGCCCCACGCCAGCACGACCCCAGTAAAGGCCCGCCACGAGCCAGCAAGACCCAGCAGTGCCCGCCACGAGCCAGCACGACCCAGCAGTGCCCGCCACGAGCCAGCACGAGCCCATTAGTGCCCGCCACAAGCCAGCACGACCCAGCAGAGCCCGCCACGAGCCAGCACGACCCAGCAGTGCCCGCCACGAGCCAGCAAGACCCCAGAACTGCCCGCTACTAGCCAGCCCGACCCAGCAGTGCCCGCCACGAGCCAGCACGACCCAGCAGTGCCCGCCACGAGCCAGCACGACCCAGCAGTGCCCGCCACGAGCCAGCACGACCCCAGTAGTGTCCGCCACGAGCTAGCACGACCCAGCAGTGCCGGCCACGCGCCAGCACGAGCCCATTAGTGCCCGCCACAAGCCAGCACGACCCATCAGTGCCCGCCACGAGCCAGCACAACCCAGCAGTGCCCGCCACGAGCCAGCAAGACCCCAGTACTGCCCGCTACTAGCCAGCACGACCCAGCAGTGCCCGCCAAGAGCCAGCACGACCCGGCAGTGCCCGCCACAAACCAGAACCACCTAGCAGTCCCCGCCCCACGCCAGCACGACCCCAGTAAAGGCCCGCCACGAGCCAGCAAGACCCAGCAGTGCCCTCCACGAGCCAGCACGACCCAGCAGTGCCAGCCACGCGCCAGCACGAGCCCATTAGTGCCCGCCACAAGCCAGCACGACCCAGCAGAGCCCGCCACGAGCCAGCACGACCCAGCAGTGCCCGCCACGAGCCAGCACGGACTAGCAGTGCCCGCCACGAGCCAGCAGGGCCCCAGCAGTGCCCACCAAGAGCCAGCACGAGCCAGCAGTGCCTGCCACGAGCCAGCACGAACCAGCAGTGCCCGCCACGAGCCAGCACGACCCAGCGGTGACAGCCACGAGCCAGCACGACCCGGTAGTGCCCGCCAGGAGCCAGCACGACCCAGCAGTGCCCACCACGAGCTAGCACGACCCAGCAGTGCCCGCCACGAGCCAGCACCACCTAGCAGTGCCCGCCACGAGTCAGCACTACCCAGCAGTGCCTGCCCCACGCCAGCACGACCCGGCAGTGCCCACCACGAGCCAGCACGACACAGCAGTGCCCGCCATGAGCCAGCACGACCCAGCAGTGCCCGCCACGAGCCACCACGACCCAGCAGTGCCCGCCACGAGCCAGCACGAACCAGCAGTGCCCGCCACGAGCCAGCACGACCCAGCACTGCCCGCAACGAGCCAGCACGACCCAGCAGTGACCGCCGCGAGCCAGCACGACCCCAGCAGTGCCCACCACGAGCGAGCACGACCCAGCAGTGCCCGCCACGAGCCAGCACGACCCAGCAGTGCCCGCGACGAGCCAGCACGACCCAGCAGTGCCCGACACGAGCCAGCAAGACCCCAGTAGTGCCCGCCACGAGCCAGCACGACCCAGCAGTGCCCGCCAAGAGCCAGCACGACCCAGCAGTGCCCGCCACGAGCCAGCACCACCTAGCAGTGCTCGCCACAATCCACCACGACCCAGCAGTGCCCGCCACGAGCCAGCACGACCCAGCAGTCCCCGCCCCACGCCAGCACGACCCCAGTAGGGCCCGCCACGAGCCAGCACGACCCAGCAGTGCCCGCCACGAGCCAGCACGAACCAGCAGTGCCCGCCACGAGCCAGCACGACACAGCAGTGCCCGCCACGAGCCAACACCACGTAGCAGTGCCCGCCACGAGCCAGCACTACCCAGCAGTGCCTGCCCCACGCCAGCACGACCCCAGTAGGGCTCATCACGAGCCAGCACGACCCAGCAGTGTCCACCACGAGCCAGCACGACCCAGCAGTGCCCACCACGAGCCAGCAAGACCCCAGTACTGCCCGCTACTAGCCAGCACGACCCAGCAGTGCCCGCCACGAGCCAGCACGACCCAGCAGTGCCCGCCACAAACCAGAACCACCTAGCAGTCCCCGCCCCACGCCAGCACGACCCCAGTAGGGCTCATCACGAGCCAGCACGACCCAGCAGTGTCCACCACGAGCCAGCACGACCCAGCAGTGCCCGCCACGAGCCAGCAAGACCCCAGTACTGCCCGCTACTAGCCAGCACGACCCAACAGTGACCGCGGCGAGCCAGCACGACCCCAGCAGTGCCCACCACGAGCCAGCGCGACCCAGCAGTGCCCGCCACGAGCCAGCACGACCCAGCAGTGCCCGCGACGAGCCAGCACGACCCAGCAGTGCCCGACACGAGCCAGCAAGACCCCAGTAGTGCCCGCCACGAGCCAGCACGACCCAGCAGTGCCCGCCAAGAGCCAGCACGACACAGCAGTGCCCGCCACGAGCCAGCACCACCTAGCAGTGCCGCACGAACCAGCACGACCCAAGCAGTGCCCACCACGAGCCAGCACGACACAGCAGTGCCCGCCACGAGCCAGCACGACCCAGCAGTGCCCGCGACGAGCCAGCACGACCCAGCAGTGCCCGACACGAGCCAGCAAGACCCCAGAAGTGCCCGCCACGAGCCAGCACGACCCAGCAGTGCCCGCCAAGAGCCAGCACGACCCAGCAGTGCCCGCCACGAGCCAGCACCACCTAGCAGTGCCCGCCACAATCCAGCAAGACCCAGCAGTGCCCGCCACGAGCCAGCACGACCCAGCAGTGCCCGCCACGAGCCAGCACGAACCAGCAGTGCCCGCCACGAGCCAGCACGACACAGCAGTGCCCGCCACGAGCCAACACCACGTAGCAGTGCCCGCCACGAGCCAGCACTACCCAGCAGTGCCTGCCCCACGCCAGCACGACCCCAGTAGGGCTCACCACGAGCCAGCACGACCCAGCAGTGCCCACCACGAGCCAGCACGACCCAGCAGTGCCCGCCACGAGCCAGCAAGACCCCAGTACTGCCCGCTACTAGCCAGCACGACCCAGCAGTGCTCGCCAGGAGCCAGCACGACCCAGCAGTGGCCGCCACAAACCAGAACCACCTAGCAGTCCCCGCCCCACGCCAGCACGACCCCAGTAGGGCCCGCCACGAGCCAGCAAGACCCAGCAGTGCCCGCCACGAGCCAGCACGACCCAGCAGTGCCCGCCACGAGCCAGCACGACCCCAGTAGTGTCCGCCACGAGCTAGCACGACCCAGCAGTGCCGGCCACGCGCCAGCACGAGCCCATTAGTGCCCGCCACAAGCCAGCACGACACAGCAGAGCCCGCCACGAGCCAGCACGACCCAGCAGTGCCCGCCACGAGCCAGCACGGACCAGCAGTGCCCGCCACGAGCCAGCACGACCCCAGCACTGCCCACCACGAGCCAGCACGAGCCAGCAGTGCCCGCCACGAGCCAGCACGGACCAGCAGTGCCCGCCACGAGCCAGCACGACCCAGCAGTGACCGCCACGATCCAGCACGAACCGGTAGTGCCCGCCAGGAGCCAGCACGACCCAGCAGTGCCCAACACGAGCTAGCACGACCCAGCAGTGCCCGCCACGAGCCAGCACCACCTAGCAGTGCCCGCCACGAGCCAGCACTACCCAGCAGTGCCTGCCCCACGCCAGCACGACCCGGCAGTGCCCACCACGAGCCAGCACGACCCAGCAGTGCCCGCCACGAGCCAGCACGACCCAGCAGTGCCCGCCACGAGCCACCACGACCCAGCAGTGCCCGCCACGAGCCAGCACGAACCAGCAGTGCCCACCACGAGCCAGCACGACCCAGCACTGCCCGCAACGAGCCAGCACGACCCAACAGTGACCGCCGTGAGCCAGCACGACCCCAGCAGTGCCCACCACGAGCCAGCACGACCCAGCAGTGCCCGCCACGAGCCAGCACGACCCAGCAGTGCCCGCGACGAGCCAGCACGACCCAGCAGTGCCCGACACGAGCCAGCAAGACCCCAGTAGTGCCCGCCACGAGCCAGCACGACCCAGCAGTGCCCGCCAAGAGCCAGCACGACCCAGCAGTGCCCGCCACGAGCCAGCACCACCTAGCAGTGCCCGCCACAATCCAGCACGACCCAGCAGTGCCCGCCACGAGCCAGCACGACCCAGCAGTCCCCACCTCACGCCAGCACGACCCCAGTAGGGCCCGCCACGAGCCAGCACGACTCATCAGTGCCCGCCACGAGCCAGCACGAACCAGCAGTGCCCGCCACGAGCCAGCACGACACAGCAGTGCCCGCCACGAGCCAACACCACGTAGCAGTGCCCGCCACGAGCCAGCACTACCCAGCAGTGCCTGCCCCACGCCAGCACGACCCGGCAGTGCCCACCACGAGCCAGCACGAACCAGCAGTGCCCGCCACGAGCCAGCACGAACCAGCAGTGCCCACCACGAGCCAGCACGACCCAGCACTGCCCGCAACGAGCCAGCACGACCCGCCAGCACGACCCGGCAGTGCCCACCACGAGCCAGCACGAACCAGCAGTGCCCGCCACGAGCCAGCACGAACCAGCAGTGCCCACCACGAGCCAGCACGACCCAGCACTGCCCGCAACGAGCCAGCACGACCCAACAGTGACCGCCGCGAGCCAGCACGACCCCAGCAGTGCCCACCACGAGCCAGCGCGACCCAGCAGTGCCCGCAACGAGCCAGCACGACCCAGCAGTGCCCGCGAAGAGCCAGCACGACCCAGCAGTGCCCGACACGAGCCAGCAAGACCCCAGTAGTGCCCGCCACGAGCCAGCACGACCCAGCAGTGCCCGCTAAGAGCCAGCACGACCCAGCAGTGCCCGCCACGAGCCAGCACCACCTAGCAGTGCCCGCCACAATCCAGCACGACCCAGCAGTGCCCGCCACGAGCCAGCACGACCCAGCAGTCCCCACGTCACGCCAGCACGACACCAGTAGGGCCCGCCACGAGCCAGCACGACCCATCAGTGCCCGCCACGAGCCAGCGCGAACCAGCAGTGCCCGCCACGAGCCAGCACGACCCAGCAGTGCCCGCCACGAGCCAACACCACGTAGCAGTGCCCGCCACGAGCCAGCACTACCCAGCAGTGCCTGCCCCACGCCAGCACGACCCCAGTAGGGCTCACCACGAGCCAGCACGACCCAGCAGTGCCCACCACGAGCCAGCACGACTCAGCAGTGCCCGCCACGAGCCACCACGACCCAGCAGTGCCCGCCACGAGCCAGCACGACACAGCAGTGCCCGCCACGAGCCAGCACGACCCAGCACTGCCCGCCACGAGCCAGCACGACCCAGCAGTGACCGCCGCGAGCCGGCACGACCCCAGCAGTGCCCACCACGAGCCAGCACGACCCAGCACTGCCCGCCACGAGCCATCACGACCCAGCAGTGCCCGTGACGAGCCAGCACGACACAGCAGTGCCCGACACGAGCCAGCAAGACCACAGTAGTGCCCGCCACGAGCCAGCACGACCCAGCAGTGCCCGCCAGGAGCCAGCACGACCCAGCAGTCCCCGCCACACGCCAGCATGACCCCAGTAGGGCCCGCCACGAGCCAGCACGACCCAGCAGTGCCCGCCACGAGCCAGAACGAACCAGCAGTGCCCGCCACGAGCCAGCACGACCCATCAGTGCCCGCCACGAGCCAGCACGACCCAGCAATGCCCGCCACGATCCAGCACGACCCAGCAGTGAACGCCACGAGCCAGCACGACCCAGCAGTGCCCGCCACGAGCCAGCACGACCACGCAGTGACCGCCACGAGCCAGCACCACCCCAGTAGTTCCCGCCACGAGCCTGCACGACCCAGCAGTGCCCGCCACGAGCCAGCACGACCAGCAGTGCCCGACACGAGCCAGCAAGACCCCAGTAGTGCCCGCCACGAACCAGCACGACCCAGCAGTGCCCGCCACGAGCCAGCACGACCCAGCAGTGCCCGCCACTAGCCAGCACCACCTAGCAGTGCCCGCCACGAGCCAGCACGACCCAGCAGTCCCCGGCCCACGCCAGCACGACCCCAGTAGGGCCCGCCACGAGCCATCACGACCCAGCAGTGCCCGCCACGAGCCAGCACGAACCAGCAGTGCCCGCCACGAGCCAGCACGACCCAGCAGTGCCCGCCACGAGCCAGCACGACCCAGCAATGCCCGCCACGAGCCAGCACGACCCAGCAGTGAACGCCACGAGCCAGCACGACACAGCAGTGCCGGCCACGAGCCAGCGCGACCCAGCAGTGACCGCCACGAGCCAGCGCCACCCCAGTAGTTCCCGCCACGAGCCTGCACGACCCAGCAGTGCCCGCCACGATCCAGCACGACACAGCAGTGCCCGCCACGAGAGAGCACGACCCAGCAGTGCCCACCACGAGTCAGCACGACCCAGCAGTGCCCGCCACGAGCCAGCACGACCCAGCAATGCCCGCCACGAGCCAGCACGACCCAGCAGTGCCCGCCACGAGCCAGCACGACCTAGCAGTGCCCGCCACGAGCCAGCACGACCCAGCAATGCCCGCCACGAGCCAGCACGACCCAGCAGTGAACGCCACGAGCCAGCACGACACAACAGTGCCGGCCACGAGCCAGCGCGACCCAGCAGTGAACGCCACGAGCCAGCACGACCCAGCAGTGCCCGCCACGAGCCAGCACGACCACGCAGTGACCGCCACGAGCCAGCACCACCCCAGTAGTTCCCGCCACGAGCCTGCACGACCCAGCAGTGCCCGCCACGAGCCAGCACGACCCAGCAGTGCCCGCCATGAGCCAGCACGACACAGCAGTGCCCACCACGAGCCAGCACGACCCCAGTAGGGCCCGCCACGAGCCAGCACGACCCAGCAGTGCCCGCCACGAGCCAGAACGAACCAGCAGTCCCCGCCACACGCCAGCATGACCCCAGTAGGGCCCGCCACGAGCCAGCACGACCCAGCAGTGCCCGCCACGAGCCAGAACGAACCAGCAGTGCCCGCCACGAGCCAGCACGACCCATCAGTGCCCGCCACGAGCCAGCACGACCCAGCAATGCCCGCCACGATCCAGCACGACCCAGCAGTGAACGCCACGAGCCAGCACGACCCAGCAGTGCCCGCCACGAGCCAGCACGACCACGCAGTGCCCGCCAGGAGCCAGCACGACCCAGCAGTCCCCGCCACACGCCAGCATGACCCCAGTAGGGCCCGCCACGAGCCAGCACGACCCAGCAGTGCCCGCCACGAGCCAGAACGAACCAGCAGTGCCCGCCACGAGCCAGCACGACCCATCAGTGCCCGCCACGAGCCAGCACGACCCAGCAATGCCCGCCACGATCCAGCACGACCCAGCAGTGAACGCCACGAGCCAGCACGACCCAGCAGTGCCCGCCACGAGCCAGCACGACCACGCAGTGACCGCCACGAGCCAGCACCACCCCAGTAGTTCCCGCCACGAGCCTGCACGACCCAGCAGTGCCCGCCACGAGCCAGCACGACCCAGCAGTGCCCGCCATGAGCCAGCACGACCCAGCAGTGCCCACCACGAGCCAGCACGACCCAGCAGTGCCCGCGACGAGCCAGCACGACCCAGCAGTGCCCGACACGAGCCAGCAAGACCCCAGTAGTGCCCGCCACGAACCAGCACGACCCAGCAGTGCCCGCCACGAGCCAGCACGACCCAGCAGTGCCCGCCACTAGCCAGCACCACCTAGCAGTGCCCGCCACGAGCCAGCACGACCCAGCAGTCCCCGGCCCACGCCAGCACGACCCCAGTAGGGCCCGCCACGAGCCATCACGACCCAGCAGTGCCCGCCACGAGCCAGCACGAACCAGCAGTGCCCGCCACGAGCCAGCACGACCCAGCAGTGCCCGCCACGAGCCAGCACGACCCAGCAATGCCCGCCACGAGCCAGCACGACCCAGCAGTGAACGCCACGAGCCAGCACGACACAGCAGTGCCGGCCACGAGCCAGCGCGACCCAGCAGTGACCGCCACGAGCCAGCGCCACCCCAGTAGTTCCCGCCACGAGCCTGCACGACCCAGCAGTGCCCGCCACGATCCAGCACGACACAGCAGTGCCCGCCACGAGAGAGCACGACCCAGCAGTGCCCACCACGAGTCAGCACGACCCAGCAGTGCCCGCCACGAGCCAGCACGACCCAGCAATGCCCGCCACGAGCCAGCACGACCCAGCAGTGCCCGCCACGAGCCAGCACGACCTAGCAGTGCCCGCCACGAGCCAGCACGACCCAGCAATGCCCGCCACGAGCCAGCACGACCCAGCAGTGAACGCCACGAGCCAGCACGACACAGCAGTGCCGGCCACGAGCCAGCGCGACCCAGCAGTGACCGCCACGAGCCAGCGCCACCCCAGTAGTTCCCGCCACGAGCCTGCACGACCCAGCAGTGCCCGCCACGATCCAGCACGACACAGCAGTGCCCGCCACGAGAGAGCACGACCCAGCAGTGCCCGCCACGAGCCAGCACGACCCAGCAGTGCCCGCCACGAGCCAGCACGACCCAGCAGTGCCCGCCACGAGCCAGAACGACCCAGCAGTGACCACCTCGAGCCAGCACCACACCAGTAGTGCCCGCCACGAGCCAGCACGACCCAGCAGTGCCCGTCACGAGCCAGCACGACCCAGCAGTGCACGCCCCGAGCCAGCACGACCCAGCAGTGCCCGCCACGAGCCAGCACGACCAAGCAGTGCCCGCCACGAGCCAGCACCACCCAGCAGTGCCCGCCACGAGCCAGCACCACCCAGCAGTGACCGCCACGAGCCAGCACCACCCCAGTACTGCCCCCCACGAGCCAGCACCACCCAGCAGTGCCCGCCACGAGCCAGCACGACAACAGTAGTGTCTGCCACGAGACTGCACAACCCAGCAGTGCCCTCCACGAGCCAGCGCAATCCCAGTAGTGCCCTCCACGAAACAGCACGACCCAGCAGTGTCCGCCACGAGCCAGCACGACCCAGCAGTGTGAGCCACGAGTCAGCACGACCCAGCAGTGCCCGCCACGAGCCAGCACGACCCCAGTAGTGTCCGCCACGAGCCAGCACGACCCAGTAGTGCCCGTCACGAGCCAGCACGACCCAGCAGTGCTCGCAACGAGCGAGAACGACCCAGCAGTGCCCGCCACGAGCCAGCACGACCCCAGTAGTGTCCGCCACGAGCTAGCACGACCCAGCAGCGCCCGCCACGCGCCAGCACGAGCCCAGTAGTGCCCGCCACAAGCCAGCACGACCCAGCAGAGCCCGCCACGAGCCAGCACGACCCAGCAGTGCCCGCCACAAGCCAGCACGACCCCAGCAGTGCCCACCACGAGCCAGCAGGACCCCAGCAGTGCCCACCACGAGCCAGCACGACCCAGCAGTGCCCGCCACGAGCCAGCACGACCCAGCAGTGCCCGCCACGAGCCAGCACGACCCAGCAGTGCCCGCCACGAGCCAGCAAGACCCCAGTGGTGCCCGCTACTAGCCAGCACGACCCAGCAGTGCCCGCCACGAGCCAGCAGGACCCAGCAGTGCCCGCCACAAACCAGCACCACCTAGCAGTGACCGCCAGGAGCCAGCACGACCCAGCAGTCCCCGCCCCACGCCAGCAGGACCCCAGTAGGGCCCGCCACGAGCCAGCAAGACCCAGCAGTGCCCGCCACGAGCCAGCACGGCCCAGCAGTGCCCGCCACGAGCCAGCACGACCCCAGTGTTGTGTCCGCCACGAGCTAGCACGACCCAGCAGTGCCCGCCACGCGCCAGCACGAGCACATTAGTGCCCGCCACAAGCCAGCACGACCCAGCAGAGCCCGCCACGAGCCAGCACGACCCAGCAGTGCCCGCCCCGAGCCAGCACGGACCAGCAGTGCCCGCCACGAGCCAGCACGACCCCAGCAGTGCCCACCACGAGCCAGCACGACCCAGCAGTGCCCGCCACGAGCCAGCACGAACCAGCAGTGCCCGCCACGAGCCAGCACGACCCAGCAGTGACCGCCACGAGCCAGCAAGACCCCAGTAGTGCCCGCCACGAGCTAGCACGACCCAGCAGTGCCCGCCACGCGCCAGCACGAGCCCATTAGTGCCCGCCACAAGCCAGCACGACCCAGCAGAGCCCGCCAAAAGCCAGCACGACCCAGCAGTGCCCGCCACGAGCCAGCACGGACCAGCAGTGCCCGCCACGGGCCAGCACGACCCCAGCAGTGCCCGCCACGAGCCAGTACGACCCAGCAGTGCCCGCCACGAGCCAGCACGACCCAGCAGTGCCCGCCATGAGCCAGCACCACCCAGCAGTGACCGCCACGAGCCAGCAAGACCCCAGTAGTGCCCGCCACGAGCTAGCACGACCCAGCAGTGCCCGCCACGCGCCAGCACGAGCCCATTAGTGCCCGCCACAAGCCAGCACGACCCAGCAGAGCCCGCCAAAAGCCAGCACGACCCAGCAGTGCCCGCCACGAGCCAGCACGGACCAGCAGTGCCCGCCACGAGCCAGCACGGCCCAGCAGTGCCCGCCACGAGCCAGCACGACCCCAGTGTTGTGTCCGCCACGAGCTAGCACGACCCAGCAGTGCCCGCCACGCGCCAGCACGAGCACATTAGTGCCCGCCACAAGCCAGCACGACCCAGCAGAGCCCGCCACGAGCCAGCACGACCCAGCAGTGCCCGCCCCGAGCCAGCACGGACCAGCAGTGCCCGCCACGAGCCAACACGACCCCAGCAGTGCCCACCACGAGCCAGCACGACCCAGCAGTGCCCGCCACGAGCCAGCACGAACCAGCAGTGCCCGCCACGAGCCAGCACGACCCAGCAGTGACCGCCACGAGCCAGCAAGACCCCAGTAGTGCCCGCCACGAGCTAGCACGACCCAGCAGTGCCCGCCACGCGCCAGCACGAGCCCATTAGTGCCCGCCACAAGCCAGCACGACCCAGCAGAGCCCGCCAAAAGCCAGCACGACCCAGCAGTGCCCGCCACGAGCCAGCACGGACCAGCAGTGCCCGCCACGGGCCAGCACGACCCCAGCAGTGCCCGCCACGAGCCAGTACGACCCAGCAGTGCCCGCCACGAGCCAGCACGACCCAGCAGTGCCCGCCATGAGCCAGCACCACCTAGCAGTGCCCGCCACGAGCCAGCACTACCCAGCAGTGCCTCCCCCACGCCAACAGGACCCAAGTAGGGCTCACCTCGAGCCAGCACGACCCAGCAGTGCCCAACACCAGCCAGCACGACCCAGCAGTGCCCACCACGAGCCAGCACGACACAGCAGTGCCCGCCACGAGCCACCACGACCCATCAGTGCCCGCCACGAGCCAGCACGACCCAGCAGTGCCCGCCACGAGCCAGCACGACACAGCACTGCCCGCCACGAGCCAGCACGACCCAGCAGTGACCGCCGCGAGCCAGCACGACCCCAGCAGTGCCCACCACGAGCCAGCACGACCCAGCAGTGCCCGCCACTAGCCAGCACGACCCAGCAGTGCCCGCGACGAGCCCGCACGACCCAGTAATGCCCGACACGAGCCAGCAAGACCCCAGTAGTGCCCGCCACGAGCCAGCACGACCCAGCAGTGCCCGCTAAGAGCCAGCACGACCCAGCAGTGCCCGCCACGAGCCAGCACCACCTAGCAGTGCCCGCCACAATCCAGCACGACCCAGCAGTGCCCGCCACGAGCCAGCACGACCCAGCAGTCCCCGCCCAACGCCAGCACGACCCCAGAAGGACCCGCCACGAGCCAGCACGACCCAGCAGTGCCCGCCACGAGCCAGCACGAACCAGCAGTGCCCGCCACGAGCCAGCACGACCCAGCAGTGCCCGCCACGAGACAGCACGACGCAGCAGTGCCCACCACGAGCCAGCACGACCCAGCACTGCCCGCCACGAGCCAGCACGACTCAGCAGTGACCGCCGCGAGCCAGCACGACCCCAGCAGTGCCCGCCACGAGCCAGCACGACCCAGCAGTGCCCGCGACGAGCCAGCACGACCCAGCAGTGCCCGACACGAGCCAGCAAGACCCCAGTAGTGCCCGCCACGAGCCAGCACGACCCAGCAGTGCCCGCTAAGAGCCAGCACGACCCAGCAGTGCCCGCCACGAGCCAGCACCACCTAGCAGTGCCCGCCACAATCCAGCACGACCCAGCAGTGCCCGCCACGAGCCAGCACGACCCAGCAGTCCCCGCCCCACGACAGCACGACCCCAGTAGGGCCCGCCACGAGCCAGCACGACCCAGCAGTGCCCGCCACGAGCCAGCACGAACCAGCAGTGCCCGCAACGAGCCAGCACGACCCAGCAGTGCCCGCCACGAGCCAGCACGACCCAGCAATGCCCGCCACGAGCCAGCACGACCCAGCAGTGAACGCCACGAGCCAGCACGACCCAGCAGTGCCCGCCACGAGCCAGCACGGCCACGCAGTGACCGCCACGAGCCAGCACCACCCCAGTAGTTCCCGCCACGAGCCTGCACGACCCATCAGTGCCCGCCACAAGCCAGCACGACCCAGCAGTGCCCGCCACGAGCCAGCACGACCCAGCAGTGCCCGCCACAAGCCAGCACGACCCAGCAGTGCCCGCCACGAGCCAGCACGACCCAGCAGTGCCCGCGACGAGCCAGCACGACCCAGCAGTGCCCGACACGAGCCAGCAAGACCCCAGTAGTGCCCGCCACGAGACAGCACGACCCAGCAGTGCCTGCCACGAGCCAGCACGACCCAGCAGTGCCCGCCAAGAGCCAGCACCACCTAGCAGTGCCCGCCACAATCCAGCACGACCCAGCAGTGCCCGCCACGAGCCAGCACGACCCAGCAGTCCCCGCCCAACGCCAGCACGACCCCAGAAGGACCCGCCACGAGCCAGCACGACCCAGCAGTGCCCGCCACGAGCCAGCACGAACCAGCAGTGCCCGCCACGAGCCAGCACGACCCAGCAGTGCCCGCCACGAGACAGCACGACGCAGCAGTGCCCACCACGAGCCAGCACGACCCAGCACTGCCCGCCACGAGCCATCACGACCCAGCAGTGACCGCCGCGAGCCAGCACGACCCCAGCAGTGCCCGCCACGAGCCAGCACGACCCAGCAGTGCCCGCGACGAGCCAGCACGACCCAGCAGTGACCGACACGAGCCAGCAAGACCCCAGTAGTGCCCGCCACGAGCCAGCACGACCCAGCAGTGCCCGCTAAGAGCCAGCACGACCCAGCAGTGCCCGCCACGAGCCAGCACCACCTAGCAGTGCCCGCCACAATCCAGCACGACCCAGCAGTGCCCGCCACGAGCCAGCACGACCCAGCAGTCCCCGCCCCACGACAGCACGACCCCAGTAGGGCCCGCCACGAGCCAGCACGACCCAGCAGTGCCCGCCACGAGCCAGCACGAACCAGCAGTGCCCGCCACGAGCCAGCACGACCCAGCAGTGTCCGCCACGAGCCAGCACGACCCAGCAATGCCCGCCACGAGCCAGCACGACCCAGCAGTGAACGCCACGAGCCAGCACGACCCAGCAGTGCCCGCCACGAGCCAGCACGGCCACGCAGTGACCGCCACGAGCCAGCACCACCCCAGTAGTTCCCGCCACGAGCCTGCACGACCCATCAGTGCCCGCCACAAGCCAGCACGACCCAGCAGTGCCCGCCACGAGCCAGCACGACCCAGCAGTGCCCGCGACGAGCCAGCACGACCCAGCAGTGCCAGACACGAGCCAGCAAGACCTCAGTAGTGCCCGTCACGAGCCAGCAAGACCCAGCAGTGCCTGCCACGAGCCAGCACGACCCAGCAGTGCCCGCCACGAGCCATCACCACCTAGCAGTGCCCGCAACGATCCAGCACGACCCCAGTAGTGCCCGCCACGAGCCAGTACGACCCAGCAGTGCCCGCCACGAGCCAGCACGACCCAGCAGTGCCCGACACGAGCCAGCAAGACCCCAGTAGTGCCCGCCACGAGCCAGCACGACCCAGCAGTGCCTGCCACGAGCCAGCACGACCCAGCAGTGCCCGCCACGAGCCAGCACCACCTAGCAGTGCCCGCCACAATCCAGCACGACCCAGCAGTGCCCGCCACGAGCCAGCACGACCCAGCAGTCCCCGCCCAACGCCAGCACGACCCCAGAAGGACCCGCCACGAGCCAGCACGACCCAGCAGTGCCCGCCACGAGCCAGCACGAACCAGCAGTGCCCGCCACGAGCCAGCACGACCCAGCAGTGCCCGCCACGAGACAGCACGACGCAGCAGTGCCCACCACGAGCCAGCACGACCCAGCACTGCCCGCCACGAGCCAGCACGACCCAGCAGTGACCGCCGCGAGCCAGCACGACCCCAGCAGTGCCCGCCACGAGCCAGCACGACCCAGCAGTGCCCGCGACGAGCCAGCACGACCCAGCAGTGCCCGACACGAGCCAGCAAGACCCCAGTAGTGCCCGCCACGAGCCAGCACGACCCAGCAGTTCCCGCTAAGAGCCAGCACGACCCAGCAGTGCCCGCCACGAGCCAGCACCACCTAGCAGTGCCCGCCACAATCCAGCACGACCCAGCAGTGCCCGCCACGAGCCAGCACGACCCAGCAGTCCCCGCCCCACGACAGCACGACCCCAGTAGGGCCCGCCACGAGCCAGCACGACCCAGCAGTGCCCGCCACGAGCCAGCACGAACCAGCAGTGCCCGCCACGAGCCAGCACGACCCAGCAGTGCCCGCCACGAGCCAGCACGACCCAGCAATGCCCGCCACGAGCCAGCACGACCCAGCAGTGAACGCCACGAGCCAGCACGACCCAGCAGTGCCCGCCACGAGCCAGCACGGCCACGCAGTGACCGCCACGAGCCAGCACCAACCCAGTAGTTCCCGCCACGAGCCTGCACGACCCATCAGTGCCCGCCACAAGCCAGCACGACCCAGCAGTGCCCGCCACGAGCCAGCACGACCCAGCAGTGCCCGCGACAAGCCAGCACGACCCAGCAGTGCCCGACACGAGCCAGCAAGACCTCAGTAGTGCCCGCCACGAGCCAGCACGACCCAGCAGTGCCTGCCACGAGCCAGCACGACCCAGCAGTGCCCGCCACGAGCCATCACCACCTAGCAGTGCCCGCAACGATCCAGCACGACCCAGCAGTGCCCGCCACGAGCCAGCACGACCCAGCAGTCCCCGCCCCACGCCAGCACGACCCCAGTAGGGCCCGCCACGAGCCAGTACGACCCAGCAGTGCCCGCCACGAGCCAGCACGAACCAGAACTGCCCGCCACGAGCCAGCACGACTCAGCAGTGCCCGCCACGAGCCACCACGACCCAGCAGTGCCCGCCACGAGCCAGCACGAGCCCGCAGTGCCCGCCACGAGCCAGCACGACCCAGCACTGCCCGCCACGAGCCAGCACGACCCACCAGTGAACGCCACGAGTCAGCACGAGCCAGCAGTGCCCGCCACGAGCCAGTGCGACCCAGCAGTGACCGCCACGAGCCAGCACCACCCCAGTAGTTCCCGCCACGAGCCTGCACGACCCAGCAGTGCCCGCCACGATCCAGCACGACCCAGCAGTGCCCGCCACGATCCAGCACAACCCAGCAGTGCCCGCCACGAGCCAGCACGACCCAGCAGTGCCCGCCACGAGCCAGCACGACCCAGCAGTGCCCGCCATGAGCCAGCACGACCCAGCAGTGACCGCCACGAGCCAGCACCACCCCAGTAGTGCCCGCCACGAGCCAGTACGACCCAGCAGTGCCCGCCACGAGCCAGCACGACCCAGCAGTGCACGCCACGAGCCAGCACGACCCAGCAGTACCCGCCACGAGCCAGCACGACCCAGCAGTGCCCGCCACGAGCCAGCACGACCCAGCAGTGCCCGCCATGAGCCAGCACGACCCAGCAGTGACCGCCACGAGCCAGCACCACCCCAGTAGTGCCCGCCACGAGCCAGCACGACCCAGCAGTGCACGCCACGAGCCAGCACGACCCAGCAGTACCCGCCACGAGCCAGCACGACCCAGCAGTGCCCGCCACGAGCCAGCACGACCCAGCAGTGCCCGCCACGATCCAGCACGACCCAGCAGTGCCCGCCACGAGCCAGCACAACCCAGCAGTGCCCGCCACGAGCCAGCACGACCGAGCAGTGCCCGCCACGAGCCAGCACGACCCAGCAGTGCCCGCCATGAGCCAGCACGACCCAGCAGTGACCGCCACGAGCCAGCACCACCCCAGTAGTGCCCGCCACGAGCCAGTACGACCCAGCAGTGCCCGCCACGAGCCAGCACGACCCAGCAGTGCACGCCACGAGCCAGCACGACCCAGCAGTGCCCGCCACGATCCAGCACGACCCAGCAGTGCCCGCCATGAGCCAGCACGACCCAGCAGTGACCGCCACGAGCCAGCACCACCCCAGTAGTGCCCGCCACGAGCCAGCACGACCCAGCAGTGCACGCCACGAGCCAGCACGACCCAGCAGTACCCGCCACGAGCCAGCACGACCCAGCAGTGCCCGCCACGAGCCAGCACGACCCAGCAGTGCCCGCCACGAGCCAGCACGACCCAGCAGTGCCCGCCATGAGCCAGCACGACCCAGCTGTACCCGCCACGAGCCAGCACGACCCAGCAGTGCCCGCCACGAGCCAGCACGACCCAGCAGTGCCCGCCATGAGCCAGCACGACCCAGCAGTGACCGCCACGAGCCAGCACCACCCCAGTAGTGCCCGCCACGAGCCAGCACGACCCAGCAGTGCACGCCACGAGCCAGCACGACCCAGCAGTGACCGCCACGAGCCAGCACCACCCCAGTAGTGCCCGCCATGAGCCAGCACGACCCAGCAGTGACCGCCACGAGCCAGCACCACCCCAGTAGTGCCCGCCACGAGCCAGTACGACCCAGCAGTGCCCGCCACGAGCCAGCACGACCCAGCAGTGCACGCCACGAGCCAGCACGACCCAGCAGTACCCGCCACGAGCCAGCACGACCCAGCAGTGCCCGCCACGAGCCAGCACGACCCAGCAGTGCCCGCCATGAGCCAGCACGACCCAGCAGTGACCGCCACGAGCCAGCACCACCCCAGTAGTGCCCGCCACGAGCCAGCACGACCCAGCAGTGCACGCCACGAGCCAGCACGACCCAGCAGTACCCGCCACAAGCCAGCACGACCCAGCAGTGCCCGCCACGAGCCAGCACGACCCAGCAGTGCCCACCATGAGCCAGCACGACCCAGCAGTGAC
Source organism: Convolutriloba macropyga (assembly GCF_964194025.1). Classification (NCBI taxonomy): domain Eukaryota; kingdom Metazoa; phylum Xenacoelomorpha; order Acoela; family Convolutidae; genus Convolutriloba; species Convolutriloba macropyga. Next base: position 33,391,032 of record NC_134475.1, read on the forward strand.
CACCACGAGCCAGCACGACCCAGCAGTGACCGCCACGAGCCAGCACGACCCAGTAGTGCCCGCCACGAGCCAGCACGACCCAGCAGTGCACGCCACGAGCCAGCACGACCCAGCAGTACCCGCCACGAGCCAGCAAGACCCCAGTAGTGCCCGCCAAGAGCCAGCACGACCCAGCAGTGCCCGCCACGAGCCATCACCACCTAGCAGTGCCCGCAACGATCCAGCACGACCCAGCAGTGCCCGCAACGAGCCAGCACGTCCCAGCAGTCCCCGACCCACGCCAGCACGACCCCAGTAGGGCCCGCCACGAGCCAGCACGACCCAGCAGTGCCCGCCACGAGCCAGCACGAACCAGAACTGCCCGCCACGAGACAGCACGACTCAGCAGTGCCCGCCACGAGCCACCACGACCCAGCAGTGCCCGCCACGAGCCAGCACGAGCCCGCAGTGCCCGCCACGAGCCAGCAAGACCCAGCACTGCCCGCCACGAGCCAGCACGACCCAGCAGTGAACGCCACGAGTCAGCACGAGCCAGCAGTGCCCGCCACGAGCCAGTGCGACCCAGCAGTGACCGCCACGAGCCAGCACCACCCCAGTAGTTCCCGCCACGAGCCTGCACGACCCAGCAGTGCCCGCCACGATCCAGCACGACCCAGCAGTGCCCGCCACGAGCCAGCACGACCCAGCAGTGCCCGCCACGAGCCAGCATGACCCAGCAGTGCCCGCCACGAGCCAGCACGACCCAGCAGTGCCCGCCATGAGCAAGCACGACCCAGCAGTGACCGCCACGAGCCAGCACCACCCCAGTAGTGCCCGCCACGAGCCAGTACGACCCAGCAGTGACCGCCACGAGCCAGCACGACCCTGCAGTGCACGCCACGAGCCAGCACGACCCAGCAGTACCCGCCACGAGCCAGCACGACCCAGCAGTGCCCGCCCGGCACGAGCCAGCACGACCCAGCAGTGCCCGCCACGAGCCAGCACGACCCAGCAGTCCCCGCCCCACGCCAGCACGACCCCAGTAGGGCCCGCCACGAGCCAGCACGACCCAGCAGTGCCCGCCACGAGCCAGCACGAACCAGAACTGCCCGCCACGAGCCAGCACGACTCAGCAGTGCCCGCCACGAGCCACCACGACCCAGCAGTGCCCGCCACGAGCCAGCACGAGCCCGCAGTGCCCGCCACGAGCCAGCACCACCCCAGTAGTGCCCGCCACGAGCCAGCACGACCCAGCAGTGCACGCCACGAGCCAGCACGACCCAGCAGTACCCGCCACGAGCCAGCACGACCCAGCAGTGCCCGCCACGAGACAGCACGACCCAGCAGTGCCCGCCATGAGCCAGCACGACCCAGCAGTGACCGCCACGAGCCAGCACCACCCCAGTAGTGCCCGTGACGAGCCAGCACGACCCAGCAGTGCACGCCACGAGCCAGCACGACCCAGCAGTACCCGCCACGAGCCAGCACGACCCATCAGTGCCCGCCACGAGCCAGCAAGACCCCAGTAGTGCCCGCCACGAGCCAGCACGACCCAGCAGTGCCCGCCACGAGCCATCACCACCTAGCAGTGCCTGCAACGATCCAGCACGACCCAGCAGTGCCCGCAACGAGCCAGCACGACCCAGCAGTCCCCGCCCCACCCCAGCACGACCCCAGTAGGGCCCGCCACGAGCCAGCACGACCCAGCAGTGCCCGCCACGAGCCAGCACGAACCAGAACTGCCCGCCACGAGCCAGCACGACTCAGCAGTGCCCGCCACGAGCCACCACGACCCAGCAGTGCCCGCCACGAGCCAGCACGAGCCCGCAGTGCCCGCCACGAGCCAGCACGACCCAGCACTGCCCGCCACGAGCCAGCACGACCCAGCAGTGAACGCCACGAGTCAGCACGAGCCGGCAGTGCCCGCCACGAGCCAGTGCGACCCAGCAGTGACCGCCACGAGCCAGCACCACCCCAGTAGTTCCCGCCACGAGCCTGCACGACCCAGCAGTGCCCGCCACGATCCGGCACGACCCAGCAGTGCCCGCCACGAGCCAGCACGACCCAGCAGTGCCCGCCACGAGCCAGCACGACCCAGCAGTGCCCGCCACGAGCCAGCACGACCCAGCAGTGCCCGCCATGAGCCAGCACGACCCAGCAGTGACCGCCACGAGCCAGCACCACCCCAGTAGTGCCCGCCACGAGCCAGTACGACCCAGCAGTGCCCGCCACGAGCCAGCACGACCCAGCAGTGCACGCCACGAGCCAGCACGACCCAGCAGTACCCGCCACGAGCCAGCACGACCCAGCAGTGCCCGCCCGCCACGAGCCAGCACGACCCAGCAGTGCCCGCCACGAGCCAGCACGACCGAGCAGTGACCACCACGAGCCAGCACTACCCCAGTGGTGCCCGCCACGAGCCAGCACGACCCAGCAGTGCCCGCCACGAGCCAGCACGACCCAGCAGTGCCCTCCACGAGCCAGCACAACCCCACCAGTGCCCGCCACGAGCCAGCATGACCCAGCAGTACCCGCCCCAAGCCAGCACGACCCCAGTGGGGTCCGCCACGAGCCAGCACGACCCAGCAGTGCCCGCCACGAGCCAGCACGAACCAGAACTGCCCGTCACGAGCCAGCACGACTCAGCAGTGCCCGCCACGAGCCACCACGACCCAGCAGTGCCCGCCACGAGCCAGCACGAGCCAGCAGTGCCCGCCACGAGCCAGCACGACCCAGCAGTGCCCGCCCGCCACGAGCCAGCACGACCCAGCAGTGCCCGCCACGAGCCAGCACGACCCAGCAGTGCCCGCCACGAGCCAGCACGACCCAGCAGTGCACGCCACGAGCCAGCACGACCCAGCAGTACCCGCCACGAGCCAGCACGACCCAGCAGTGCCCGCCCGCCACGAGCCAGCACGACCCAGCAGTGCCCGCCACGAGCCAGCACGACCCAGCAGTGACCACCACGAGCCAGCACTACCCCAGTAGTGCCCGCCACGAGCCAGCACGACCCAGCAGTGCCCGCCACGAGCCAGCACGACCACAGTAGTGTCTGCCACGAGCCAGCACGACCCAGCAGTGCCCTCCACGAGCCAGCGCAACCCCAGTAGTGCCCTCCACGAGCCAGCACGACCCAGCAGTGCCCGCCACGAGCCAGCACAACCCCACCAGTGCCCGCCACGAGCCAGCATGACCCAGCAGTACCCGCCACGAGCAAACACGAGCCAGCATTGCCCGCCACGAGCCAGCACAACCCCAGCAGTGCCCTACAAGAGCCAGCACGATCCAGTAGTTCCAAGCCCGTCCTAGCAGTGCCCACCACGAGCCACCTGCCCCCCAAGGTCACTCAGAGTGCCCTCCAAGGTCACACAAATAGTTCCCAAAGGTCATCAAAGTGCCCCCCAAGGTCACCCCAGTTGACCGCACCTGACTCCAAAGTCACGCAAAGTGCCCCCTAAGGTCACCAGAGTGCCCCTCAAGCTCACCCAAGTTGACCACACCTGGCACCCAAGGGCACACAAAGAGCCCCCCAAGGTTATCAAAGTGCCCCCCAAAGTCACCCAAGTTGACCACACCTGACTCCAAAGTCACGCAAAGTGCCCCCTAAGGTCACCAAAGTGCCCCTCAAGCTCACCCAAGTTGACCACACCTGGCCCCCAAGGTCACACAAAGTGCCCCACAAGGTCACGCAGAGTGCCCCCCAAAGTCACCAATGTGCCCCCCCCCAAGGTGATCAAAGTGCCCCCCAAGGTCACCCAAGTTGACAACACCTGACACCAAGGTCGCCAAAGTGCCCCCCAAAGTTCAATCAAATTGGTCAAAATAGCCCCCCGAATAGTCACTCCATCAACCCCAAAGTTCACCAAAATTGGACCACCTAACCGTATTTTATGACACCAAAAGCCATTAGAGTGGATTGTGAAAGCTCCTTCAGACTGAACCACTTTACACAAACGGCTGCTCTTTACAAAGTTTGAGAAAATGAGGACAAATTTGTCAAGAAAAATAAAAGCGAGTAACGGCAAGCAAAACATCAGTAGCACCGTCAAGCTCTTTAAACAACGATTAAAGACAACGCAGCTACTATTTCGAGAGATCAAAAAACAAATTTCAGATGATCTGGAACCTGAAATAATCTTACATACTTATCAAGAGTTCAAAAATCTGATGGAACAAGCTGAAGCACTTGTTGACGTCATGACGCAATCTGCAATCTGAAAGCACTCAAGTGGTAGAACCTCTCGAAGAAGCGGGAGAACTCACGTCGATGAAAATTGAAATTACGCAAACCGTCAAACAGCACAAGATCACGAAGAGACAGCTTCGGTCGAGAGCAAGCAGTCGCTCATCAGTACATAGCCACCTATCAACTGCTTCCAAAGCTAAAGGTAGAAAGGAGAATAGAAATAATGATAATCAGCACAACAAAACAGTTCCGTTTGGGCACACTTTTGATGCAGCCCAGAACCAAGAAAAAATCGAAGACCAGCCCAATAATTTTGACAACTCGACCAACAGCGTACTTTAAGAGCTGAGAAATAGAAACATTCAAAAAGTTGTATCATCCAATGAGGAAAAGCAGAACAAGGAACAAAACCCAACCAAACCAGACAAAACGTCACAACTAGATCAACCCGGAGTTTCTGATATTTTTCAGCTTCAAGGATCAGGCGATCATAACATCTCAAAAAAATCAAAAATCTTTAGTCTCTAGCCACCAGATAACTACGCCGACAAGTCAATATCATCCTTTCAACGCCTATAGGAAAGCTAACGAGGCCAATTTTGAGCCCTCATACTATCAGTCAATTTTCCGTGCTGATCAACAACAGCAAAATCATTCTCCATTGAGACAAGAAGACCCTAACAGACGGTTGGACAAAAATGTTGACAATAGACTAACTATGACCATTTCCTTGGATCGTTCGCCTACAAGTAGCGCTATGCCACAAACAACAAACGAAGCCTCAGGTCCTCTAAATAATAGCCCTAGTCTTCGACTAACAGAAAAATGCGATCGCGATGCAAACAGCCTACTGCCGAATCAACAAAACACCATAAGGAATTCTGAGATTGAAATAGTGAACATTAACACCAACAGCTATCAAGCGTTCTCAAACACCAACCCTATTAGGACAAATCAAGTCGAATCCAGCAATGAAATGCCGGCTCCCCCTTTAAGAACCAATTGCCCGTATTTCCTTGGGAGCGAAGAAACAGGCAACATGAATCCAACAAACACTTCTCCACTAAGTAAGAACAACTATCAGAAAACAGATCGGCCTTACATTGCACAAGCTAACGGATCAACAGCTGCCAGGGAAATTTTTAGTGTGCCAAATGAATATGTTGCCCCTGGAGCCGTGCCAAATCAACAAAATGTTCTCAACAATAACTTCCAAAACACAACGCTCGGTCGTGAACACTTTTATAACGCGACTGACGCAGGAAGAAATCCTGAAAACCTCGTTGAACAACAAGGTAACTACGCTACAACCCAACCAGCCCTCAATGGTTACTACGCGTATCCAGGCGAATATCAGAACTACCAGAACCACAATCAACACCAGCCCTTCCTTCGAAATAACCACCGCTCGGTCAAGCTCCCAGACATTCGCGTAAATAAGTTTGACGGAGATCCTCTGAAATGGAATGAGTGGTCTAGTATGTTTTCATCAATAATCCACAATAATCGCGACATCTCGGACATTGAAAGAATGAGCTACCTGCAGTCTCTAGTCATTGGTTTAGCAAAAGAAGCCGTATCTGGAGACGTATCTTGTGCAACCCATGTTTATATCACGAAGCGTTGTCGGAACTGGAACGCCGCTTCGGAAACCCGCAGCACGTCGTATCAGCCTTAACAAAAGAACTAGAGCTATGACAACGACCACAAGCAAGCGATCACGCGACTTTGATCAGCTATGCGTCCTTTCTTCGCAAACTGGTTCAAACATTCAACGCCCATGGATTCTATGTCGATTTGAAGTCAACATACTGAGTTCGGATAGCACGGGATAAATTACCATGGTCTTTGAAAATGAAGAGGAGCGAACACTTTGTGGATATCAATTGTACCTTGCCAGGAACAGAAGACCTCTCAATGGATAGACAAGCTAGAGCTTGTGAAGAGCTACAGCAGTCCGCATCACTTCAAAATCAACCGAATGATAACGGAAAACAAACAAATTTTAATCGGCGAGACAAAAATAACCACCACAATGGAAATAACAACCATCAATCCAAGTTCTTTAATCAAAACATAAACAACAACAAAAGATATGGCAACAGAAACTCGAACACGAACGGTAATTTCAGAAAAGGAAGCAAGCCAGTCAACAATAATGGTCACAATATCGTGCGATGAGACAATATTGGAGGAACATCTCAGTTTATGCACAACAGTGGAAGTACTACCTCGAACAACAACCGAATTTCGGAAATAAAATCTTCCAACACTCAGCAAACTAAGAGCAAGAAATGCCCATTAGATCGAGGCGACCACTATATTGGAAAATGTTCTAAAATTTTGCAGATGTCACCATCTTAGCGAAATTCGGAAGTGAAGAAAAATCTGCTCTGCTACAACTGTCTAAGGCCCAATCACAATGCAAAAAACTGCCCATCAAAAGTATTATGTAGACATTGCTCACGCAAGCATCATTCAATGCTACACGATAAAAACTATAGCCCTAAACAGAAACCAAACATCACACAACACGAATTGCCCCTTTGTGAATCGTTCGAAGATATAAATAGCTGAACAAAACCGCCAAGTTATACACCTGTCTTCCCGAGGAGAATCCGAAATCAATTGTCAATGATACCCATCAAACTATTTGGACGCAACGAGCACTTCGAATGCTACGCGCTATTGGACAGCTGCAGCACAATCTCATATGCTTTCGATCTGATGGTTACAAAATTGAATGCACCACAAACAAGCTCGGAAACGGCTTTGAACGTCTCAACAGCTTTTGGCGACTCTTCTTTGGAAGCAAAGCTAGTACAGCCTGACATCGGGCTTTTCCGGAGCCAACGACCATTGTTCCGTCTAAACTACGTTTACTCAATAAAAAATTGGCACTTCGACGAAGCGCCCGTGACACAGTTAAATGAGGTATGCAGCAAGTACCCACAACTACAACACATCAACTTCCCGCAATTGGAAAACAACAAAATCCAAGTCCTGCTTGGAATTGATGCAACACAGTACATACTCGAGCAAGAGTTCTTGCAGGGTCCTAAAAACACCCCGTTTGCATTTCGCAGTCTACTTGGATGGACCATAACAGGCCCCATTAAATTTGACAATGACAAACCCGAAAAAACAAACTTTCTGTCAGATAGTTTTGAGGCTTTTGATAGGGAAAAGACTTCTTCATCAGAAGATGATGAAGACCCTTTAACCGAATCCGTGACCAGTTTCTGGAAAATTGACACATCTGGAAAGCAAAATGAAGACGAAGTTTCCCTCTCCAAGAACGACCAAAGGGCAGTCGAAATACTAAACAACACAGTGAGACATACAGGAGAAAGATATGAAATCGGTCTCCTGTGGAGAGAAAAAGTTACCCCTGAGAACAATTACCCGTAGCAAAAACTCAAGTCCAACGCCTTGACAAAAAACTCAAGAAAGCCAAAACCTTGAAAGATATGTATCAGAAAACACTCGACACTCACCTTGAAAAAGGATATGTCAAATCAGTGACTTTCGGTGACACTACGCCCGATCGGGTCTGGTACCTACCACACCATCCTGTTACAAACCCCAATAAACCGGGAAAGGTGCGCCGGTGTCTCAAACGCTGCATCAACATTTAAATCAAATTCACTGAATAGCATTCTTCTCACAGGACCCGACTTAATAAACAATCTTATCGGGCTCTTACTTCGATTTAGAGAAAAACCTGTTGCTATCACGGCTGATATTGAAGCCATGTTTATGCAGGTCGGCATTATGGAAACAGATCAACCCTCCATGACATTTCTGTGGCCAACTGAGCGAAGTATAAACCAGTTCCAGTACACCCGCCTAACTTTCGGCGCTCAATGCTAGCCAACAACAGCAATTTTTGTACTTCAAAAAACTGCAAGCGATTTCTCACCAAACCAGGCCGTTAAGGATTTAGTCTACAACAGTTTTTATATGGACACTTTTGTACACTCGTTCGAGACAATTCAAACGGATAAAAATAACACAGCTCTGCTTAAAAAAACGCTTTCGAAAGGCGGGTTCAATTTGACAAAACTTGTCTCAAACGAAAGATCCGCTATACAAGATTTTGACGACAGCAACGAAAACGACAAAAATTGTCATCGAGTGCTTGGAGTTCACTGAAATAAGTCAGCTGACAGATTATTCCACAAAAAAAACAATCAAAGTTTGACAACAACGGTGACAACTGTTCAATCAGGAAATTTCTGTCGCTAATCGCCTGTCTTTTTGATCCGTTAGGCATTATAGCCCAGCTAGTAATTACACTCAAGATTATTCTACAGGATGTATGGAAAGAAGGATTAGCGTGGGATGACCCTTTGCCGCTCGAAACACGGATTTTGATCCAAAAATTGATTGACAAATATCAATCTGCACCACCTATTGAACTTCCTCGCTGCATAAATCCCAAATCATCAGCAAATGAACTACATGAGCTCCATATATTCAGCGACGCCTCGCAACTAGCTCATGGAACTGTAGCTTATATAACAATTTCTTCAGAAAATGACGTTTCATGCTCGTTTCTCATAAGCAAAGGCAAGGTTGCTCCGAACAAGCAGCTCAGAATTCCTAAAATGGAGCTCCAGGCCGCAGTTCTTGGAACCCGCTTAGCTAGGTTCATTAAAACCCACCAAAAAATTTTGTTCAAGGAAACCGCCTTTTGGTGTGACAGCACAGCAGTCCTAGCGTGGATTAAGAGCACGGACAAGCTTAAAGCTTACGTGTCCAACTTGTTGCGCGAAATTCACGACACCTCATCATCTGATAGCTGGTATCACATCAGTGGCAAGAATAACCCAGCCGATCACGTATCTCGCGGTATTGATTCAGATGAGCTGCCAAAACTTTGGCTAACTCCACCCTCGTTTTTGTTTGAACCAAAAGACAGCTGGAACAAGATTCTCAGCGCGGAGAAAATAAACGTCACAACAATACAACAACCAGTAAAAGCCATCATTGACGTCGACAGATTCTCGAAGTGGACCAAGCTACTCAAAGCAACCGCACAAGTCTTTCGTTTCCTGGACATAATTAGAACCAAGCAAAAAAGACCTCTCAAAAGTTTAGATATTGAAAAATCGAGAAATCATCTGCTCAAAGCGTCACAACAGAACTCTTTCGGTACTTCAATCTGCTTACTGAACCAGAAGAAATCTCTTCCAACGAAAGACAAACTTCTACAATTTTCCCCGTTTCTCCAAGACAACATTTTGCGTGTTGGCGGCAGAACCAAATGATGTACATTGTGTTACAACACGAAACGCCCAATTATTCTAAAAGCAAAAGAGTTCATTACCCGGCTCTTTCTAATCAAATGCCATGAAATCTGTATGCATTTAGGAACTAAATATGTGAGGAACTATGTGCAACAAAACTTTTACGTGTTAGGTCTTCGAGACGCCCTTCGCAGTATCATCTACAGGTGCTTTGATTGCAGACGATTCAAAGGCCAAGGAGTTCAACCACCTATGGCGGATCTACCCGGCATCAGATTTCCACAAGACCAGTCTCCTGTAGTTTTTACAAACATGGAATCGACTATATTGGCCCCTTTACTGTTATTCAGCGGAACAAAGAAGAAAAAGCTTATATCTGCCTCTTCAATTGTCTAGTCACACGAGCTGTGCACTTGGAAGTGACAGAAGACTTAAAGACAACCCCTTGCATGACGGCCATCCGAAGATTTATCGCCAGACGCGGACGACCTCGACTCTTCCTGAGTGACAATGGTAGCAACTTTCTTGGAGCCAGAAAACACATACGAAGACAACCCCTCAAACTTGACCATGATTTCATTAGACAGAAACTAATGAACGAGTCTGTCGAATGGTGTCTAAACCCTCCTTCTGCTTCTCATTTCGGTGGGGTGTGGGAGAGGCTCGTACAAATTGTAAAACGAGCTCTTCTCTTGAATCTCGGATCTCCGAAGTTGACATGGGACGTCTTCTCCACCATTGTTATCGAAACAAAGAGTCTTGTCAATGCAAGACCTTTAACACACGTTAGAAGTGACATCGAGGACGAGGACCCGTTGACAACCAACCACTTTCTGATCGGTAGAGCGTTTCCCAATGTCTCAGCGTGTGTCTTCAAAGAGATTCCAACAATCCACACGAAGACGTGGACCCAAGTGCGACAACGCCTCGAAGCAATCTGGAAAAGACTTCTAGAAGAGCACATTCCAACCCTGAACACAAGGAAGAAGTGGTTAAAGCCTGATGCCAAGTTGGAAGTGAATGACGTCGTTTGGATTTTGGAAGAATGGACCCCAAGAGGAATTTGGCCACTGGGACGCGTGACAAGGACGTTCACCGGCCCCGACAAAACAGCTAGATCATGTGAAGTAAAAACTGCTTTAGGCTTCTTATCCCGACCAGCTGTTAAACTTGCACATATTTTCCCAAAAACACCCCCGGCAGGTTGTTATCGATGTGATAATTCTTAAGTATATTTTGCCGCCTAAATGTTGTAAACTTGATTTCTTCGACAAGTTTGAATCATAATCATCGAAAACAAGCTGAACAAAGGTGCACGTGGCGAAAAAAAAGAAATGATTGAATAAAGAATTTGAAACAAGGATCCTATTTTTGAAACAACAAAACCCAAGGAATTGAAGAAGAAAGACGACAATGGCAACTCCCCCTGACCGGGACTAGATGGCCATCGTCAGCTGCCTTGATCTGATATATGGTCGAGCAGACCGTTTGGCCATATTCTGTAACTCTATGTTCATTAAAAAAACATCAAAAGGCAACGCCGATGGAAACCAGTTTTTGCATTGATATCTCCGAAGAGTTCGGGAGATTAGTATTACCTTTTAGAAAGCTATTTTCATAAGTTTTTGAAGTTGTTAATTGTATTGTAAAAATAACATTTTTTTCTTGTTTTGCTAAAAAAAAGACATCAATTAGTTTAGATTAAAGGATCCAGACTAACCTTTTTTTCAGGACCAATTATCACATTAGTATTAATTTTTACAGCAACTCCCATCCCTCTTTTTAAAATATATGTTGTACTCTTTTTAAATTGTTTCTCTAATTTTAATTAGATTTTCAGCAGCAACAACTATTTTTTGCTAAGTGCCAGAGCTCTTGGAAACGGCAGAGAGAATATCAAATTAGATCTCGTCGCTGATTGACTTACTTTCTGTCGCAACACAAAAATTTTTGGATGAAATTTTTACTCACAAAAACAGTGGCCTCAAAGCAAGGATATTGGAAATCTAATTTCGGCTAATTTTTAGTTTTTTCATTAGTTTCAATAAATACCGAATATTTAAAGAAATTTCTATAATCTTGTTATCGAACCGATCGTTTTTATTATAATAGCTTCAGTTCAAATCAGCAATGGAATCCTTTTCGCTGGCTTCTCTGAAAAGTCTTGAAGTATCACTTCTGTTGTCTCTCCCCATTTCTCCGCATCATTGATTCGTGACCCAGACTGTATCAGCTGCATTTCTCAGCACCCCTCAACTATTTTTAGGTCTTGATCAGTACTTATCCAGTGAAATACACGTCTTGAATTGACAAATCAGTACTTATCACCTCTTATCTCATGTCTTAAGACTTGCGAAGACATGTCAAGACCTGCTCAAGACTTTCCAAGACTTAAGACTTGATCCAAGACGTGCCAAGTTTAAAAAGTGACTTGCTAAGAACTCTATTGCAGTACTGATCCAAGACTTGCAATTTCACTGAATCAGTACTGATTAAGACTTGTCGTTCAGTCAAGGACTCCACTCATTGGTCGAGACAACCAGGGTTAATGCTGGCAATATATGTGATTTCATCTTTTGTCCAATTGTAACACTCTAACAATCGTTTTTGATTTCTACAGTGTCATAATTATACTAACGTTCTTCGTCATGAACTTAGGATTCATAGGACTCATATTTAGGTCACGTTAAGAAAGTTGTGTTTAACTTTTAAGCACTATACTGTCTTTCTTCTCATTATTTTGCGCAAAAAATAATTTAAACCTCTAAAAAGAAAAAAATGAATGTCATTTTGGTGATTACAATTTGCCAAAAGATGTTTCATTTTTATAGTTATTCTACTTGTTAAATCTAATAAGCTGCAGACAAAAATACTTAAATATTGCAGCAATTTCCTATTTTTCATATCCGGGAGGCTAACTCAGAACTTTAACTAAGGCAAATTTAATAATAGATGAGTGCTAGAAGGCCACATAATGACATAAATCGAGCAATCAAGAACTTCTCACGTGAACGCAGCAAAACAGGTGCTAGGGCAAGTACGTTTCCCCCCTTTTGTTTACTTGTTTACTATTTAGTCATTTAATGCAAAACTTGATTTTCGCTATACATCCCCAGTTTATATTCAAAAACAGTTTGTAAATATTTAATAAATTTCAGGAGCGCCGTTTTCATGTGAACGTAACATTTTTTGTCTCCATTTTATCACGCATAGTCTGGCCTTTGCTTTTCTGAAGACTGTTTCAACAATTTTCTGTTCACCTGTTTTCATACTTTTCTTACTGCGTGCTTGAAAATTATCTTGCTTTCTAAATTTTCTATTATTCGTTAATTATTCAATATTGCGCAGATGCTTTTTGTTCAATCTAAAATTTTTTCGTCTTTTTTCACCGTTTTATCGAGATATTCGAGTTGAAAATTCCGTTGTATTTTTGCAATATGAGATGCTTTCAACTTCATTTTAGAACAGATTATTATCGATGCGCTTTGCTTCTTTTTTGCCTGGCCTTTCTTTTTAAATTCAAAATAATAGATGAAACAAAAAAGTGAAAAACAGCGCATAGGAGAATAATTGTTATTGTTTACTATTTTGCCTCTAGGCTATAAAAGAAGGTCCTGCGTGGAATCGTAAAATTTCACACTTTGAAGCAGGGATAATAGGTGAACGCTTTACGTCGCGACTTAATTCATCTGTTCTTTTACGTTTAACATCCCGGATTTTAATCATCGCATAATTGTTTACCTGTTATTAACAATAAAAATCACCCTGTAATATAAACTGTGCTCAAAAATTACCGAAATTTATTTCACTTATCCATCGATTTGTTCATATATGTGTGTATATTTCCCAAATTTTTCGGCCCGTTTTTGGCGAATATTAATAAGATATACGCTGTAGCTTAAGTATCATTACCATAACCTGTAGTTAATTGTTCCAAAATTATTACTTTAATTTACTTTTCGGCCGGCTATTGGTCAAATTTTTGAACGTAAACTACTGAAGCTTGAAGTAATTTTACATTCACCGAAGTTTATTAGCTAGCTGATTACCATTTTTATTACTATCAAAAAAATTAATTTGATTTGATCGGAGCGTAATTACGGACTGTGTTGTAAAATGATTTAACTTTTATTTACGTTAATTGCATTCAAATGTTGATTAAATAAACATTGATACTTACGCATTGTTGTTACTTGTTTACGACTATCTTTGAAAAATACGTGCTAGCAGCAATTAAAGGAAAATTATTGACATCACAATTGACCAATGCGCTTTTCGAGATGGCTTTTGAATTAAAGTTGGGCAAACTATGTTTGATGGTTTTATTGATTTGAAGAAGCTAACTTTGATACAAGAGGGCGGCATATCAGACCTTGAGGTAAGAGTATTTCAGTTCAGACTGTGTTTCTCGTCGTGAATACTTTAGTTTCCCCTTCTATTTAGTGAATTTTCCTATTTGGTAATAAAAAAGGGTATTCTTTTGCATACTGCGGTTTTGTAAAGATCCTTTTCATTATAAATTTATATAGATCTTATCAACTGCAGAAATTTGTGAACAGCTAGCAACATTGTTTAATTCATGATTCATTTCAAAATTAATAATTCCTAAGACGAAAACTGCTATTCATTTCAATGAAAATTGTTCCTCATTGACTA